>NC_034424.1:9876439-9926492 GCF_002078875.1 Numida meleagris | reverse complement strand
GCCCGCGGCGGGGCCCGGCCCGAGGGAGCACCCGGCGGCCCCGCATCTCCCCGGCGGCACCGCCCGGGGCCGAGGGTGACGGAGCGGCCCGCGCTGTGCCCGGGAGGGCTCCTTGCGCCCTTAGTACATAGCGCTTCGTGCCGAAGGCTTCGGATGTGCTGTGCTTTTTCGTACTCTTAAATGCGAAAGTACTGAAACGCGTAGATGCTCCGTGTTTATATACATAATGCGTAATTTGCACACAATATGCATGTGAAAAATATATATATTTTAATTTATCGCGTTCTTCTATTTTCTTGTTCGGAATCAATCCACGAATTGCGATGCGCGCTGATCTCCACACGCGGGAGAAAGATCTCCCGAGCTCCCGGGGCTTGCGCTTTCCTTTCGTTTTTGTTTCTCTGCTGATACTGTTAAAATTTAAATCTAAGGAAATAAAAATCTGGAAAGGATTCAGCGCGGGGTTCTTAATGTGACCCGTGCTATGCTGTGACCCCGCTGAAGGAAGAGAGTTTATTTTGTAATGCTCCCCAAATATTGATATTTAATAAGCAGGACAAGTGTTAACCTGAATTACTTAATGCGTCTTTTTCTGGGTCTTAAGATAAAGCCTCTTTCTGCTCGTGCAGAAACAGCTCTGAGTGAAATTCGTCATTTAGTCAAATATTTTGGGAAGGATTTTAAGTGATAGAGCCTATTTTATTTTTGTTTGGGACAATATAAATCTGAAAACCTTTGTAGCTAATGCTGAAAAAATAATATACGATTATTCAATTCTGAGATCAAGATAAAAGCTGCTTAAATTTCAGACTTCAATCGGCAGAGAGAAAAGCATCTCATGTACATTAATTTTCTGCGTTACCTTCTTATTTTCGTGTAAGGATTCAGTTTCTCCATCACATCGGGCTTCCGCCAAACTGTCTCCTATGACTACGAGGTCAATCGGAGCCCTTCTTTCCTCTCCGCAATAGTTTTCGTAAATTCTCATTTAAAAAAAAAATAATCAAAAAACGCAACCAAGCAAAAAAAAAAAAAAAATAGCAAAGCGATTGTGCAGCGGGGCCATGAGGAGCGGAGCGGGAACCCAACATCCTCGCACTCCCGGAACCATTCAATCATTGTTCTTGGGCTTTTACTCACAAATATCGCCTTAAAGAAGGGTTCCCTTGCGCCGTGCGCGCACTCCGCGCCGGGCGAGCCCATCCCCGCCCGCTGCCCCGAGAACCACTCGATGAGGTGTTACCTTCGGTTTCTAAAGTGCTTTTAACGAAAAAACAAAATACAATTAAAACACCCACGCGCAAAACCATCACAGAAATAAAACCAAGCCGAGCCCCGCAGCCCCACCTCCCGCGGCTTGCTTCTAATTCGGCATTTATTTGCAAGACAAATCTTTTTGTTTTGAGGTGTTTTGTTTTAATTTGGAGAGTGTAGCGGCCAAACACCGCTCCGTGTTTCCTGAACGAGGCGGCGGAGCGCGGGGAGAAGCAGCGCAGGGCTACAGCCTCCGCAAGAGCTCCGCGGCCGCTGCAGTCCCGTGCGGAGCGCAGCCCCGGGCCGGAGCCGGACCCCGTGCGGGGCCGCACCGCTCGGCGCTGTGCGCGCGTTCGAGACAGCGCGGGGCCCCGCGCTACTCGAAGGGAGGGAGACAGAGGAGCTCCGCGGTTTTTCTGCGTTAAGCACGCAGTCCTCGGGCGGGTATGCGGGTGTCTGCACATTCCGGAGTGTGCGGCCCGTCCGTGTTCGCGTGTTCTGCCGAGTCCCTGCTCGGGGCGGGTGGGCGAGCGGCCCCGGGGCTCGGGGGGATCCCCGCGAGACGGGAGTTGGCTGCGCCGGCGGTGCGGGCGGTCTCGCGAGCGGCGGTCGTGAGCCCCGGGTGCGGGTGGGCTTCCCGCGGCCGCTGGAGGCGGTGATCGCGCTGCGGCCCGACCCGGCCCGGCCCGGCCCGGCTCGGCACGGCCCCGTGCGCAGCCTGCCCCCTGCCGGCGCGCGGAGGCACGGCCTGGGGAGCCTCGGGAGCTGCGGGGCCGGGAGCGGACCGGGGTCAGCCGGGGCGAGCCGACCTCGGGACTCCCGGGGCCGGCGGTGGCGATCCCGGGGCGGCCCCGTGCGGAGCTGCCCGCGCTGCTCGTCCTCGACGTGGGCACCACCGCCTCCCGCCCGCCGCCGGCACCGGCTGCGTTGTCACGGCCGTGCGGCGCGCGGGCAGCGGTGGGGCGCGGGGGTCAGCGGCTCACTTTGTTTGTTTCTCCCCTCGCAGCGGCACTGCGAGCCCCGCACGGCCTCGGTCCTCTCCGCCCGCCGGCGGCCGGCATCGACCATCGCTGCGCGGGGAGCGGCCCGCTGCGGGGCGGTCCCGGCATGGGCAGCTGCGGCCCGGGCACCGACAGCGGCGGAGTCCGCGGAGTCCCCGAGCCGCCCCGTCGGGCCCTGCGGCTCCGAGCCGCTCTGCCGTCCGCCCTCCGTCCCGCGCCGCGCTGCGGGGCCACTCGGAGCGGCTGGCGGGTGCGCCCGAAGCTGACTGATGTAGCCCGCGCTGCCTCCCTCGGAAGGAAAAATGTAAGCGAGCTGCAAAGTGTAGTTACTGCTAACAATAACAATAAATTACCGGGCTGCTGCTTGGTGGCACAAACAAATGATCTCCGCGCACCACGCGGTGCCTCCCCGCGCCTCGAAGCCGCCCCTCCCCGGGGCTCGGTCCGCAGCCCCGGCAGCAGGTGGGTGGCGGCGGCGGGGCCGCCCGGTACCCGTAGGGTGCGGCAGAGGGCGGGGGCCCGGGCCGGCGCCCCGCGGGATGTCAGAGGGCCCCACCCGGGGGCTCCAGGAGCCATCGGCAGAGCGCGGTCCGGGCCGCGCCGTGGGGAAGACGGAGAGCACCGCGCCGGCGCTTTAATTAAGCGGGATCTCTTTGATATAGCCAGCCCGATGCTATCTCTGTTGTTCCCTTCTCGGCAGCTTTTGGGTAGGAAAATTGCTGAGGAAGCGGCATCGCACGGGGCCGGGCAGCGCCAGATCGCCCCGGGCGGGTCCCGGTGCGTGCGAGTGCGCGGCGCGCTGGGAGTTCCAGCCCCGCCGAGGTGCGGTGCGCGCTGTGTGTATTTTCGGGGGGCCTGGAGGAACGAGAGTCAATTTACCATGATTAAAGGCAGAAGCAAGAAGGCGCCACGCATTTGCATGCGCCTTCATCTTTTTTTAAGTGGATTTTTGAGGGCAGCGTGGCAGACGGAGCCGGGCCCCGCGTCCTCTCCCCGCCGGCGGAGCGCCTCCCGCACTGCTGAGCGCCGCAGGCCTCGGACCCTCCGCCCGCCCGAAGGAGCGGCGGCCGCGGGGCCCGTCAGGGCGGTCCCGTCTCGGCGCGGAGCCGCTCCGCCGCCCTCTCCCCCCGGCGGCGCGGGCACGGATCCGCGGGAGGCGGCAAGTCAGCCCCACGCAACCGGCCCGGTCCGGCGAGAGGCGCGGCTCCGCGCTGCGCTCCCCGCGCCACAAGCAGGCGGCTCGCCCGGCGCCGGAACCGCCGGGACGGGGTTTACCCGCGAACGGGGCCGCGTATGGGGCATCTCGGCCTCCTCCGACCCGGCCTTGAAGTCCTCCAGGCGTCCCCGGAGCGGGGTGCGCCTCCTCGTGAAGGTCCGCATCCCGCGCACCGCTGCCCCCGGCGCTGCCCCGCCCGCAGGCGGCCGCGCAGAGAAGAGGCTGTCGTGTCTGGCCCAGCGCCGGGCAGGGGCTGAGCTCGGAGCCCAGGGGCGGCGGTGGCGGACAACATGCTCGCGTCCCCACGCGGTCTCCCGGCTCCGGTCCCAGCTCATATCACACTGAGCCGGACTCCGACCCCGTCCCCGGCCGATCCTCGCCCCCACCATCAATCTGCGCTCGTCCTCCCGGGCACCCCGCACTAGCGGGCGGGGCAGAGCGGGAGCGATGAGGCCCGACGGGACGGGCTGGGCCCGGCTGGCAGCGGCGTGGGGCGCACATGTGGTCCGGCGGCGGCCGGTGCCAGGTGCAGGGCTAGGGGCAGAGTTTACCGCCGAGTTCTGATGGTTCCGCGCGTTTCCCAGCCCGGGGGAGGGCGGGGGTCCTTTTCCCAGTTCAGGGCAAATACCTTCATTTCACTGGGAAATTTAACCTCTCCTTGGAGTTGGATCCATTATACGGGTTTAATATCCGCTCTTTTACAGCTCAGCGTTGTAAAGGCAGCAGCCAGGTCTGTGAACTCTGACATGTGCACCCGGGGGGGTGGGGGGGGACCTGCGGCGCGGGGCGCGCCTGGAGCGCAGCCTTTCATCTGCCGGGCCGCCGACCGGCGGGGGAGGGGGGGACGGGGGCGGGCGACCGCTGCCCCAGGGTTGCGGGACGGGTCCGAAGCGCCCGCGCTTCCCCTCGGGCCCTCGGCGCGGCCCCAGGAATTCCGCAGCCCAGCGGACGGGGGGTGCGGCGGGGACCGTGCTCGGCCCGGTGGGCTCCCGCTGGCGGGGCTCGGCAGGTGCCCGTGTCGCCGTGTGTGCATCGAGCACAGCGCTGAGCGCGCTGGCGGAGCCTTCTGTCTCGAATGCTCCGCAGCCGTCGGTCATCGACGAGGCAGCGCCCGCACGGTTACCAGCCGTGACACGCTCCGCAGAGCCGCACCTCCCGCACCGGCGGGAACCGCACCGGAAGCCCGGAGGGGCGCGCCGCGCCGCTCACGGAGGCCGAGGTGCCCCGCGGCCGCGGGAAGCAACGAGTGTACCCCGAATGTTCCGCTTTTATTTTCCCTGCAGATCGGCAGGTGCGTAGGGCTGCCTGGGAGGGGCACGAGACCAGCGCTGCCCGCGGAACCGGGCCGAGCTTAGCCGTCGGGGTCTCGGGGGCGGCGCCGGGAGCCTCTGAGCCGGGGCAGCCCGCAGGTCTGTACCCGCCGTGTGCTCCGACCGCGCGGCGGTCCCGGCTCCGGCCCGGGCTGCAGGCGGCACCGGGGACTCCGACGGCGCGGGTCACTCGGGACGGGAGGGCAAGCGGCTCCTCTGGAAAGGACGGAGGTGCCCGCTCCTCTGCTTTGCGGACGCACTGCGGGGTCACATCTATACGTTTTATCGACAAATCTAATAAAAGCCGATTTTCAGGAACAAACAAAACCAACAACGAGAAATCGTTTCCTGCCCTGGCTGGGCAGCCTCTCGCCTACGACCAGCGTCTCCTACCGCCTCGCCGACGGGAGCGCGGATCCCGACCGCTGTCGGCCCCTCTCTTCCCTGCCCGCAGCGCTGCACGACGGCGCCGCCACGGCCCCGCTGCCGTCCCGGGACTCCTTAAGACCCCCGCACCTTCCGCGGGATGCCGAGAGCGGAGCCCCGGCCGGTGCCGGCCCGCAGCCCTCCGGGGGTTCCCGGCTCCGCGCCAGCTCCGCGCCCTCGGTTCTTTGCCGAAGCTCGGCCCGGCGCTGCGCACAGCTCGACGGGGCTCCCGCTTTACACGGCTGTAACCGCCGCTCTCGCGGCGCGCCTGCTCTGCCTGTTGCTTCCCAAAGGGAGAAATACAAAATAAAGACATAGAGCAGACAGAAAAAGGAAAGGGCTTTGCATACGAGATAGCATATCTTTTTACGTAAGATATTAATAGTTATCAACAAATACAATCAGTAGATGGCTTCGTTACGTTACATAGTCGGGGTCTTTTTGCTGTGGGTCGTTCTCGGTTTTGTAAATAGAAAATGATCACATTAAATGGGGAAATATCAGAAACCGTGCAAATAAGTAACGCTGTTAACCTCGCCAGCCTGAGAATTCCCTGGAATAGCAGAACTGAGAGTTCCTTTCTGGTTTATATTAGTGATTATTGCACTGTCATTAAAGAATGCAGTGGTGGAAATATTTGCTTCGGGACTCCAAGCGCACGCGGTACGACAAGAGGGAAGGAAATCACTGGAGTGTGTGTGCCGCACAGAACGTAGAATAACGCTAAAGCAAATATCCGAAGCCGGGAGAACTGCACAGGGAGCGCTGCTCGCTCCCTGCCCCGCGCTGCTGTGCTGAGCTCCCGCGGAGCCGCTCCCACCGCTCTCATTTCAGATCCAGTTCACTTACAGGCTCCTGTTTCCAAGATCCACACCACACAACGCTGGCAGTTTGTCATGAAGAGCAGTTGCGTGATGTAATTCCACAACATGACATGTTCTCACCTGATGCCAACTGATCACTGTAAAGATGCACACGAAGCTGCAGGCTCTTCTGGCAGCATTTTCTTGTCCTCTCTCTTTCCCTTGCATGTCTGCGTTTATCTGACACGCTGCATACTGGCAAGACAAGACTCGGAGCAGCCCTCGGAGGTCTTTATTAGAAGTCAGGGCTTAGACCGCCAAACACCAGCTCGGTGATTTTTGAAAGAGAACTGCTCGTGCCGAGCTGCGGTCCGTCCTCATCCTGCCCCGCGTCGGGCAAGCGGCAACGTGGGAGAACGCGGTGAATTTTTCTCCGTTGTCAGTAAGCACAACGCTTACATTCCGAGATAACGAGAAATAGTAAATGTGCGTAAACCCGGCTGTGGCAGCTGATTGAAGAGCGATCTCTTTGAAAGGTGTTTTCCTAAAAGAAATCCTCTGATCCCAGAGCTCAAAGGTTATCGTGAACAATAAACACTTTCACCTTTAGCCTCATTGAGACAATTGCAGATGAACTAATTTGACACGTCCCGCACTACAGATTTGCTCCCGTCGTTATTTTAGCATTCTTATTTTTGGTAAAAATGGAGGAGTGCCTTGGATCTGCGTTCTTTTTTTCTTTCTTGTTTTTTTTTTTCTTCCTTTTTTTTTTTTTTTTTTTTTTTTTTTTTTTTTTTTTGTGGGGATGTGGCTTTGTTGTACACTTCAGTGTAGCTCTGCGTGCGGAAAACCGAGAACGAGCAGAGGTCAATGGAGCCGGTTTGGCGGCTCGGAGCCCGAATCTTGTTTTTTGTCTTCCCCCGGAAATTCCGTGGAACCCAGAATATTGTGGAGTTCAATATTTGTATAATAGCCGGTGTGCGTGTGTGGGGGGGGAGGGAGATCCCGTTGAATAATAACTGTGTAGCAGAACACTCACATTTACCACAAATTTAGAGCACGCTTTTTACCTGCGCCAAAAGGGACTAAAAGGCAGTGAATTGAAACAGGGAACTGAGAACTTCAAGGTGATTTTTCCGTGCGATCCCCGCAGACGCGAACGCGTTGGGTCGCGGTCCCCGTCACCTGCGGGTGCGGGCGGCAGCAAGCCGTCCCCCCAGTGCCCATCCCGCACTTCTGAAGCAGTGACTTCCATAGGATGAGTTCCGATTTGCTCAGGCACTCGCCCACGCGGAGCTAAACACCTTTTCAACCCTCGGTATTGCTTTAGGAAAGCTTGAGCTAGGAGAAAAAAAATCAAAATTAAAACCTCAGACCCAAGAAACTTGTCGTGTAAACCAATAGATAAAGGCATTTACATTTCTAATTTTGGTTGCGACGTTGTGCTTAAAGGAACGGGATTATTACCCTGAAGTGGAAAAAAAATGTCTCCTCAGAGCCTGAGCGTCTTCGGAAGCGCTCCGCCCGGGCCGGCAGGCGCCGCAGCGCGGCATCAGCCGCCCGGAGCCCGGAGCCCGGAGCCCGGAGCCCGGAGCCCAGAGCCCGCCGAGCGCCGCGGGGCTGGGGGGAGGGGGCCGGAACGCCTCGCTGCCCCCAGCCCTGCCCGTCCCGGCCCCGTTCCCGGCCCGCAGCAGCGGCACGCCGAGCAACAGCCGCGTGCGGTGCCGCGGGGCTCCGAGCAACGGAGCGGGGCTCCTGCTCCCAAAACAGCGGCTCACGTGAGCGCCTTTTTACTAGTGCCAGGGAATAAACCCATCGCTTATAAAAAATGGGATAAGACCGAGTACATCGCTGTGTCGTTACACTTTTTTTTTTTTTTTTTTAAATACGACAGGTTATAAGATTACTCAGGAGACTAATACAGCGCATTAAAGGGACTCCCATGTCCTGTTTTCCTCAGCTGTGAAGTTGGAGAAGTGGCAGGATCTGGGCTCATACTCATTGTATCACATGGAGTAATTTCACAGCAGAGCACAAGGAAAGCATCAGACCTCAGTTAGCTGACTGCAATCTGGTCACACACTGAAGAGCATAAAATATTTGTATTTAGGAGGTTTCTGTCCCAGTGCTTTCTATGTTTGAAATTCCTCTCCTTGGCTTTGTATGGAAAGGAGTTGCAATCAAAGATACTAAGAAAAAGTGTGGTTAATTAGTAAAATCTAATAGTAGGAAGCTCTGGAACGGGCTGCCCAGGGAGGTGGTGGAGTCACCGTCTGTGGAAGCGTTCAAGAAACATGTAGTGGAGGTACTAAGGGACATGGATTAGTGGGGAATACTGGTGGTAGGTGGATGGCTGATCTTAGAGGTCTTTTCCAACTTTAATGATTTTATGATTCTATAAGATATTAACGCTGCTGTTTAAATAGGAAATTGTAAAGCCTGCATGAGTTTGAACTTTCAAACTTCCTTTGCCAGACAAGATGGAGAAAAGTTGTATGATGTTAACATTTTGTTGGGAAATCTTACGTTGCCAGTGCAGTCACTGTTCACTGAGGCAATTGCTGTCATTTTAAACTATCCCTGGATCCATCACCTGAGGACAGGTGTGGGGATGCCGGGACCCTTCTGGAGGGCACGGTATTACTGTTTGCCACACGCATGGCCCAGCTCCTGCTTCAGAACCCAGCACTGTGCAAAGAGCTGGAGAGAGAGTGTGATGGAGATGGGCTGAACTGCCTGGGTTTAAATACTGGGAAAGGGCTGGGAAGAGGTGGGTGACAGGAGGTCAAAACATGGTAAAGGTGGAGAGGAATTTTCAGTGGAACATCTTGTTTCCTTTTGTCAGGTGAAAGACAAACTAAGCAGTTGCTATTGGTGATCAAATAGAGCTTTCAGTGCTCTGAGATATACAGCTGAAAACATCATATGCCCACCAGCAAGAGTGTACACTCCTAAAATAGAATTACCTTAGAAAAACTAAAATTTTAATTTCAATTACAATTGTTCTATGAAAGACAGATGTGAACTGTTAAAGTGTTTAGAATGCGATTTAACAGTGAAAAAACAAATATTAATGAAATGTGTTTCACTGATGGGATTTGATTGGCATGCTGTATTAATTACAGGCCTTTCACCTCTGAAAGTGCTGTTCTAATCCTGTTGGTGCTCAGGGAAAACAATTTAAGAGTTGTTTATATATTCTAAAATGATACAGGCATCTTTAAGAAAAGAGAGGACTGCATTACAGCATTGGTTTCACTACAGTGAAATACTGACAAAGGAGCTTCTGCCAACATATACATTCCAGGCACCATTCTACAATCCCAGTATACCCTGAATATCTACAGAGTTTGCTGCATGCAAATAACGTCCATCAGACATTTAACGTGGAGTGAGAATTGAAATGGCAACCCAGTGTCTGCAGCTCTGCAAGGTCTAGACCTGCAGATCAGCTCCTCCTTACCAGCAGGTGGAGACAAGAAGGCTGATCAGAGTGTTTAAAATCAGTGAAAGGAAATCCATTTCCCCATCGCTAAACTAACTTGTTAAAAAATCCACCATGTATCTTTAACATTATCACAAGAGTGGTTTAGAGATCTTGAACTGCTCTCTATTTTTATTCCTAGCTGCTAAAGCAGAGGGTTCCATCTGATGCCGTTTGTCTGTTTTCCTTTGCTGCCAGAAGAAGTAAGAACCTTCTTAACCTCCGGAGTAAAACATTACTTCAGGGTGTGCACGGAGCCAGACAAAAGCCCAATTTCTCCACTGAGGATTCTGTATGGAATTAGTGCAGCCCAAAAGAGAAGGGAAAGACACCCCTGGCCATGGAGCCAGCACAAACATTGGCACTTGCACTCACGGACTGCCTGGTGCCCGAGCCAGATCCCTCCTGGCCATACTGGAATGCTCTGCCTCCTCCCTGCCTGGGACACCCCGTGTCCGCACGTATCCGCAAGCACGGGCGGAGCAGGTCTCTCCTATCCGCACCTTGGAAGAGTGCATGGTTCTGCTGCGCTCTGCAGAGCACCCGCATCTTGAGATGCACCTTGGGTGCACCGAAGTCCTTTGTCCCCGAAGCTCTGACCAAGGCAACAGACTGCACTACCACCCAGCGAGGATAACAGGGGGCAGGCGCAACCCAAACCCTGCAGTGAGCACTCTCCCCTCCCCCAGCCCAAACTTCAGCCCTCTCCCCGCTGCCACTGGGGAGCTTCTCTGATGTCAGGGAGAGCTGCAGAGCGAGCGGTGGCTGCTGACCAGAGCCACTGCTGAGAAAGCCCGTGGCACCCGGATCCACCAGCACCACCCACGGCCCCACTTAGCTAAACAAACAACATTTGTTTGCAGATGACAAGGATGTGTTTGCCCCTGTAGTAGAAACACTCATTTAAAACACTGTAATGTAATATGTTACTTAGGCCCTGTGTCAAAATAGAAATGTGGTGAGCAAAAACATGGTAGAATAATATTTTGAACCATAAAACCAATTTTAGTTATTCTGCATGTCCAATAGCAGGGCATTTTATGGGATTTGGATGCAACTCTGCTAGCCCGTTAAAGTTTATTGTCCTTGAAAAAAATGGATGCGTCGCTGATGATAGAGCCTTGGTGTTATACTGTCAATACACATTTTATTTGATCGTCTTAAATACAATTCAGACCTTTAGACTCCACACAGAGCTGGACTTTAGCCTTTTCCTGTAATTATTTGATGTCTCGTTAACTTTTTATGAGTATGTCTGTTTAAATAAGCTTATTTGATGTGCTTTTATTTTGGCTGTTGCCTGCCATATAGGATAGATGCACTTTTCTCTTTGTGTTTAAAAGATAAAAATCAAAATCAAAGTAAAGCTAAACAATGGAACTGCAAGGGAAATCAATTTAAATATATTGCTTGTTTCATCTAACAACAAAACAATTAAAATCAAGTGGACCTGACAGCACTATTTATGAGGATTTAATGCTTACACATTAAGCGTAGAACATTTGGATAATTACAACTGTAAAGCACCAGTTACATTTGAGCACTACAGACATAGTTTCTTTGCATCAATGGACTGTGAAACAGGCTGAAATTTTAGAGGGCTTTTTGAAAACACCCTTCTACTCTACTTTTGTTTGCTGCCTAACGTTTTCAGAGAAATAGAGCATGTGCATATGCATCCTATTTGCATCATAAGATTGGGTTTGTCTCAGCAGTCATCTCTGGCATACGGACGAGAAGCTGATACGAGTGGGGCACTCACCTCAGCAGAGGCCATCGGCCTCAGCCCTTTCCAGGGAACCTGCAAAGGGGAAGAACAAGTTCGTTCCTCTCTAGGTGTTACTCTTCCACCACCAGAATGCACACAACTAAAGGGCCCAGTGCGTCTATGCAAGTAGATCCAATAGGAACTATTCATTTAATCCCATAGATTGTGAATTCTCCAAAACCTCCATGAAACATCTGTTTGTACCAGAAATCATATAGTTATAGTGTAAAAATTGTCACATGCTCTGTGACAATTAGGACGTGTTCGCCAGCCTTTGCCTCAAATTTCCAAGCCACTGAGTGGTGCTGCCCTTATCACCCATGATAGGGTCTCAGGAAGGAAGAAAAGTAACAGCAGAGGAAGCTGAGATTAACATGAGGTGATGGTCTTTCTGTATTTTTTACATTCAGAGCTTTCCTGGTAAGATTTTAAGTTTCAGATGCCGAAAATAAAACAAGTACAGAAACAATAAGAACCATACCAAGCTACACCTTGCTTTCCTTTGTCATCATTCACTACATGACATGCAAAATGACTTAGGGACACGCAGAGAGGATATTCCTTGCTGACCATGGGAAAGCAGCAACGTACAAAGTGAACAGCACTTACAAGAACAACATTCAGCAAGAGCTAAAAATAACTAGAGACATCAAACAAAGAAAGATTCTCAGTTTCCTTGAATGACAGGCAGGATTTGACGCTGTCTCTTTTGTCCTTTACCATTTCAGCACCAGTAAAAGTGCCTTTAACAAACCTCAGTGAGATTCCCAGTGCCCTGGAGCCTCCAAGCTCCAGATCGGTGCATCCCTAAGAGTAAGAAATCAGGGAAGGGAGGCAGGAGACCTGCGTGGGTGAGCAAGGAGCTCATGGGTAAACTCAAAGGGAAGAAGAAAGTCCAAGAAATGTGGAAAAAGAGCCTGTCCACTTGGGAAGAATGTAGGAATGTTGTCAGGGCTTGTAGGGATGCAACGAGGAAGGCTAAAGCCCACTTGGAATTTAATCTGGCAAAGGAGGTAAAGGGAACAAGAGAAGTTGTTTTTTTTTTTTTTTAGGTATGCCAACAGTAAAAGGAAAACTAGGGAAAATGTGGGTCTGCTACTAAGTGAGGTGGGTGTCTTGGTAACAGGGGACTCTGAAAAGGCAGAGATACTGAACACCTTCTTTGCTTCTGTCTTTACTACAAAGACTGCCCCTTGGGAGTCCCAGGGCCTGGAGGTAAGAGAGAGTCTGGGGAATGGAAAAGAAAAGGCACATGAGCACTTGGGCATCACGGATCTTGGAGCTCAGCCGTACTTTTCCTGCTTTTAATCCCTGTACTGTCTGTATTGCATCTTGCAAGCTGGTACCACATGCTAACTCTGGGTTCTTGTCTGATGTTTTCACATGGTCAACATATTAAAAGAATAACACTGTTTTGAAGGTACAGTCAAATTAAATCACAGCCCTGATGTTAGACAAGGTTATCAGACATCAGAAAAGTTGACAAAAATGATGGATGACTTTGGAGTATAAATTTGCATGTGAGCGAGATCACTGATGCAAGCAGCATTAAAGACTTTCAGATTTGTATTCTAATGCTCTAAGCCTTTTGAAACAAGGATTTGCTGAGGACACTTCCTGCACAACACAGCTTGGTAAATTTTGCAGCCCAGGATTAGTTAATATTGAGTTACCATTCATCAACCTCAGTTTGTTCAGTTTGTTCAAATTGGACATCTCCATTGCAAATATGTGCATTCTACAGAGGATAATCCTCAGCTCCGTGGTACCTGCTGCTATCGCTCTTACCTTCTCCAGGGAGGCACCGTGACTGTCGATGATGGCATTGGTTCTGGATCTGCTGTTTACACCTACTTCCCAAATTTGTCACAGCAAGCTCTGAGGAGTCAAGGATAACTAAAGCCCAGCTGAACAACCTTGTAGGGCCCTCTGATGAGGAACAGCTACATCAGTGCTCAGAACGCTACTGCTGTCCTCAAAGATTGCTCTCCCCATCTTTCACTTCCCAGAAAAACAATACCACTGTCCCATTGCCATACCCTGTGTTCTCCGTCCTGCAGGCTGTGCTGCCTGCAACTCTTTCCTATTCCAGAAGTCACTGTTTGCCACTCGTCATCGAGCTAGCAAAGCTGCACATAACTATTTCCTATATTACTTTCAAAGCATCAAAAACGGAATTCTTTTTCCCTAACAGGTCAAAGCAAGAGCTGAATCTGCCCCACGGGAGAAGCACGCGCTGCTCTTTCTTTTCTCCCTTAGCTCCATCTACTGTTCCTACAGCAGATTGCACGTCGCTGCCGGGCTGCGCTGCGCATACCAGGCGTGCTCTGTCTTCCATCAATAATAATTTCAATGTTATTCCTTCAAGAGATTAGAAAAAAGTTCTATCAAGGGAAAGACAAGTGCTTGTGTGTGTTTACCCTGCGGGGTTTTACATCAAGTAAAACAAGTGTGAGGTGAGGCTGATAACCCAGAGGAAAGTTAGCTTCGTACTGGTGAAAGGCATTTTGGAGCCAGTTCAATAATCCACCGTGAGACCACACATTGGAATTGTATTTATTTATGGAGCCAATTGAAACGGAGCCTGTAAGGAGGAGCCTGAGATCAGAGGAAAGATGCAGTTAGGATCTGAGGAAAGGCAGAGTTTGTGGGCAGGAACAGCAAAGAGTGCACACGGGGCCAGAGCCGGTAGCCCTCGGCCAGGAGGAATTCCCCCTGAGCTGAGTGCGCTGCCGTCGCGCGGTGCTTTGCCAGAGGGAGCCTTGTTCGCCCAGGCTCTGGGTAATTTTCCCATGCTGTGCATGCAGGTCTGCTCTCATGAGCTCTGGCACTGCCTTCCTCTTGGCTCCTCTGAGTTAATTCTCCATCTTGCTAAGAACCTAAACATGGATCCAAGATGCTCCCCACCAGCCCCCCCCAGTGTGAACCGATCGAACAGGTGATAGAATTTTACATTTTATTTGTTATTATTAGATTATCATTTGGTTGATCTGTGCTGCAGAATATTCTAACTTTATTTTTGCTAAGAGAAAAAAGGAATGTCAGATTGGAAAACTTGTCCTCATTTAATCCTGAGTAAGCTTTTGGGAGCAAAATGATGAAGCTCTAATTTGGGGGGGAAAAAAAGGTTCAAAATCAGGCTCCTAAAATCCATTCAGCTGGCTTAAAACCAGAGAGCTCAGTAAGAAGTGCTCGAGTTTGCCTCCTGCCCTTGCACTACCAGGAGTCGTAGTGCCCACTTTTGGCTGTAAGCATGGGGACCTGAGTCACACACAGTTGTTACCGGGGCAAACAGCTTTGAGCAGAAGCAGCCACTGCCATGCAGCTCCTCCGCTGCAGGCCCTTCTCCTAGCATTGGGCACGTGCCCCAAGGTGAAACTTGCTCTACTTATGTTAAACTGATGGCATGAGTAGCAAAGTCTTTTCCCTTTTGGTTTAAATGAATCCTTGCCACTTAAGTTCATGTTTATTTTTATAGTATGGACTCTATGTCGTTTATTGCTCCCAGAGGGACTCCAAATACCATGATGGTTATGAGTGAACCTGGGAATATACTTCTGAATTACTTGTGATTTATCCTGCTTCCGATGCACATAATAACGCAGCTCTTCCAAAGCCTGTTCAAGGCTTTTAATTATTAATTTCTGTACTTTGTGTGGCACCATGTGACAGTTATTGCTGCTATGGGTGGGAATTACTGTGCCTGTGCTTGCTGGTAACAGCACCATCACCAGGAATTTTGCATTTCAGGCTATACACTGAGTAGCTTTGGGAGGACTTGAACTTGTCCCCACTGATGACATAAGTGTCATTTAAATGCAGACCATCTGCAGCACCAATGCACCAAGGAGAGCAGGAAGGGAGGGATGAGGCCAAAAGGAACCATTAAGACCTGCGTTGGGAAGCGGGGCTGAGCCCACGATGATGGACAGGCTGACCTGCAGCTCAGGGAGCCAATGCTGCTAGTACTGGCACAGTTACTCATATTCAGAGACATTTGTTTAATAACTACAGGCAATAACTCCGCCCTGGCAATGGAAGATGTCAATCCTTGATTCCATAGACTTGAAGTTTTATGTGTTAGCTGAAACATCAAAGGATACCTCCAGTTCTAAGCTGCTTCCACCCTGTACACACCCAGCATCACAAGGAGGTGCTCCCCTGTGCGTACCTCAGTCCTGCCATGCCTTATTTTGCCTCAGCCTTCTCCCATGAGGCCAATCCCTTCTCTTACAGCCAATGGCTTTGTCTCTGGGGGGTTCTGCAGCAGGCTCAGACAACGTGGGTGTGGATTTGACTGTCCCCCCATCACCATGCACAGGGCCTGCTGGCCCGTGCCCTTCCACAGCTGCACCTGTCTGCAGGACAGAGACACCTCCAGCTGCAGGGCTGCTCTGTTCTGCTACAGGTCCTGGTGAACAGGTCCAGACCCTCCTTCATGCAGCACACCTTCCAGATTGCCTCAGACTTCAATGTCACCTCATATTAAAGATAATATACGAAAAGAATGATTCTACATAGCACCAAATGTTCAGTTTCTGGTGCTAGCAGACAACCAACCCCAATCCTGTGTAACTCTCCGAAAAAGTCAGCAGATCCAAAGGGATGAGAGACTGTTGATTTCAGCGTGCCCACTCCTCTGGTGGGGGAAGACTCCGGAACATCTGAGGACGTTTTACATTGGCACCCCAGTAAACACCTGTGCTGCTGAGCAGCAAAGGACACTCACGCTCCTGCTGCAGTCTGTGCTGCACTCTGTGGCGAGGTGGGGCCCGGGGCTCTGCCCCATGCACGATGGGGTTTGGGGAGTGGGGACATGAGTGTGGGGGCTCTGTGCCCAGCACTGTGTGCATTTGGGGCTGCAGGGCCAGGTCTGTGCACGGGACCCTCAGCACCCACTGGGGGAGGAGTCTGCCCTCCCTTCCTCCTCTGTTACTGAATCTGTTTAAACTAGGGGAGAGGGGTGAGGAAGTGAGACCTTTTGGAGAAGCCACATAGATGTTTGTTTTCCTTGGGGGTTTATATCAACACTGGTCTTGACATTTTGCCTCTTATTATGTGTGGCTCTTTAAAGGGTGAAATAATATTTTCTTTTGCTTGAGAAAAGGACAAAGTTCAGACAAAGCGCTCAACCCGAAATCATTTTCTTCTTTCCCAACAGTTTACACATTGTCTACACCGTGACTCAGTGCAGAGCCCCACTGCAAACAGAGGACCCACGCGGACGCTCGCTGCAGGGCTTCGCGCCCTCCTGCACCACGGGCAGCCCGGGCTGCTCCCCAGTGCAGGGCTCGGGTACTTCTCATCATTAGCAAACTACTCACTGAAGTTTGCAAATACAGTTTTAGTCTCTGTCAACCTCATCTCCCTTCACCCGGCAGAAGTCCATTTCCAGCACAGACTGCTCAGCGCCAAAGCATTTGCCAGCACATGGGTAGGAGGCCTCTTGTGTGCACATTGTCCAGGAAGAGTTTTCACTCCACCTTTGAGCCATTGCCACAAAGGGCTGGGAGGGATGGCAGAGTTCATGCTCGGGAGGCAGCAGGGCTTACGCCGCAGTGATGGTACATCAGGGTCAGTCTAACTTGTGGGACTTCTCACCTGCATCCCAAAGCAAGTGAATGCAAAGCTCAGCTAAAATGCCTCTCGGAACGCAAGGAGCACCATCTGAGCAGGAAACACTGGCTAAACACTGAGGGCTCAGACTTGACTGAGAAGGAAATTGAGTGAATGGGAAACATACATCCAGGAGACAACAATGTGGGAATACCTTTGGTTTCGGAAAGCTGCTCACCTTTGGGTGCTGCTCCCTGTGGTTTAGGGCCCTGCAGTCCCCGCAGCCCGAGCAGGGGCAGCTGTGTGCGTCAGAGAGAAGGCTACATCCAGCGTGCTGGGCCATTCCCAGAGCAAAGCCAAGGGGGCCTAAACCTGAGGGAACCAAGTCCGTGGAAGGCTGATGCTGAGCTGAATGCTGCTGGTGAAATGCTCGGTCACGGTATGAGCAAAAAGATCAATTTCCTTTGCTAACCTATAAACACAAATGTCAGGGCTGTGGGCTAATGGGCTGGCTCTCCTCTGCCCCGCTAAATGTTCTATCGCAAATCCAAGGGCTCTTGGCACTATCAGCAATGAGGAGAAGTATTTTCCTGGCTGGCACTGAGAAGCACAGATGAGGTGAGGGCTGAGCCTGAGAAGATCTTCTGCTGGGCCCCACGTGTGGCACTGCCGGCTGCAGCCGGGGCGTCGCACAGGCTGATGGGCAGGAGCAGGACGCTGTGTTTTCTATGGCCCTTTGTGGTCAAATCTCTTTTTGTGAAAGATGCTAGAATTTGCGTTTCATTACAGTTGTTAAAAAGATAAATCTAATATTTTAATTGCAACCTGCTAATTGCTATAGACGCAGAACATTGCATTATAAACACATTACATTACTCATTTGCAGAATTATTTTACCCCAGTATTTCATTGTAACATAGTAAATCTGCATAGTGTGAAATCAAGTGAAAACAGACCCATATAATAATCTGCAAACCTCTGGTAGTAAAACTGGATTTTTCTGTAACTCATGCATTTCTAGCTCAGACATATTTTTTTTATTCAGTGTTCTTTTCAGGAATGTGATTCACAGAGAGACCATCTTCAAGCAAAACAAGCCCGTGAAATATACATCAACAAAAAGTCTGCAGAGGTTTCATAATGTCACAGGAGCACTGTGATAAGGAATGCGCACAGACGGCGCTGCGCTCTGTGGGTGCGACGCAGCAAAGCAAAGTGCCCCAGAAACTCCCGAGGACGCGACGCATTAACGTTACCTCGAAACAGCTGTTCAAATGCTGCAGGACACGCTGCAGACCTCTGACCCGCAGGTGAAGAGGGAATGAATGCAAATCATAATTCCCCAATTATGTGGGGGTGAAATGTGACACTGGAGTTAGTGCTCACCAATCAGGTTAACAAGTTAGCTGAAACTTTATCTTTCTGTACTTGAATTACTGGGAAATCGTCCTGCTGCCCCGATGGCGGAGATGTGGACCGCCACCGCCTTCAGGAGGCAAAGGAGCTGGGCACGGGGCCGAGGGCACGGCCGGCCTCAGCCGGGGCTGGCTGCAGCCTGGCACCACGCCGCGTGTCCTGCCCTGCACACGTGGACCAACACAGCCACGCCTCTGCCCAGGGCCCCGTGGGCACGTTTGCTGGGCATTTCCCTATAGCAGTGAGAGCAACTTGCTGCAAAGCAAGGAGTGGGCGTGCAGCTTAGTGGCTCTCTGCACCTCTTGGAGCTGCACGTGGCTGTGGGGGGACCCGGCTTCTGCTGTGGGAGCAGAACACGAGAGCCCTGCCCCTGCGGCAGCACCAGGAGCGCCCGCTGCCCAATGGGTGCCACGGCTGCGGCCTGTTCCAGCCTCACGGTGCTCTGGGTGAAGGCGATGCCTCTTTGAGCTCTAGGGCTCACGGTAACGATGTTGCCAGGGTAAGATTTATCCTCCCCTTTCATTCTACCAGCTGTCAAACGCGTTTGATTTTTCTCAAGCTTTGAGTGTAGCAGGAATTTCGCCAATAAACACAACTGATGATGATTTTCACTTCAGCTTCCAGCATCTGCCATTCATAACGAAGCCTGATTAAAAATGTAAGAGGATTATTTTTAGTTTTAGGATGTGGCAGAGCCTCACTGTAAAACACAGTGCGAGGCATGAATAATTAATTACAAAAAAATTCAAGGTATATCAAACACCATAAAGAAACTTGCCAACCCTCCCGCGGCGCTGCCTGGGCTGTGCTGTGCCCGTGCGCAGCGCTCGGTGCAGCAGCGTGCCTTCTGCACGGCATTCCCCTTTTCATTGCAGTTTCTGCTTTTTTTGTGTGTCTTTCTGGCACCGAGTTGCAAGTTTGTAACTCCCCGCCCTGTGAACAACTCTGGTACAACTTTAGAGCCTGGAAATCCCTCTCAAGGCAACAGGGAAATGTAAGAGCAGCTCTCCAGGTGGTGGCAGGAGCAGACAGGATTGCTGAAATTCAGCTTTTCTTCCCTCTCACGGGACAGTGGCCCCGTGCCCAGGGCTTCCCCCGGTCCTGAGCGGGGCTCAAGGCAGCACAGCCCTCACCCTTCCCATGGGGCACCGCTCGTGGGGCTGCAGCCCCAGCAGTGGGGCTCACGCTGCCCCTGACTGCCACCCCGTCAACTCCTGAAGAGTTAGCATACAGAAAGCAAACAGTGAGGATTTGTTGTTTTAGGGATTCACGTACTTTTAGTAACTTTATGAAACCACCCCGGTCTCTCGGAAGAAATTGAAATTGACAGGACTGAATTGTCTGATAATAAATTTATCAATATGTTAATGATCATCAGCTTCTCTGTGTACTACTTGGCAAAATCACTACAGGTCTTCCTATTAGCTGGAACTGCTACCCATTTAGGGCTTGCTTTGAAATTTTATCTTTCCATCTTGTTTTCTGTTTCCTCTTTTTTTCTTTTTTTTTTTTTTTTCAGAGACCTCATCTGTTTGCCAGCATTCTCTGATCAACATCTCTCATGTGTTTCCTATTAAAGCTATGATGTGTCTAGCCATTTTACTTCTCCTGCCCTTTTAAGTGGTGTCAGTCTTTGTGCTTTGCTACCAGTTGCCTTTTATCTCTGCAGTCTCCAATTCTCAGCGCACATCATTACCTAACTCTTGAACCATCTTTTCCTTACACTCTGTGACAAATCTCAGAGGCCTGTGGCAGGCCCTCGCCAGGATGTAGCTAACAACACCCAGCCAGCTCTCAGCAGAGGTGGTTTTCCATGAACAGCTAAAACCTCCTTGCTAACGTGAGTTCAGTTCTGGCTGTGGGTGCTTGCACTGCTCCTCTCGTGCTGGGCACCGCCTGAGCACAAGGCTCTGCCGACCTCGAGTGGATCTCTGCTGGGGCCAAGGCACAGAACCCGCCGCTCCCACTGACCCCAGCTCCAGAACAGCAGCGGGGCTCCCCCCGGCCCCATCCTGCTCCCAGATGCGGTCCTCAGGGGGCAGCTCCCCACACTGTGGGGCAAAGCAGGGGGCTGAAGGATCGTGCTGGCCCTGCAGGCAGGAAAAGGCTTGGAAAGGGGGGAAAAATAATCGGCCATTGTCCCGTACTGAGCAGGGTATTTCTTACAGCCTTGTGAGCTCTCTCTGAGCACAAAAATTTGTTTGAGCTCTCTGTGCATTCATAGCTATTTTTTTCCCAGGCTCTTCTCTTTCTGTTTTCATGCAGACCGTGCTATGTATGGCCACCTTAATGTCTGACTTATCTGCACTTCACACTGCATTTAATCCAGAAGTGGATGTCACCAGTGATGCACAGACAGCACCACAGAGCTCCGCATAACCTCAGTCTGTAACTCACTATGGGCAGTGTTATCCTACACCGTTACCAAGAATAGCTCCCAGGTACATAAGCCCCCCAGGCTCCGGTCCTCCCACCCCACTGATGGGGACCTTCTCCTCCCAGCAGCTGCAGCCCCTCTGGTGGCCGTCCCTGAGCTTGAGGAGGGCTCTCTGGGACGTGCAGGCAGGATTACTACAGGCGTCACTTGTGGGCAGTGGGTGTCCTTTTTTTCTAAAGGAAATCACAAAAATCCAATCAGAACTGACATCTTCCATGACAAAATTAATTTCAATAACAGTTTCTTCTGAAAAAAAAAGTAAAATCACTTATGGTATTATCTATTTTTAAGAGTTCTGTTCCAAATGCAATTCCCAATCATAGAGGACAAAGACAAAATATTCTGTAAAGAAGACCCTGTCTGTGACTGCATCTCCTGGACAAGAACCAGCAGAGTCTGTGTGGCAGGGGAGCCCAGGGCAGATGGCAGCTGATGGAAATCCTGCCGCGCTTGCCTCTGCGCAGTGCCCATTTCCAGTCCCCATGCTCAGAGCTCATTTCTGCTGCAGGGAAGCTGCAGGAGATCCCATAGGGTAGCTGCCTGACAGCAGCAAAGTGTCACGTAACTTTGGGTTGGCAACAGATTATCTGCACATTTCATTTTGGAAGTAAGACCCGCTCTCTCTGTAGCTGCAGAGGGGAATTTTGCCTCTGTAAATTGGTCACCGCTGAGGCTGTCACCACTTGCCCTGGCAGCAGCTCCAGGCCGCTCCACACCCGGGGGAGCCCTTGCAGCAGCGTTAGCACTCGTAACACTCAGCAACACCCAGCTGCTCCCGCGTGGCTGGGAAGGGTCATTCCAGCGCTTCTGTCCCTTATGTAGTGACACGTGCACAGATGAGCCCACACAGCCCCACCCAGACCTGGGCTGCTGCAGTTGCCCCATCCAATGGGGTGCTCTGCAGAGCTGAGGCATCTCGGCGGCAGCAGCTCCTGCAGTCTGTGTCGGTATCGGCATTCCCACCCACAGCAGCCCACCGCTCCAGAAACCACCACTGAAAATACCCCAAAACAGCACAGCAATGTAATTGCACCTGGCCCTTCTCACGGGCTTGCCAACCTTGTGCTTGAAAGATTCACAGAGAGTTAAGAAATAATTGGAGTTAAAACAAAGCTGCTTTTGCTCTAGCTGGGAAGAAATTATTCATTTCTCCTTGAAAAAAAAGGACGACAATAAAAAAATAAAAAAAAAAAAACATCACCACCACACAGCTCCATATTTTTGTAAGAATAAGAGTAAGTGAAGCAGAAGGAAACAGACAGCCTCCTTGCACAGATCTGGGCTTGGTGGGCAAGCGTTCCTGGCTTCCCCATGCACCTGTGTGTGCAAAGGCTCTGGCATTTCTCACAAAATGCCATGGGAAGGGGGGGCAGTGACACCAGCAGTGCTGAGAAATCACAAGACAGTCCTCATTTTTCAAGTGCAAAGTGAGTGATAATTGTTTAAGAATTCGGCCCTGCACGCTGAAGCAGAAAGGTGTTCCAGTTTGGTTTTCCAAGGGGTATGAAAGGATTTCCTGCAGTGTGGTTCATTCAACTCACTTTTCATAAGCTAGTTTTCAACAACATCATCCAAAAGCCATTAGTTTCATTGTATGTATCATGCAGGGTTATTTAGTAGGTCAGAAGGAAAAAACCTAAATGGACAGGTGCTTTAAATTATAAGACGGTAGAGGTGGTTAATAAAAAAAATACTAGAAAACATTGGTAACTTTATTTCAGGCTTGAAGTGGGTTCTGTAAGCAATGGGCAAATGGTTTGGAGAAACACTGTGATCTGTCAGAAGTGGTACGCGCAGAGCACGCTCAGGAAATCAGGCTGCTCCCCAGAGATCAGAGCGCAGCGCGCGCTTCCCAGGCATTATGCACCTTTTAAGCTATTTATTTCCTCTTGGATGTTTGCACCGCAGGGACAATCAATTATACGAAGCAAATGTCCTGTATGTGTGAGACAGAAAAACACCAAACCCAAAGGATGTGAGGCAGGACGGGTGCCCGCAGGTATGCTGGGCAGAGCTGCCTCTGTGATTCTGCACCTTTGGTCAAACCAGTGCGAGAAAGGAAGCGACAACCACCCCGAGCTTGGGGTGCTGCAGCAGTCACTGCTCCACCCCACGCTGAGCCTTGTTCCAGCACTGTGTAAGGGTTCCACCACCTAATGGAATTGTAGAAGGGGCTTCTTGCAGTCGAGCAGCTGCGGTGCATGCTGGCAACCAGCGTTACCTAGAATGTGGCAAATGACCTTCATACTAGCTATGCTACCGCTAAGGCTGAGCACACAGTGCACGGCCCCAGGGCACGGTGCCCCGGGGAGGATCGGGGCCGTGGGCTGCACTGCCTCGTGGCCCTGCACCACTCTGCAGGGCGGTGACACTGGGACATAGGGTCACATGGGGACAGCCACTCCCACACCATGCACGGGACTGCAGTCACTCAGAAACCACCACCAGCACCAGCGAGGCAGCTTGGAGAGGTACTGGCAAAAAGCAGATAAAAGCAGGAAGGATTTTACAGAGAGATGAAAAGGATTTCATTATTTTCTATGTTAGGGGCTACTTACTGAGATGTCTTCTGAAAAATCACCACACTGTCGCTGCTTGCAATGCAGTTGCGTATTCAGCATGCAAGAAGGGCAAGTCTGGTTTTTATAAGCAATCCCCTATATCACCACATCTTATCTGATTCCTTCGGCTCAGAGATCAGTCTGGAATCATAACAGGAGTCAACTGCTCTATGGGATGCTGGATAATTCCTAATCATTCCAGGTTGGAAACATGTCAACAACCCGAACAGACATGTTCCCGCGCTAGTAATTCCTGGCCAAATCCAGACTGTTCCTCTGTTCCTGAAGCTCAGGACACAGGAAGATGCACTGAGGCAATTGCGCCTACTCAATGCAGTGGGCATAAGAGCAAGTGCAAGGCGCTGAGGGCAGGGCTGGAGCCAACACAGTTCAGCCAGCCTGAACTGTACTCTTTATCTTTTCTAGACCTCGTTAGGATCTGACCTTGAGGCTGGGGAGAGAGGAAATGCACCAACAACTGGAAATAAAATGAGCACAAACCCCAATTTTTGCAGCCTCAGAAGCTCTGACGATGCTGCCTGAGATGATGTCTTGCAGCAACCATGTGGGTAAGAGGACAGAGCCACAACATGAGCTGCTGAGAGCGAGACTGCATGCTCTGCGCTTCATTAGACCCTTGCACTGTGTGATGTGCTCTGGACATGAGATGTGCAGCAAGTGGAAATTCCAGTTTTTTTCTCTTTCCTCCACATCTTCCCCACGCACATAGTTTGCATGCCAGAGGATGAGCTCTGCCCGCACGCTTTGCTGATTGTTTGGGTTGCAGGCTCCTTTCAGACATGAAAAGACTGAATAACATGTGCCTATGTGCCATGAAATCTCATGAATTAACCATTGCAAGAACAGGTGGTATCTCCGAGCTTGGTGTGGAAAATGGACGTTTGTGTACATTTCACTGTGGTACACAGCACACCTCACACCTTCTTCGTAGCCAGAAACAATGGAAGAACTGAGGAGATGCCTTTGTTTCATGCGGTGCAGCATGCATGCTACCATGCAGACAATATGCACTCCAGAAATGGATTTTGCATGCTGTCCAAAGAGCAGATCCACTCCATATCCCAGAAAGAAACATTTCAGTTGGTTATGGTGGCACCAGTTCCTCCACTGTAGGGTCACAGGCGTTCTGGTGGCATTGGTGGATCTGTGGGAAACCTGAACACACAGTGTAATTGTGGGATGCTGATCGTGGATAGCGATACAAAGTGCTGCAGTAAGATGAGAAGGAAATAACCATGCCATTGTTTTTCTATGGTTTTGCGTAGCAAACGCACTGTTAGAAACAAGCTTCACTTATTTTGTGCATACTAGAAGCCTACTGAAAAAAACATGGTATGAAATACGTTGAGACAAGCAGAATTTGGCCTGGAATCCGGATTTCGCATCTGAGGTGGTTAAAATCAAAGGAACATGGAAAACAAGACAACAGCAGCCTCTTAACCACTGAGTCAGGCTTCCACTCTCGTCCCAGGAAAAGTGCCGTGGCCGGTGCTGGTGGGAACAGGCTGCGCCCTGACCCAGGGCTGCATTCGCGCTTAACAAAGTTTGAAAGTAACGTTTCCTTCCTAACTGGTTAACATTGCAGATGCCTTTCCCACCCTGAGATTTTATGATTCCTAAGAAGAACTTCCAGCTACTTGTCTTTCTTCATCTAAACGCTGGAACATAAATCAGATCCAGAGATTAATCCTCAGATTAAAAGGAAAGAAAAGAGACAGTTTGACTTCCCCTGCTAAGAAATGAAGGAGGGGAAAACAAGTAAATTTACAGTGGGATGATGATGTTTTTCTACTGCTTTTAAAGTGAGATTAATTCTGAATGCAAATTTTAGTATTAAAACCCCACGACAAAAATTAAACACAAATATGCATGAACATAACACGTTGCTCTTAAAATATGGAAAGTTTTGTGTGACGTTGGGGTTCTGTTCAGCGCCCTCAGATTTGGTTGTGTGCATCAAGCTGAAAATTAACGCCAACATTTGAAAGCAGAATCCAGTGAAATCAGAGAACTTTGCCCAGTTCTCATCCAGAACCTCAAAGCCTTCTATCCAGCACCAAACCTCACACCAGTTCTCCATGCAGCTCACCTGGGTTCCAGTTTCACTGCCAAAGTTCTGCGTGGCTTTACAGGAATCCCAATTAAGTTGTGAGTAAATCCCTCATGAAACACTAGGCACAGTTTTTCTGTATTCTGCCATTTTTATGCTTGTACCCAAACCACTGCCAAATTGAAGCATCTAGTAAGTATTGGAAACACTTCAATTATTTAAGAGTATACACACAGTAGATTCAATTAAAATTACTGACATGCTTTTTTGTGTGTGTGTGTTATATTTCCATTTGGAAGCAATTCAACCTAAATTCTAGCAAAGCCCTTCACAGCATATTGAACTGATTTAAGGAGTTTGCATCCAAAAATTTGAAATTTAAACAATGAAAAAAAGAGGTTAAAGGCGCATTAGTGGTTGTTTATGAATCATGCCCTCGAATGTTAAGAAAACACACTGCCTTCCTCATCAGCAGGATGGAAACCAACGCAGAGTTGGTGCCCAAACGCGGACAGGGGACGAGGGGAGGGTCCCCCAGGCACAGGGCAGGAGCTGCTGAGCTGAGCCCCACTGGGCCCTGGGAGCAGCTGGGGGCACGTTTAGAGATTCAAAATGTGTTCCTATTCTCCTTTAGGCTCTCACTTCAACGAGTTGAGAGCAAACTTCACCAAGACAGAGCCTGGGTCCGAGAGGAAAATATCAGCGCACCTGAGCAGCTATTTTTGTTTCCTTGCATGCACTTATAAAAAATGAAAGGGATTTGCTTTCATCTGTCTGAAAACAACAATTTCCTATGAAAGATCTTCAGCCCTGAGGGCGCTGTGGGTGTCTCTGCCTCTCCTCATCAATATTCTTTTGCCTGCACAAATGGAAAAAATTGGGGCAGCCCTCAGGCTATTGATACTTTTCCAAATAAAACAAAAACCAATAGCATAACCCCCCGGTGACTGCTGTGGATTGGGTATGGGAAATCCAGAGTCTCCTCTCTTCCCAGAACTGCTCCAAATCCAAAATCCCTGGGGGAATTGAGCCCTGTTTTATAACCAGCACAGGAACCCGTGACTTCGGAGGAGGTGGAGGCGCACACGCACCAAAGGCCACAGAACGATGCAGTATGGGGAGAATTCACCCGCGGGCTGCCAAGGGGAGGAAGCAAAGCAGGGACATGGAAATGATGGCAAAGCTGCTCAGCAGCACACAGCAGGCCACGGCCGCTCCCCTGTGCACAGTTCCTCTGCGCAGACGCTGCCCCTGCAGCTCCTGAGGACGCAGCTCCCAGCCCAGGCCTGCCCCACGCTGCTGCCTGGCTCTGGTAACAGCGCTCGCTCCCAGTGCTCAAAAGCCAACACCTGTCTCTGAGCCATTGGGCGACTGCTGCTGGGCTGTCAGCGTAACTGGAGTTAGGTCCCAAGAAGAACTTCTGGACTCCTGGAACACTATATGACGAAAGTAGAGGGAGATTGGGAGTTCAGGCTTCTTTCCAGCAAAAGAAGCAGGTATTTTTACCCCTGAAATAATAGGGCAGCAATCTGCAAACTGTGCAGATTCCTCCCACCGAGGAGGGATCTCCAGAAAGAGATCCTTCCTTAGCGGCAGTCAGCCTGTCAATGAGGTCTAAGGGGAGCCAGGTTCCAGCCCTTCCAGTCACACAGTGAATTGCCTCCACCTGTGCTCCCAGGGCTGACCAGGTCTTTTCCCCAGGTGCTCAATCAGTGGTTCAGGCTGTGACTCAACTGTTCCCATACACATGGGATGACAAAAGCACTGCAAACTCCTGAAAGCAGCTCGTTTTGCAGAGGGATTTCCAGTGACAATCCCACACCACCTGCACATCAGTGCCCAAGCCGACCCTGCACTGCTCCAGGCCCGGCCTGTGGCACGGTGACAGTCGCGTTGCCCACGCTGTGCCCTGCACCAGCAAACCCCTGGGTGCGGCCCTGAGGCCGGGAGCAGCGCACGCTGCGGCGGTGCCTCATGCAGCCCTCGTGCTCGGCTCTTGAATTCCTTCCCTCCTCCTTATGTTATTTACAACCGTTCAAAGCACCCGGTGAGCCCTGTCTGTAAAAGCCTGGGTGCTTTTTGATCATGCCATGAATCTTTTCTTCACAGACTTCTCCTGGACCTACGCAGCTTTCCCAGAGAGCTGTGCACACTTCCATTCTTTTTAAAGGAGGAATCCCAAGCGAGGATTACAGAGCTATAAAAGCGGAAGCCGGCTGCTTGGCAGAGCATTCCTTGAGATTTGCCAGCCTAAGCGCACAGATGTTTCTCAGATGGGCGAATTTGGAAATGAAGATCTACGTGGCATCTGTCAAGGGGTTAGTGTTTCTGATCTGTGACAAACACTGCGCAGGATCCCTCTGCCCTGCCAGGCCAGCGCGGCACACACAGAGCTACCCATCACTGACGCTAATCCTGAGTAATTTATTAATCTTCTTGGGCGCACTCGTTTGTACCTCATAATTCTTTTGTCCATAATGAAAAATTATCCCTTGTTGCCGTTGTCCTTCCAGAGCTGAGGAGAGCTGCCCCAGAGGCACCTGAGTGCTTTCTGGAGAACGGACCACCTCTAACGACGTCCGCCACAACAGCCCTCGAAACAGCGACTGCAGTGCCCTTGGGGGATTCGTTCCTGGAGCCGACCAGCAGAGTGCTGGGAGCTCCTCAGCCTCCAGCCAACCCACGCCTTGCTGAGAGCAGGACGTTCGACTCAAGCTCCAGTCAGCTCCAGTGCTGGGCTGTACACACTGCGGTGCTGGTCCTCATCCCAGCACTGCTGAGATGCCCACAATGCACCCGCTGGCTGGTGGGGATGCACAGGGGGCACAGGACGAGCTGCTCTGCGTGGAGTGCAGCATCTCCTCCTCCACGCGTGGCATTCCACCGCTCAAGTGCAATGGCAAAGCTGCTGCAGCACCGCCCGCTGCTGTACCTGGCAGGAGTTCCTGCTGCAAGCAGGGGGCGAGCTCTGGATGGGGCAGAAGATGAAAAGGATATAAACACCAGAGCACATTTACTCGTTGTGAATCCTGAACCATAATTCTTCACTTCGGAGCGTACAATAAAAGCCCAACTGCAAAGTGCTTACAGTTGGTGTAATATTCTGTAAATCATGAAAGAAAAAGAAAAGAATTAAGCTACAGGTTTCCGAAGAGTTATGAATAATGGTTTGTCAGCCCCAGCTCAGGCTCATGCTAAAAATCATTTTAACTAATGTATTAACTCTTTCGCTGCTACTGCAGATGAAAGCGTCGGGGTCACACCATGTCACCACCCTACTCCAATTCACCCAGATACATCGTAGATGTCTGTCCAATCCGCTCTCCTTTCTGCTGAGCCAGTTTTCACGTCCAAACCTGCTGAGAGCATTCACTAATCGTTACATTTCTGCAGAACGCATAGGGAACTCACTCGCCCACACAAAGCCTGCCTAGCGTCAAAGGAAGGAGCTACAAAGAACAGGAAAAGATCGCGGGTGAGGCCTGGTATCGCTGCCTGCATCCCACAGCTGCCCTGCTCCGCAGGGAGGGAGGGCTCTGAGCAGCACCGCGCTCAGCAGGGGCTGCAGCCGCCTCCTCCCGGCCTTGAGCAGCTCACTTCCAGAACACGCACACAACAACACCAGCAAATGCACCAGGACATACAATAAATAATACAGTGGCATAATGGCAACAATAAACAACATTTTCACGGACCACAAACATTTACAAACAGAATTTAGCGAGAAACAGACCTGGTACCAACTGCCTTTGCTCTGCACTGGATTATGCTGCCTTGCAGCTGAGGAAAGCGAGTAATCCTCCCACGGTATTTATTTCTGATTTCTGTTTCTGACCTGCTGTAGACCGTTCTGCAGACACTGGGGCATGCCATAGTTCCATGCTGCAGGGCAGATGCACTCTCGCTGCCCCAGCAGGCTTGCACAGTGCGTTCATTTGCCCCTCAGCTGCAGGAGGAGCTCAGTGCCTGTCCCAGGTGTTAATTATAAAGCAATTTCTGATTTATGAGTATTGCTTGCACTGCTACCGTAAAGGCAGTCTTAGAAGCAATGGCTTGGGATGTCACGGAGGGCTGGACCGGTGCCACTGGGCAACCTCACACCTCTTGCCTGGTCCATCCTCCAGCTGAGAGCACCACCTGTGCTGGCACAACTCGCAGCGCTTCCCAAAGTGAGCACAATTACACCATCTCTCTCACTGCTAGAAACAGGGATCTTGGCACACGGAGGAGGAACTCATTAACTGGGCAGAGTGACAAAACCTGACTTGTGCTGCAATTGCTTTCAGATGCCTTGCATCAGAGCAGCATCAGCAATACGGCTGTCTGCTCCCGGTGCCAGACCAGCTCCTCAGAGTAATAAAGCAGTTCACAGCAAAGTACCAAAAAGGAGAAAATGCCTTCAAACCTCTGCCTAGCGGAAATTACAGAGAACATGTTGCAGAAGAACTCATGGATGACAAGTCTGCTCTCATAGGATTCCCTGCATCCATTCTATGAGGTCATCACAGCGCCATGGTGCTACCTGGCTCCTGCTGTGCAGTGGGAGCTCAGGCATGGGCTGAGCATGGCTGCACTGCTCCGTCCCACAGCATTCACCATGCACATTCCTAACCACCACATGGCCAGAAAGCTTCTGCTCCTTACCCAAAACTTTTCCCCAAAGTGTTTGACACCCATGTGGGCATTCCTCCATGCAGATGGAACCCCAGGACAGGGGACGAAAAGGGACTGTGAGCGAGTTACCAGCAAAACGAAATAGTTTTCTAGAATAAAATGTAAAAATCATGTAAATCAAAGACAAAATTGACACCACCCAAAATGAAGATGTATGGAAATGTTTGGTTCATTGGTGTTGAAGGGCAAGATTCCCACCCCAGCAGGTTTACAGGTTGTGAGACCTGTGCACATTCAGGCTATGCCTCTCCTCCACTCGCTGCTCTCACAGCCTCAGCAGCAGCTCTCTAATAAACCATTTCCATTTTGCACTGCAGGCAAGACTCTGCCATGGACATGAAGCTCCCTGGAACTGTGTGGACATGGATGGAAGCACCAGCAAGAGGCTTGAGGCTCCTGATCCTCTTCATTGCCATCTTCCCTGCTCTAAGGGGCCCCCCACCCCGCAGCCATTTCAGCTTATTCATGGCAGGAGAAGCATGGCATCCAGGTATTGCTTCTCTGCCTCAGAGAGGGCTTTGGTGCAGCAGTGGATGGACAGAGACGGGCAGGCCCTGGGCAGAGCACCTGGGAGACCCGGCACTTCTCTCCAATCTGCTTTTCCACACTAGACTTCAGCTTTTATTTTAATAAATGAATTCAAATGTGAACTGAATCTCTTGTGTCACGGTGCAATGACACAGCCAGATGAACCTTAAGGCAGTGGATTAGCAAGATGCTCATCTTGCACGAGTTCACCCCATAACGGTGAAGACAGCTCCCCCAGTTTGTACAAGTCAGCAGTGGTGTTTCAGACTGGCAGCCCACAGCTAACACAGAAGTCCTTGGAACTTCGGGCACGCCAGCCCCAAACTGAAAATGTATTCCAAAAACCCTGCTAATGTCAGCAACTGAACGTGCAGATTCTAATCCACCCACATAGTTCCCGTCTGCTAATTTCTGAGTGACACATTGGTCATTCTTATTCATTGTGATGTTCATTGGCACCTGGGGAATTCGTTGCTAAACATATACAGGTTACCTGCGCCGCAGCTACTGTGAGAAACAGGCACTTCTGTCCCCAGTTATATATTTTACAGCTGTAATGACATCAGTAAAAAGCATTTTTAGATTGGATTTAGAACTGAAAAGTCAAGGCAAAGCTTAGATGCTGCAGTTGCAAGGAACAGCTACAAATACCTTCGGCAGAACTGGATATTAAAACCCGTGAGCTTGTTTGGTCAGAGCAAAGTAATAAAGCGCTATGTTCAATCACATTGGAATGCAAGTGCTGTGGCAAGCGCGGAGATGGCTCTGCGTTGCCATGCCCCCTCCAACAGCTGCTTTACACAAACTTTTCAGCAAAAATACATGGAAGAAAAAGTAAATTTTGATGCAGAGAATACACAAAAGAATATTGCAAAGAGTAGCAATGACCAAAAACCAATCACCATGACACTTCAGCACGTATGACCAAAGAACAAGAGACCTGTTGCTGAGAGGCAAAGGGCAGCTGGGCTAAATTAGCTGAGCAAGTTTGAGTCTGGATAGTGTCATTAGGAGAAAAGCAGAACTATGCCATAAACTCTAATGAATGCATTAATGGATGGCTTGTGCCTCTCAAAAGGGGAAAAAACGGTTTAAATAAAGTTATTAACACAGCCCACCTGTGTTTGGCTCTTGGACTATGTTGTTTAAATAGCCCATTAACTCTTGGAGTAACTAATCTTGAAAGTGAATATAGCCTTTCTGAAGTAGACATTTAACTACATTCATATAATTCAATTAGATTGAGCATTCTTAGTCCAAAGCCAGTGTTCTCCGCTTTCATCTCTAATAATGGCATACAGACAAACTCTGTTAATATGGTGTTAAAAAAGAATTTGCATTTGAAATAGTAACTAGAAAAAATTTACCGGTCTGAATCTAGAAATATAACACGTGACTTACGTGGTATGAGTTGACATTACAACAACAAGAAGAATGTTAAGGTCATATTCAATGATGAAAATCAGTATCACACGAATAAGCTGAGTTCTATGGCTCTGCCTTAAACTCACAGGGGAGAATTATTATTATTTTTAAGCTGATATGGAGATGAAGTTTCTTTTCTGGGTAGCGGAGCTCACAGCCGTTCCCAGACAGCACCAGGGGACAAGGGGGAGAGAAGGAAGGAAAGCAATCGAGCCCGGACGGGTCCATCCAGTTCATAAATAGTTAAAGCAAATTCATTAGGAATCAGGAATTTTATAGATTTAGTTAAAGGTTTCTTCCTATTTATGTCACTGAGAAATGATAAAATTCCTTTTATCACTCTACAACTTGTTAATGTTTTACCCCAGGACCACTTCATCTGTAATAAACATCTTAACAAAATATGCATCCCTAGGGAGGAACCGTTAATTTCCTTAAGGCCTCACACATGTAATAGGTTTTTATTGCATGCAGGTGCTTTGTGAAATTGCATCGACTTGTAATAAACGTCCAGTAAAGAGCAGGTAGCACCTAGAAGGGGGAAGTGTTTGTGCACCTGTCCGCAGAGCAGCGCTGTGCCCGGCTCCTCCGTGGCCCTCCCTGCAGAGCCCGGCACCGCCCAGCGCCACAGGTGAAGGCTCGGAGCCGCGTTTCAGCGCTGAGACAGCCAGGTGCGAGGGACTTGAGCTCGAGCATCTCCTGCTGCTGTGGTTGGGGTCGTGGCGCGTGCTCCCATCAACTAAACACCGAGACATTCGGAAAATAAGGCATGGCAATTTCTCCTTTTCTTTCTTTGGAAATTATCTGTGTAAGACTCTTTGTGGAATTAATATATCTTATTAACCTGTTTAGAATTAAATGTAAAGAAAGTTTAACAATTCTTACCAGTAGTGACATACCTTGCGTATCGCAATGAGGACAGCTTTGCCCTAGGAGCTCCAATTTTGAGAGCTTATTATTTTTTAAAAACAGTTGAACAAAGATGCGTCTACAGTTTTTATAGAAGCTTACTGAAAATAACTGCTTTTTAATTAGCACAGTAATTAAAGGGAAGGGGTTTCAAGAGAACCCCAGTCTAGCAGCAGCACCGCGCACTCAGGCTGCAGCTCTCTCATTCCTGGCTCTCCTCATTCTGCCCGGACGCTTGCGGTGCCCACAGGCCGGGAGCTGCCCCCTCTCCTGCAGGACAGCGATCTGAAGGAAAACCCAGAGAACTGAAGGATGGATGCTCTACGTCACCACTTGAAGCAATAATGCATATTTTGCATCTCCGAGCAATTTCAAGTTTGCTTCAGAATTTACAGAAGCTCATCAATAGAGCATCTGCTCCCCAGCAAAGGGACAGCAGTTGGATAAACGGTGCTAGAGAGCTCAGTGGCTCGGACTGGAAATGCCTTTGATTAAAGATGGGATCAAACGCGTTGGTCTGAAACTGCCACGCCGTCGTTTCCCGCGGGCCAGCAGCAGTTTGTTACAGGGCAGCGGTGCAGCCACGCACCAACCCCTCTGCAAAACACCAGAACGCCTTCAAAAGCTCCCGTGACTCGTAACAAATCTCATTGTGCTTAAAACTTGTCCCAAAGCGCTTAGGAGAGATTTTCAACCTCTGCTTGGACCATCTCTAAAAGACCTTTTCCATTTTGGATTTATATGGTCAGAGTTTTCAAAACCATACATGAGACTGATATCTTTAATGCTCTGACCACTCCAGGATGTACAGGTGACGGTCTACAGCATCATCTGAGAGATTTACTAACAACTGAAGTATCTGATCTCAGAAAAAAAACGTAAGCATCTGAGAAGTTTTAGATTTTGTTTTTAAATTAAAATTACGCCCACAACATTTGACTAACACCTTCCTGGACTGGGGACATCGTGTGAAAACCCATCAGGGACACCATCAAAATCAAGGGTAACGGCAAGCAAATATCACCAAAGGGCTCAGCTCCTTGGGGTTCAAACAAAGATAAGAACTTCCTGAGTAAATAAGAAGACTGCTCCTAATGCAGAGGGCAAAGAGAAATACAGTCTCACGCCAGTAAACACCAACCAGAGAACAGAAGCGTTCCAGCTGAACAAAAAAACGGAGAGCAAAGATGAAGACGGTGAGAACTGGGGAAATTCTGCAAAGAAAAAAGAGCCCCGCGAAACGCAGCGCTGGAACACGAGGCGCTGCGGGACCCGCGCACTGCACGCAGGGACGCGCGGCAGCGCTCACACCCAGAACCGGGGCGAGCGGCGCGGGCCCGGCTCCGCAGCGAGGAACGCGGCGGGAGCTGCTCCTCGAGGGACTCCTTCGGAGAGCGACACCGAGGCCCAAGGCTCTCCCCCAGCGCCAGGCAATAAACGCCCCGAATGTCTTTAGAAACCCCCGCGGGACCACCCCTCCCACGGAGCATCGCCCACCCCCTGCTCCACGTGGGAGCAGCTCCCCGGGGCCTCCGGAGAAACCGCCGCTCCGGGGCCGGGCGGCTTCGTCGCTGCGGGTGGAAGAGCGCGGCCACCGCCGCCGGGTGAGGGCTGCTCCGCCGGGTCCCCCGGGCCTTCCTACGGCGCGGTGCTCCGGGCACACGCTGCGCGGGGCGGGCGGAGCTGAAGGCCGTAACCCTGCGGCCACCACGGCGCAGGCGGGGGAGCGCCCGGCTCGGGCTTCGCCGGCCTGGGAGCTGGGAGCAGGCGGGTCCCTTGTTACCCCGAGCACCGGCACCTCGCGGGGCCGCTCCGGTTTTGTCATCTCTGAGTTCTGCCGTATGTTGTCGTCACTTTTTTCCCCCGGAACGTTCCCCCAGAGAAGCCTGACGCAGCATCTTTGTTTTTCAAAAGAAAAAACAAAAACAAAATCAGCCCCGTCAGTACAATGGCAAAATACACCGACAGGAGTCGGAGTGGCAAATGTAATTAGGAAACATATGAGAAGATTCAAAAAAGTTCAAAAGAATATGAGAAAGGAAATGTATAAAAAGTAAATAAAACACATTGTTTAAAAATGTTTCATATTAGACTTCCCCTATAAACCTTCTACTCTTTATTTTATAGATTTCATGCTATTCTAATCAACTTTATTTTTGTAACTCCACAACTGGAACTGCAAACCTTACAGCCTGTTTTCACATTTCTGTGCGTCCCGTCACTCTTTTATTCCTCTCTAGATGGGGGGAAAAGAAAGTCAATGAAGTGAGCCAAAAAATTCTAATTTCAAAACTTTTATAGAAATTTCTCCTGAAGAAACTCAGGCACCACATCATGGAAAGATCATAAAGGTTTGGCGAAAACAGCTCCAACTTGCAGACAAATCAAAGCCTAAATAGTTTACTATCGCCTGTGAAGAGTACGTAAACTCGTAAAGGATATTAATGAAGGTGTAAACTGTTACTGAGGAAAAACAAGTCTTTGCTGTAGAGGACTGGGTATTAAAATAAAGCAAACACAACACCTCATCTGCCATGTTTTAAAACGGGGCCAGAACGTGAGAATTAGAGGAGCCGGGTAATCTGAAAAACAATTTGGAGACGGGAGGCCTCAGCCGGCCTGCAGTCATCTGGGCGAGGGTCCCATCTCATCTTTACAATCAAAGAGTTAACTCTGATGTCCCAGCACACAAATAAGTAAATGTGAGATAATTAGGAAACAAATTCTGCAAGCATCTTGAAAGGGGCTGGAGACCTTTGATCTTTATAGAAAAGAAAACATCACAATACAGTCTAGCTTTTGGGGTCTGCACACATTTTATACCAAGGCAGAGGATGGTATCTTTCTTAAAAATCAAGTCACACCTAATTCCATCATACCCTAATTATCTTAACTGATTTCACATGTCTAAAGGTATTTCACCAAAAGATTAGAGTAGAAAGAGGGACTGACAAAATAATTAAATATGCAATTTGCCAAGCTTGGGCAATATGGCTTTGAAATCACCTTTTCAGGAAGTTTTACAGCTTGTTCATTGACATATATATTGCAGCCTTCAGATTCTTATTTAAGCTCTTTTGATTACTTTAATGGATTAATACCTGAGTACCATCAATGTAAAGTCCAATACTCAAGCCTGTTTCTAATTTGCCAGAAGTTGCACTGGTTTCCTTTTGGTGTTATCATAAGACAAAAAAAAAAAAAAAAAAAGGAACCCAAAAAAAAGCCCCTAAAAAAAAAAAAAACAACAAACACACAACCCCCAAACAACCCCCAACCCAACAACCAAAAAAAGCTACCTCCAAAGAACCAAAAATCCTAACACAACACAGCTACCTCAGTATAGACACATTTTCAAATTGCAGCATTCCCTCTCCCAAAGTAGCTCTGTGAGAGCAGATTTCCCTGCACCTCGTGCCCTTTTCAGTTCCATGAAACGCCTTTGTGTTTCCTAAGCTTTCAGTGCCATAACAACTACATGGAACCGTAACGATGTGTGGGGCTGGGACACAGAACGCAAGAACTTTAATCCCTTTCAGATTTATTTGGGGCAAAAACTTGCCATGGATTTGTGTTCGGAGTCCGCAGCACAGCACCAGCAGAGCACACAGACACGGCCCTGCAGCACACAGGGCTGAGCCCAGCTGCAGCATGGGGAGCAGGAGGCTGGCAGCAGCCCCAACCGGCCCCTGGGTCACCCCCAGCACAAGGAGAGCTTTCCTGTACTCAGCAGTGACAACGTTCCTGCTTCTCTCATGACACAAACTTTGTAGGAAAACATTCCACCTAAAACCCATGACTTGCTAATGGAAACCACGAAAGAGACTAAGAGAGAGAGGTCAAAGCACAAGTTGTCCAACCAAGACTCCGACGTAGCCAAGAGCCAATGCACTAAGAACAGCACGAGCACAGGGCAGTACATCCACCAGTTCTCCTCGGAGCCCGTGGGGAAGGAACATCAGTTCTGAGCCCGGTTCTGCTCCTGGCAGCCCTGGAGAGTTCCTCGGTTCCCTCTTCCATAACAGCCCCTGGTATGAAGCCCCGCGGCACAATGAGAGCTCGTGAAGAACCACTGTCTTGGGCTTGTTTTGCACAATACAACACAGCCACGCTGCGCTGCACGCACATTCAAACACACACAGCTCATTTGGCCTCTTGATATTTAAAGAGCCTGACTTCTTCAGCCAGGTGAAACACAGCAGGAACACTTCTAGCACCGATGGAGATTCAGGAAGGCGAAAGCTCGCTTCTAGAAGAGTTCATAGATGTGACCATGGGCACCCAGAAGCATCACTACTCAAAAACAATGCAAGCACAAACCAAACACAAGCTACCATACAGATGGGAAAAGGCAGCCAATTGAACACATTAAGCAATAAAACTCACTCTACTTTCACCAATCCACATAGCAAGGTTTCTACTCCACCAAAACTTTTCAGCACTTCCCAGGAAAACGGCCTTTCTCCCAGTGCCCACGTACTTAACTCTCCTGGGCTGCTCAACTGCTGGGCAGGCAACTCCTAAGCACCCACAGAACCAAGGCTCCTACAGCCTACAACAAATGTCCATCTCCTCAACACAGTTCAGGCTTCACAGGACTTAAAGTGTAGCCAAGTTTCAAATACTTAAATGGAAAAGAAAATCAAATTCAATGATGCACAATGCTCTGAACACCAGGAAGGGGAAAGGTCTTCAGCCATTTCCCCAGAAGCCAACACACGTTCTTTAATGAAAAACAGGTTCTTTGAGATTTAACAAAACAATCTAACCCAAACCAGTGTGGCCTTTGCCTCTTCCTGAAGAATTCCAGGCTAATTACAAAGTTACTTTTAAAGATGAAAAAATAGAACTGATACTCACTGTTTGGAAGAAAGCAGCAGCTCTAACACAGCCATCCTGCAAATGGCCACTAATTGGCTCCACACCTGAAATAGATGAGGGCAAATGAACTATCCACCCTCCCACCCAGAGGACAGCTTTTTTTTTTTTTTTAGGTTTCACTTAAAGAACCCGGCCTCAGAGTGTGCACCTGATGGGCCTTGTGTGTGCTGGCACTGCTGCTAGCAGCACTCCTGGCACATGTGTCAGTGCCCTCTACCATGAGCAGGCCTCATGCTTGGCTCTTTGGGTTGTTTTCCCACTTGTTCTTTGAGGTTTATTATTTCTTTATTATACGTTATCGTTTGAAGCCATCACAAATGATCCAGGCCGGGTCCTGCTCTGTGCAGCCCAGAGGAGCCCACCTGGGGCAGCGCAGGGGAAGGCAGGGGCCATGCAGGCAGGATGGGAGCGGTATTTCTTGGATGCTGAGGCTTTTTGTCTATTGGTGCCCATAAAGTTTCACTGAGTGACACAGGTTATGATTAAAATGATCAGTAACATCAGAAATGTTCCATGGAAACTGCAGCTCGGGAGATACCCTGAGACATAACTAACTGAAACACAACAGAGACGCACAGTCCTTTCCATCTTTAAAATCATCAAGTAGAAGGAGAGGATTTAAATGAGCTTTCTCCGTATTCTCTTCATCTGATCATTTCTCTGTAGTTGTTTACCTAATTACTTTTCAGATATAATGGAACTCCCTAAGATGAGGGTTTGTCCTGGCCAGGCCCTGGACCTGACTCGTGTGGTAGAGGCGGTAACGCGCCTTTAAGGCAAGTTGTGATCTTCTGTTGAACTTCAGAAGTACCAAATGGTTTTCCTATACTTCAAGCTACTCTAATCTCATTAGCACCACTGTCTAAACCCTAAACATCCCTGCAGCTGAAAAACCCCAAGGAGGTTTCCAGATAATGTGGCATGAAGCAAAAGACCCAGCAGAGTGGGTTCCCGTTTCTCACTGGTTCTGTCTGAGCAGCAGCTGGTGCTTGCCCAGGCACAGGAACGGTTTGGGAGTGAGACAGTGCAGAGAAGAGGTACAGGGAGACTCCGGTTCAGGGCCATTGCTTGCTCACTCACACATCTTGTGTCTTCTGCAGCCCCGGGAAACCTCTGAGATGCAGGGGTTGGCAAACAGAATACAAATGTGTTGATAGGCAAATGAGCTTAACTTTCAAACAGCGAAACAGTAATTCACAAATCAGCAGAAGTCTGGAGGCAGAGCTGCTGGCAGGGATACGCAGAGAATTCACCAAATATTTGCAATAACTGCAGGGAGTGGTTAAGAAGACACTTGGCAAGCAAAAATGTCAGCGAACGCTCCCAGCAGAGCTGCTGCATTTCCTTCTGGGGACGGGTTGGGATAACGCCCACTCCTATGCCTGGACAGCGAGCGCCTTCTAAGAACAAGCTGATTAAAGAGCGTTTGGCAACCTATAAACCTGGTGCAGTTTAAAAGAAGTCTTTTAACCTTGGAGGTCTTATTTTCCTTAATAGGAGGTTGGGAAACCCCTTGTTTTCCACAGTTTGATCAGCTCATTAACGAACTGACAATATCTCGGGAGCTGCTGATACTCAATGCTTTGATAATAACATCTGCTGACTTCCTCAGGGCCCTTTTCAGAAGAAATTAGCTACAGGTTTGCACTGTGAGGAGAGCAGGGATGCTACGAGTCCACGTCCAGCCGGGAGCAGCTCCCAGTCTGTGCACGGCCGAGCAGAGCCCTGCACCCAGCGCTGCCGGGGGTGCACTGGCGGAGCTCCGTGCTGCCGTGGGATCTTTTTAATCTCGTTTCCTACAAAAACAAGGCTCCTGTGATCCCTGCGTGCTTGTCTGTCTGCCCAGCCTGCCCAACGACTTTGAACTCTTTTTTTAAACTGATTTGAACCAGATTTCATAGAGAAGCAGAAGTCTCAAGGATAATTAAGTCCCTACAAGTTTCATACAAGTAGGCATTGGGGCAGAAAGTGGAATGTAGAGGTAGAACAGGCAAACTGTTTGCACTGAGATCTTTGAGTCCATCAGCTGGCTCCTGTCTGCAGCTGCCAGGGGCTGTGGGAGAGCATCCCACGGTGGTGGGAAAAGCATAAAACCTTTGTGCAATTCAGCTCCAAGTCAGTCACAGAAACGTCCTGGTGCTCTCAGTGCTCAGGTGGACAGAGCACAGCCCTTAAGTTGCCCTTCCTCAGGTCCTGCTGGGAGCATTGCGGCTGTCTGTCTGTCTGTCCACCCAGGTGAGCCACAGTGCTCCCACAGGATGGCACCATGGGGCAGCGCGGGCTCCCGGCTGCTGTCTGAGCAATGCCTTTCCAGGCACTCCTGCTGGGAGCACTTCCCTGGCAGGAAAATGACCCAACGTGACCTCGTGGTGCCCCAGCCTCCCGCCTCCATTTCCTTCATGCTTCATCGCCCTTGTGGGTGCTGTCCCCACCCCCCAGTACAACCTCAGAAGAGCCACCCCGGTGTGTCACACCGCTCAGGGGCAGTGGCACCGTGCAGGGTCAGACGTGGCAGAGAGCCCTCGCCGGCTCCAGCGCAGCGATGCAGGGGTCACGAGGCACTCCCAGCGCTGTGCCCTGCGCAGACGGGGCCATGGCAGGAGGAGGAAGCACCCACTGCCAGCAGTGGCTCCAGCTCTGGCAGATGAGAAAAGCATTCTGCAGAACAACGTCCCTGTATCCAAACGAGAATCAAAGATACCTAATCAAATACATCAAGAACCTTCCCTTAGTACACTGAATTTTGGTAAAGTTGAAGTCCAGGCAGTTGAAAGCTTCATTTAAACTATAAGAGCATCAGCTACACGAAGGAGAGTGGCAGGCTCAGCTGCCGGACATTGGTATGATAACTCTCCCAAGAGACAAACACACCTTCTCTTACCTGTGGTTGGTCTTTGCCACAGCCAGGAACCAAAAGCTGCAGGAAACACAGAGCAGCGCAGGGCGGGCAGCAGCGCGGTGCAGCAGTGAGAGGCGCAGCATGAGGGACGCATGGCAGCCGGGGCAGCATCTTCTCTCTGTGCCAGTGCGGACATCCCTGTGCGTGTGGGATCAGCCATGCAGGTCTGCAGCACTGTGCCCTGCTGGGCACAGCCGAGAGCACCGCACAGGAGCACCCGGCGCTGCGGTGACCTGTGGCCTCACCTTCCAAGAAAAGCCTTATTTAGGTTATCCAAAGTAAGATTTTATTGGTGATTGCAAAAAAAAGAAAAACAACAACCAAGAAGACGAGCTTTTTTTCAGCTGCAGGAGAGGTAACACACGGGGACTCACAGCGCTCTCTGCCCACAAGCACCCTGTGATCGCTGCGCCATCCCCAGCGCAGCTCCCCTGCTTCGCCCTGCACTCACCCCAGCACCATCTGTGCCTGGCGCTGCTGCCTGCTCCCCACAGCCGAGCAGCCGCGTGCAGCGCCCTGCAGAGCCACAGGGAGACGTGGGGGGGGGCAGCTGGCAGGGCCAAGTCTGCTGCACGGTGCTGCCCTGCGTGGCGGGGCTGATTCTGGAGTCCTGTGACACAGTGCGGCCTCTGCAGTACGGGTTGGTGGGAAGACTGTAAAAAAACAGGGCAGAGCAGCTGGATGAATACTCATTTCAATTTAAGATCCAACACTCACAAGTCAAACTGCAAAGCGGTCCCACGTGGGGCGTTCTCACGGGTTTCAGTTTAATCGAGCATAATTCTAGAGGTCAAATTTCGCCTTTGGTAGAAGCATGCCATGAGACTTCCAAGACCTCTGGAAAAGAAGAAGCCCAGAACCCACGTCCTCAGAGAAGCGCGCCGTGATGCGACCGGGCTTTTTCCCTGACGCATCGCCCGTTTTATTAATTTCTGCTTTGCTTTAAAAAGAGGCATCTACCGTTTTGCTTCCCTGAAGAAGCTCATAACGTTATAATTCAAGTGTCAGGACAGATTAGGTTAAATGTACTGTGTGATTCCCAAAGGAAAACAAACTTCCAAACATACTCTATTTGCCTCGTTACATGTCATGGATTGCATTAGAGCTGAACATGTAATTCTGTCGCCTAATGTGTTAAAGTTGGCATGAATTTTATTCTCTGTGCAAGGTGAGAAATTACTTAGCTAACAAAACATTTCGTTTCCCCCTCTTTGCGTTCCTTCTTTATGAGATTCTGAATGTGACATTTTCACAAAAAAATCCCTACACTTATTTGTGAAAAATGTATATTAAAACCAAAACACATCAAATGGAAAGAAATCACAGATGGTTTTATTCACAAGCAGTAGAATTAATGGCCTTCTCTACTCTTTATAAATATTGGAAGCAGATGAGTTCATTACTATTTCACTCTAATAAGGAAAACCTGCTTTATTTTGACAAGACACGGACTTATCTGGTGTTTCTACTGAATAACGAATCTGTTTTCTTGGAAAAATAAAAGGAAGGTTATCAATAAACACAGGTCCGCCTGCCAACCAAAGAAATGCCAAACATCTTCATTCCTGGTTGTGCAGAAGTGGAATTCAGGGGATTTTGAAAATGTCGCGAATTTTCAGAATAGAAAGTTTTGAAATGTTTACTTTGTGGTTGTCTTAAATTTTTACATCTTTCAACAAAGCAAGCAGAAAAGTGAAAACATCTGAAAAGGCTTTTGAAAAGAAAAGAGTCAGCACGGGCTGGATAAAGCTGTGGGCTCCTTTATCTTCGTGAAATCTGCACACATGGAGCAGAGTTCAGGATTTTCATTTTTTTTCCCTGTGCATTCAAACACTTCCCAGTTCACGATCCAAGCCGTGTCGGCTCTGCCAGACCTTCAAAGTGCTGCTAGCAGCCCTTCCTGCCGCGGGATAAAACATCATACCCTGGGGAAGCAAAAGCTGAGTCATTTTTAACCCCAACAACATTCACTGATGTGGTCATCCTGTTAGTCATGGAAATCCTGTGTTATTTCTATTTATGCTTCTTTCAACACTCATTAACCAAGGAGTGAGAAAGTTTCATTTTAAGCTGCAGAAGATGTTTACCCTCTCCGAGGCCACGGCAATCAGTTACATGGCTTATCCATCACTTCGGAGAAAGGAAAGGATTTTGAGAAATTCCCAGGGCGAGTTAATTCTTGAAGCTGTAGGGGGGAGAAGAGGCAAAGAAAACAAACAACAACAACAAAAGCCACAGCAGCACAAAGCCCAGCAGTCTGTGACATCGCAGCCCCGGCTGCTGCCAGCCTGTGCCTGCTGCGTCCCCAGGCACCAGCGAGGGCCGTGGCTGGGCGCAGCGGGGTGCTCACCTTGGGGGACAAGTGGTAGCTCCCAGCGCCCGCAGCGTGAGGCTGAGCTGGTTTTGGTGGAACCAGGGGTACTCACTTTAGGAGGTTATGAAAACATGTGCCTGAAGAGCATGTCGGGAACTTGGGTATTAATCTCCTTTAATTCAAAGGGCACTCCAAGTATGTGAGACGGGGATATTGGCTGGGGTGAGAGAAGATGCCAGAGGTCATAGTGTATACCAGCATTGGGTCAAGTTCAGAAAAATAACAGCAGAATGAATAACAAACTTGAGTTCTAACGGTGTGACATGAGCCTCTCCTCCTTGCAAAGCCCATTTTGCCCCCAAGGGTACCTGCAAAGGGGAGAGAACTGCTGGGGCCACTGGGGCTGGGACCCCATGGGGCCAGGACCCCCTGCCCAACCAACGGAGCAGCTCTGCCCCTGCTGTGTGCCGCCCGCGCTGCCGCCTGCACCGTCCCTGTGCTGGGCATCATCCTGTCCCCATCCTGCCTCGCACTGAGCCTTCTCCCCGCTGCGGGGGCAGCTCTGCCTTGCAGATCGTGCTGTCAGTGGCACTGGAGCTGAGGCCGTCCCAGTCACATTCCCCTGCTGCTGTTAAATCGCTCGCCAGCAGCACTCGACACAGAGAGCACGAAGCAGGGCCACACAGTGCAGAGCGTGGGTCATAAAAGCACAGCACCTTCCCTGTAACTCACACGTCCACCCTTAACTGCCTCTCTTAAAACACAGCCGTGTTTCAGAGCTGATTATAAAATCCTGTTTATTTCTGCAGAATCCCAGTTTATAATATTTGTAAAAAATGAGACCATGGAGCCCTGAGCCTGGCAGGGCTGCTCTGAGCCTGCAGAATCCTGGCCCGTGCACAGCCACCAGAATCACCGCGCCAGCACCGAGCCCCAGCACTGCGGGAGCCACTGCTGAGAGCCTCCAAGAGAAGCCCCTGCCTTGAGGCCCAGGGCCCTGCATGCTACCGGGTCACTGTGGATGGGGACTGTGGCTGTGGTTGCCAGGTGCCCTGCAGTCCCACAAGCTGCACGCTGCTGTCACCTGCTGCACACTGCTGCAATGCCAGCAGCTCCTGGCCCTGCCTGAGCACTTCATAGAGGATAAACGAGTTGTTCCACTGACTTTGCCTGCACCTATTGTACTGAACTCACTGCCACACACACTTGGAACACTGCCTGTGCGGCAGTGTATGTGTCATGTGTGGTCCCTTCCCCTCCAGAAAATGCTGAAGTCAAGATATTCTGACTTCTGATTTTTTGACTTTGCAGCATAGAATTTAGCAGACGTTTTGGATTGGTTTACAAGGATAGAAATGCACACAAACAAAAGCAAACTACCTTCATGGGGTTCATGCCGCCACCTCTGCAGCACCAGCCTCAGGCAGCCAGGAGCACTCAGCTCTGCAGGCAGCTGCCGCTGCTCGCCAGCTCGTGGGAGGGCTCGCAGCTCCTGGTCTGACTGCTGGTAACTCCTCTGCTCTGGTTCATGTCCTGTGCCTGAACTCACGTCACATTTCTTGCAGTGTCCTGAGCCCTCCCAGGTAGCATGAGAGCGCAGGAAAGGGTGTCTCTGATCTCAGCCCTTGCGTCCCACCAAAACTGCTCAGAAAGTCCCTGTTAGCACCAAGCAGAAGTAAATGGTGACCTGTGCAGCTGGGACAGAGAGAAAAGCTCCTTTGTGAGTCTCTTGTATTAAAGCCTGCAATACCTTGTTCCTTTCTGAGACGTTCCAAACCAAGGACATTTATGAGTAATGATCTTCTATTTCTTCAACTTCCTCAAAATCACGGGATGGGAAGGTGAGAAAACTCACCACTGCGGGATGCCACTGGAAACATCCACCTGGCCACAAACCCAGCTCCTTATTCACTTAGTATGTTAACCATGTACTGTTCCAATTCCTGAACAAGCATTCATCATGGTATCAAGCCAAATGCCGTACTGAAGTCAAAGTCAACTGTAAGAAAACATTACCTGTATCAAACTAACTTGTAATCTTACCAAGAAATAAAAATAGTTCCTGGCGCTACAGTTAAAACCGCTGCACTGCAGCGGAGTTCAGAATAACACTGACTCATGTTTCATTCCTCCTGACGCAGTCTAACTACTTTCAAAACCTCCAGGTTTGGGATCTGAAGAGGCCAACGCAGTGATGGTGCAGAGCCAAAACGAGCGGAATGCTCCCAGGGCCGAGTGCTTCTGCTCCCGTGAGCAGGAGCTGTGGCACTGTAAGCTTCTTAAGCTCCGAATTTAACACAAACACAAAGCAGAGAATAAACCAATTAAAACAGATTTTATTTAACAAATTATATTAAGAGTACAGACTGTTATCACACAATGAAACTTCCCTTTGTAAAATACAGGAGAGTCATCTAAAATAAATATAAAAGGTAGTAACATTCATTAGATTAATGCACAGTAAATTTGTTTTCAATAACCCAACAAAATGCATAGCATCTCAAAACAACACTTTCCAACTGCATAAAAGGTTTCTCTCCTCCATTTGTATGATGGCATTTAAAACTGTTGCTGTTTGGAAACAATTTCACAATAACTGACCAAAATATCCAGACTGCTTGGGTTCCCTGGACTGAACGACGCGAGCACCTCACCGAGCCTCTCCTTCAGCAGGGAGCACCCTCCTTACCTGCAGCACGCCGGCTTTATGGCTCAGAACAGCCAACACCGACCCCGCGCGGCTGCCCTGGTGCCGGGATCGCCAATGGCCAAGGCTGAGGCTGAGTCAATGCTCGATGCAGACACGCTGTGGGAGGAGGGCCCGGAGCAGGAGCGGTGGGGTGCAGGCGGGTTGCATGTGAGGTACATGTGGGGCACAGGAGCAGCGGGGCTAGGGCTCCATCACCAGGCCCTCGCTCCACCAGCATAGCTCCTTGCTGTGGGGTGAGCACGGCAGGGACTTCATCTTTTTCTTGCCGCAGGCCCCATTTTATGCCGCTGTTTGTGCCGCTCTTTTGAGAAAGGGGCAAGGAGAGCCACAGCAGCCCTGCCAGGTGCCACCAGGTGAGCACACCAACAAACCCAAGGTTTCAGACTACCAACAATGTCCTACTACACAGGAGGCTCACAGGGGATCCTCTCCTACAAACATTGGGATAACCACAGTGACAGTCGAAGGAGAAAAGTCTGACAAAGCTTATTCCTACAAAACTACAGCTATGAAACACTCCCACAGGAAGACATCTGCTAGGTCTGTCCACACTTGAATTTCATCACAAAGTTCACACTCTACATTACTTTCTGCACTAATAACTTGCCTTTCCATAATTAACACATCGGACATCACTGTCTGTCCTGGAAAGTCCATGAGTCACCTCAGTATGCTCTTTGCTGAGGAAAATCCAGGAGGCAGCATGCCACTACTAATTCACATCAGAAAGTACACTGTACAGTAAGTAAACCTCTGCTGCTTTTCCATTTCTTGCAGAGATACAAATCTGGTGGATAATTCGGCAAACTAGTTTCTCCATTAGCCACAACATTATACTAGCTGGTATCTAGTCTTGTTCTATAGAGAGACAAGGTAGCCAAACACATCTGACAAAGCTCTGCAAATCTACTTCTGTTGCTGCCTGCTGACACATCCCCTCCCTATATGCTTCAGAAGGCTTCTCCACAGCCAGACAACATCAGCATCAGGCTGCCTGAACGCTGACTCCTTAAGCAATGCTAGCACATTGCATGTTAGACAGGAAGGCAGGAAGATGCAGAGATGCTTGTGTGGGCTCCAGCACATCGCTGCAAAGATGCAAGGACCAGCCTTGCAATGAGCTACTGAGAGTACAAAAGTTACAGAACAGTACAAAAACTGCCTGCAGAAATACTGATCTGGCATCCATGGTCTGGAATGCAGAGGTGCAGCAAGAAAGCTTCCTAAAATCAGTGGATCGAGAAAATGACACATAAAACCAGCCAAGCTGTGCTGTGTGTCACCGTGCTTCCAAGCAGAGACTCTGAGCTCTCTCCCTTTGGAAATGCCAACACTTTGTTAGACTTTGGTTAGCGTAGCTGAGAGCACAGCTGGCCTTCAGCGCTCAGAACATCCCTACTGATCTCATACAGAGAGAACTGCAGATGCACTTTTCATACTTTCAGGAACAGCTATCTTGGCAGTGCCACAGTGCAGAAACACTGTAAAGACCAACTTCACCTTCCAAATTTATTTGCAGATGCATCCCTGAAGTAGATTTGCCAGGCTAGTGTAAGAGAAGAGAGAAGGAGAACCAACTATACAAATATATCCTGAAGATTTCTTAGATGCTTGTGCCAGCTGCCTGTCCCATCAGCATTTTGAGCCATCCAGTGTTTCTTGTAGGTCACTGAGGAGAAAGCTGAACTTACTACTTGAAGAAGGCTAAGCTATACAAAAGTACAAGCTTTATCTGCTCTAAGCTACATCTCATGGGAAGGGACTCAATGCTGCGTGTCCGTTTCCTCGAGATATCCCCAGGGAGAGCTCCCCTGGATCAGAGCCTGGCGCTGCCCAAAGCCGCTGCTCGCTGCTGCAGTCAGTGCTGCCCTCGGCACGTGGAGAGGTGGCGGGGCGAGGTGCTCCTCCAGACATGCCCGCATCTCCTGGTAGCAAAAGCTGACCCTCAAGCTTGGCACTGTCTGGGGGGACATGGGGAACGCTGGCTATCTGCAGCTCTGCTGTTCCAGAGCAATGAGGAACGCACCGCTGCAGCCAGCTTCCACCTACCTGCAGCATCCACTGAACTACAGGAGAAGCTATGAACGGATGCCACAGAAAACTACAGGACAAATTACAAGCAGAAACACAGAACGACAAAAGATGGATGATATGGGCATACTACTACAGCACAGAGTGGATTTGAACTTCAAGTGAACCTGAGCCAAATGACCAGGCTGCCATGGTGTGTTCATTTGTCGATGTCGGCATCATCAATCTAGCCTTTGTGAAGCTTGGCAGTGAGGTCTGGCTTTGCTTTCCTGCAGGATAAATAAGAACTACAAATGGTGTTGCAACCTTCAAGTAAATGAGCACTTCCAGGGGGTCACTGAAACCTCCAGAGCTGATGCAAATGAAATAGCTTTAATTCTTTCCACCAAATTATGACACATCTGCAACTGAATCTGCCTATGCTTTCAAATCACACAGCCTTGCTTTACAGAGGCAGTTTTAGAAAATGATCACCTGACTTGAAGAAGTTGAAGCAAAGACCTGGAATCAGTCTATCCTGAATGTTAAGGTATTTTGTGCTCATTATCCCAGCAATACGATATGGTGCCTTAAAACCAGAAATGAGTCTTTGGACAAGAAATACTTTACATATGTACAAATAAAAAATACAAGCTGACAGTACAAAACCTACCGTTAGTCACCATTCCGTCCAACTAGAAAATACAAGATCAATCAAAAGCAGTGCAAAGCAGGTCAGGGCATACACGTGACCCAGACAGAGAGCGGCAATACTGTTATTTGTTACTATGGCAATTGCATTTCAACAGGGTTAGGTAATCATTATTTTACAATACAAAAAGTTGTACAGTTTAACACTTACTTTAAAATTGCCATTTTGCTGCCATGATGTAGCTTTGTTCTACAGCAGAAACTCGAAAAAGCAGCACAGTCAGATAGGCATTTCTCAATAACTTATTACAGCAACAGACTTTTCCAAGACATGCATTCGACTCTGGAGCGAGCTCACAAGGAGGCTGAGGGCTTAACACATCAGCTCTCATCCTGCGCTACACCAGAGTTCAGTGCTTCCCTCTAGAGTGCCGAAGGGAATGGGCACACCTCTTGTTTTAGCAGCTATGAGGCAAAAATGAGAGACCTGCTCCATGCCACAGGCGGGCAGCAGCATCCACCTGTCAGCAGGGCATGGCACACCATGGCGTGCAGGGGCTGGCCGGCTCACAGTCGGCCTCCAGCCCAGGGCAGCCAGGATGTCTGTCACTCAAAGTCCCTGTGCAAAGCAGAGGAACCCCAGTGCTGCCTGCGCTCTCCGGGACCTCCGTTTGCCAGCTACTGGGGAGAGGCCTAAAGCGGGCCTGAGCGAGAGGCCCTGGCCCCATGTGCCCATGGCAAAAAAGAAGATCTCAGCCTGGGCTGATCGTGGCTGTGGTGGAGCTGCCGTGCGGCTCAGATCTCGGCAGTGCCACCACCAAGCACCACAGGAGGGGTGGCACGTGTGGGCCGGGCCTGGGTGTGCGGTCTGGGGCCCACTGCTGACGGCTGAGTCTTTTTCTTTCTCAGGGCTCGCTGCTGAGCATTCCTGATCGTCTGCGAGCTCACAGCTGGCTGTTCACAGCGCTTCGCTACAGTTGGCTGTTTTGTGACCGTCCTACAGCAGGGGATAGGGGAACAGGAGCAACTGGGAGGCTGCCAGTCAGTCTCCGAGCAACATACTCACATGGAGATGCATCTGCAGCAGCTGCCGAAGGACCGCGAGGTCTGACGCGTGGAGCAGGGCGTACGGGAGGTGGTGCGGGGCGGGGTGAGGCCGGAGCAGCGGGGGCTGGTGGAGGCCAGGCACTGCGTCCCGCTCAGTAGTACGTGCACACGGCTGCTCCGGCGCCGGTGGCCCTCAGGATGGTGGGACCGGCGGGCAGCGCGTGGGGCTGGGCGGCAGGCGGGCTGCTGCGCTCTGCTCCGTCCTGAAGCTGTAGTCATACTGCGGAAAGTGAGACAGAAGCACCGGTGGGGCACCCGCCTGCGGCCTCCCCAGCGTGGCCCCAGGGGGAACGCCTTGAGCGGGAGATGGGGCGGGGGGGCCTGGCAGCCCCTGCCGGTGCCACTAGGAGAATCGCCCCTCTCCCGTGGACCCAGGCTAACCCAGCGTGGCCGTCGCGCTCCCCTCCACACAGGGCAGCTAGGCAGGAAGATTCTCTGCTGTAGACCTCGATTATGCAAGCTCTACCACCGTAATTACAACTGTTGGTTCGGCAAGCTGGGCTAAAGTCCGTAAGCCTGCAGGCTTTGGCCCCAACGCAGCGCGCCTGCGGTACGCCTGGACCGCGCAGCGCACGCAGCACCGCCGGCAGGGCCGAGCTCCGCAACGCGGGGCCGCGCCGCAGCGCCACCTGGCGGCAGTCA
>NC_034424.1:9831783-9876349 GCF_002078875.1 Numida meleagris | reverse complement strand
CGAGCGGGAGCCGCACCGGGAGCCCCAGCGCCCGGCCTCGACTGCGGGCGGAGCGGGAGTCGAGCCGCGCGGTGCAGCGAGGCGCTGCGGCACTAGGGGGTGCTCGGCGACCGCTCCCGGGCTGCGCCGCAGTTGCCTCCCGCCCTCCTCCGCGTCACGGTTAACGCGCAGCGCGACGGGAATCGGCGCTGCCAAGGTAACCGCGGTGCGACCGCGCGGAGCTTCCATTTTGTCCGAACGACACCGAGCGCTGCGCGTCTCCTGCTGCCAGCTGCAAGCAGGACGTGTCACCGAGCCGTTTTCTTCGAGACCGCCTTTTAATTGGCAAGCATGTCTTCATTAATTGCACCTCAATGTCATGATGTCACAGCCAGCAGCACCACCCCGAGCTACAGAAGCAATAAGCCTCATTTTTCAACATACAAACACATAAAGATGTCAGCTCAAACTGTTTACTAATTAACACTTAAAAAGACACAAATTAGATATGCGTGGCTAAGAGCAATTATAATCAAGACGAATTTCTCTAGTCATTTGGGAACTGAAAAAAATGCCTAATTGCTGGAACCAATGTTTTAAAAACTGAAATCATGCCAGTTAGCAAATATGTTCATTTAAAGAACATTTCATGTGACTGCACTCTGGAGAATTGACTACAAACATGAGAACAAGGAAAAATATTTCTGTATAAAATTAAAATTTTAAGCTCCTTTGGATTTACAACTTCTTCATTAAATATATTTGCGAAGAGCAGCCTATGAAAACTTGTAGCAATTAAGTGGTTAAATGGACAGCCTTCCTTGTCAGCTTAAACAGAATGATTAATATTAGATGCACACTTCACTAATTAGACTCCAGACTTTCAGCTCCACGCTGAGCTAACAAGGAAGACTCATTCTGAGAGCCGAGGCCTGCAGCAGCCCGAGCAGCACAGGCCCACACAGCCCAACCTGCTGCAGCCCTGCTGCTGGAGCTGTGCAACCTGTCCTGGTGCTGCACCACGTGCAGCCAGCCTGGCCTGCCTCAACACTCACACAGGAAGTTTCCCTGCCTGGGACATGAGGACCTGCAGGCGCAACTTGCTGCAGTCCTGCAAGGAGACGGCAGCGATGCTGCAGGGGCTTGTGCTCCTCACTGCCATGCATCCATTGAACTGCCCCTAGACAAACTGTGCCCTCATCTTAAAACCAAGCATCTTCACCCTCTGCTCCCACTGGACTTCACCATTTCCTCACACGCTCCCCGGCACACGGCCGTGCAGCTCCTGGGCCTGGTACAGCAAGAGGCTGACTCCAGATATAACCTGAGTGTGCAGAACAGGACTGGCACCTATTTTCCCTGATTTTCCTGAAAGGGCAGGGTCCTTTCATTTGGCTCGCTGTGCAGCTTGGAGGATGGGTGCATACATGCACAAATGTGGCGACAGAGAACAATAACTCTTGGAATTCTCTGGGAATATTTTTTGCAAGGCATCTAGCTCCAGGGAAAACATTCTTGCTGCTTTGGAAATCCAGAAGATTTGCTGTAATGGTGCTATTGCTTGCAAGGGAAATAAAGCCATGCAGAAATTCACAATATTTATATGTGCAGCTATCTATGTGCAGACAAGATACTTCATCAAGGAATATGGGCTGCATAATTAGACTTTTCATTACTCTGAAAAATACATAGCCTGCAATGGATCAGGAGGGTGTGAGGAAACCCGGCAGGTGCCAGCCCCTCTGCCCACAGCCTCCCACTACAGCTGGTACCAGCACGCACACTCTGCCTTTAACCCTGGCGGTGTGCACGACAGAGGTGTTTGTGACCAAGGATGCACAAAGGCAATACATTTTGATAATAAGAAAGAAAGGTTAAGTAAGAGAGACATCTGGAACTAAATGAAGGGTAGCAGACTTTGCCACTAGATTCAACGCCTAAAGCTTCTTCACAAGGCACAAATCACAGATGTCTCTAATTCTACACTTAACTATTTGACTCAACATTGACTTCATCCACCAGCAGTGACTTGGGAAAGGCAAGAGACCTTTGCCACATGCCAGAGGATCTTGCAACCAAATAAGCACAGATCTCATACAGCTTTTGCTCAGTGCATGGCTGGGTACCTACCTCCTTCTCAATTTCTGCAAGGGTTTTGATTGTGATGCCCAAGAGATCAACTGGCTGCATCTGTGGGAAAAAAAAAGAAACGAATGTCCAATTTAGTTTTTTTTTCTGTTGTTTCGTTTTCATTTTGTTTAAAGTCAGCAAATATTCTATCACCAGAGATTTAAAGGCACCATCTGTAAACACATGCATAATCCTATTTCTCAGTGCACCACAAGAGTGAAGAAGCAGAAGCTGGTTTAGGGATAACAGCTCTAATGCCTTTCTCCCTAAATGGGGACAGCTGACACTTATCACCGTGTCGCTTCAGATGGGTCAACCTTCAGCCACCTTGCCACCCTAGGCATGTGCCCAGCAGTACCCACAGACTTTGCTTGGCCGCAGCACGCAGGTGTGAGTGGCCTGGGCAGGGAAAGCCACGATCAAACTGACCATATGGTGGCAATGGTGTCTAAAGGATCTGAAGGGAGGATTAGCACGACCTAATCTCTCTGCATTTGTCCTCGCAGCAGGGGACTCAGCTTTCTGGGAATAACGGCCCATAAACAACCCTTGCAGAGAGCAATGGCTGTGAAAAACCGCATCCGGCTGCACACACAGGTTGTGTCAGCGAGAAAAAGGATGCACGAAGCAGGAGCATGGTGGGAAAAATCAGACACAGCTGACGGCTCTGCATTTGCTGTAACAGCTTCTCATAAATTGACTTTAAAAGAGATACTGTTTTAGTGATTAGATGGATTAGGGAACTGCTAATGGGGATGCAGGACCTCTGAGCTCCAGACCAACTCCAGTCAGCACTGTGGGGCTGCCGTGACCTGCAGGACCTAAATGTGCTGCGCGTGGGGACACCCCGGCTCTGCTGCTGCGCTGCGTGTGGGGGCCTCTCTGCTCTGCCGCTGTGCCAAAGATGCCTTGACTTACATAATCTCTCAAGCTAGAGGGCAACATGAATACTAAAATCATTTTTCTATTGCTGTTCCTGTTCCTGGCGCCCCACAGAGGTCCAGCTGCGGTGTCATTAGGACTCAAGCACCTCTCTAAACTTTCCAGGCTGGAATTGGTAAACACATGGCACAGCTTCACCTCGGAATTGGATTTCTGCCAGCGTAGCCATGGCAACCCTGCTATCTCAGGTCAGCCGCAGCTCCTCAGCTCCATGTGCAGCCCACCATCCTTCAACAGCTCTGGAAGGCCTGGGTGATGCCAACTGCACTTGGTTTTAGGGCAGAGGAAGTGGCGGTGCTCCCCTGCTGTCAAGGTGCTTGGGGCATCGCGCCTCAGGTGAGGCAGTGGGAGCCTGGCCTGGCCGTGAGCACAGGGCCTGACCTGGCATCGCGCTGCTACCGCTGACCTGAGCTTCTGGGGTGCACAATGGAACCTGTGAGGCTGAATTCTACAATGCTGCCTCAATGGCAAAATAAATGTGGTAGACATGTGTATTTGCAGCTTTCTTTAAAATCTCTAATAAGAAATTAAAGGTCTTTCCAGTGCCCAGAGTCACACTGCCACTCCCATTTTAATGGTGTTAAACCTTCCTCTCCTGGGCGAAGTCAGATTCTGTGAAGATCTGGCCCCAAGCTGCTCGTGCCCTACAGCTCGGCAAGGTATGGGTTCAGCTCCCAGAAGCAGGCAGTTTGTGTTGATGCCTTGTGACCACTCCTCACGAGCAGAAGAACTATGGACATGGGAAGAAGAATGAAGACAACTCACCCCTTCAGGAGCGCAGGCAAACTTCTCTGAGATCATGAAAGGCACTCCATCCATTGCTGTAAGGGACAAAACAAGCAGAGATGTTACTTTTCCAGCTCACTTCTGATGTGCAGCTTCACGCTCACAAGAACATAGCACGTGTACATAGCAATGACATCTGACCGATGCTCCATGGAAGTTACTGCCAATCATTTCTCCCTCCAATCTCCCAGCAGTTTCTCTCCATTCAAGACACAGCTGAGTTAGTCCCTATGAAGTCAGGAGCTCGATGAACCTTCCCTGCTCTACCCACACATAATTTCATGGTCTCAGTTTTAAGTCTGCTTCCAACTTGGTCTGGCTGCCAAAAACAGGATGGTGTTTGCAACGCAAAACAAACACTCTAAAAGGACAGAGATTTATTTACCACTACGATAGAGAACAATCTGAGCTAATTTGGTGTCCTAACAAGAGGAAAAGGAAAATACCTGGTTCAGGTAACTTTCACCTTCCAAATGCAAAGCTGTAATTACTGCTACGTGCGCAGAACTACTGCCAGCCCATCCTCTCACCCAGCTGCCACTGCTGGAGACTCAGCAGCAAGAAACAAAGCTCAAACAAAATGCGAACGGCCTCTGGAGGACAGAAACCAGTGAAGTAGAGGACAGGCGCAAGGACATGTCCCTGTGCCAGGCACTCTCCGCAGCACCACCTTAATGATATTAAGAGGATTTTTTCTATTTTAATGTCTTGTATATTCTTCTCTGATAATGCAAGGATGCTCAGTGTTCTTGTCTTGTTATCGCCACCTTGGAAACTTCACAGAAATCCTCCCACAAGATATGTCAGTACAAGTGAGCCACTTATTTCTGAAGCATGTATCTCAGCAATTTCCACACAAGACTGAAAAGGGCACATTTCTAAGGCAGAGTGCAGCCCCAGACACACACGCTTTGTGTCAGCTACACCTTTAAATTTCAGCTCTTAAGGAAATAAAAACTTCAACCAGAGCAAGTTTAACCCCTGAAATGCCTGCCATTAATCCTCAAATAGAGTCTTCTTTCACAAAGCATCTGCACCCCTGAAGCCTGATCTCCCCGCTTACTCTTTCCTAACTGCCATCAGCACCAGTGAGTTATCACGTTAGTGATTTAATGAGTCATTTAAGAATACTTAGCATCTTACACTCTATTTTTGACTTAAAGAGCCAAACCAAACCAAACAAAAAAAAAAAACCAGCACTCCACTGAGATCATTTCATTACCAAAGGTGTTAGGTGGCAGCCATGGTGTTTCATGAAACAAAAGGAAACAGATGAAAACCAGCGCCACAAAACCCTGGAAAGTTTTGAACCTGAAAGACCATCTGCATCCGTTACCCCATCAGGAGCTGCTTTGATCACTCACATGCTGGTGTTTGTGCGGCAATCTGCGGGATCAGCCCCGGTGCATTGCAGGCCGCACCACCGTGCAAGGAGCAGCTGAACGTGGGACGTGCCAAGGGCCCAGCAGCACAATTAGCACTCTCCCAAACAAACGAGCTTCAACAGAGCTGTAATTAAGCAGGCCTGTAATTAAGTATATGCCCTTTATCCTAACGATCATACTTAAAAATGGCATGATGCACGGAAGCGTGTTATTAATGCCGCAGTCCCAAAGCACAGGGAGTGTGCATAGGAGCTGGCGTGGCAGGCCCATCACACTACAGGGAAAAAGCAGAAGGCAACAAGCTCGCTCAGCAGCTCTGCACAGCCGCGCAGGAGTCACGGCACCTACACATGCTGTGCCGCGGCGGGCCGAGCGACTCCTGGTGCTGCACAGTGTGCCCGTGGCCTGGCCGCCGGGCTGAGTGCGTCAGGCGCACAGCGCATGCAATGCCGCGCCGGCCTCGCGTGGCTGCAGCCATGTCGAGGCTCCAAGCTGCCACAGTGGGCAGAGCCCAGCCATACGCTCCTATGCTGGAGTAGGCAGCGGAGGAGAGGGCCTGCCAAGAACCGCGGCACCGTGCCCGGATGGCTTCTTCCCTCCATGGAATTACATCTGCAACAGATCAGGGAGCTGCCTGCACCGCTCTCAAAACCAGAAAAAAACAGACAGGGATCTCAGAAAGAAAAATGTCAGCACCGTTTACTGTCTGAGGAACAGCTCCTCCCTGAAGGTCACAACCAATTAGCTCGTCTGCTGGAATGAGACGAGTGTCAAGAGGAGCCCACAGCCAGAAGTGCTGAGACCGAACTCCGGAGGAGGCCATCTTCCCACCGCGCGGCCGAACGGGGACATCGCGCGGGGACATGGGGCTGCACGCCCCACAGCTTCTTCCCAGCTCCCACGGCCTCCACAGGGCACGCGCCGAGCCGCTCTGTAAACATGAGTTGTTAGCTCACTTCAAAACTCTCCCTGCGCCACGAAGAGCACTGTCATCCCACTGCGAGCACACGATAGATGCCGCCTTCTGTGCTGCAGACTCCAACTAAATCGCGGTTGTCAAATTAGTAATTCATCTTTCTAGAATAACTATATTTTTAGCAAAGCTACCAGATTTAAATAATCAGACCTGCCAATGCTACCCTCATTTAAACATGCTGACGAACTTTCACAGGCAGCATCAGTTAACATAATGAGTTTCTGGATGACAAAGAACTTCAGACTGTAGTTCTCTACACTACTCGGCGTAATAAGCACTTGTTCTTTTCTACAATGTGCACATGAAAGAGGAATCTAAATAATAATTGCTGTAATTATCTTGAAAAATATGTGGTGATTAATGGTGATTATGAAAATCTGTATCATTGTTCATTGAAATATCCAATGATCAGATGCCTTCTTGAAGCAGCCGTCGCCGAAGGCCGTGCAGCACGAGCGGCCACGCGCAGCCGTCCCAGTGCCCAACGCGACACGCCATCGCCATGTAAGGCACCAAGTTCAACCTGTTATTTATGCAAATAATTAATTACTATCGAATCCAACTAGCAGTTTGTCATGACACATTAATGACTTGATAGACTTCTATGAACTAGTGAACACAGGACAGCGGAGTGCTTTTATCGTCATTTAATTTAAAAACGATCCTGTGTGAAATTATCTAGTCGTGAGTGATGGAAGCATAAAGAACAGACTCAGCAAAGCTTCTTTTGGATCATTGCTTTATTAATGGTAACGTCAGGGAAATGAAAAATGCTAACATTGTCATATTTAGCTCCTGGGTGCAGACGAATAGCTGCGGTGGTGCTCGGTGTGCACACTGCGGCAGTGCCAGTTCCTCACACCGCAGCCGCGGGGACACGGCCACAGACCTCCAACCCCCCCTCCTGGGAAGGAACAGCTGCTCCGCGCTCACATCCTCCCTGTGCACCTCTGTACCTTTGGCCATCCTCACAGCTGTTTCTGCACTGTCTTTTACACTTGAATTTTCATTCACTGATCTTAAAAATATTTAAATAACCGAATCCCCTCCAAAATGTTTCCCCGCACTGCACTGAAAATTAAATGTTAATAACTGCTTCCACAACTCACAGAAAAACACACAACACTGAATGCACTGCCACTGCAGCAGAGCTCGGTGCCTCCACCTGCACGCAGAACTGTGCAGGACACAGTGCTGAGGAACGCTGTGGTCTCAGCCCTAAGGAAAGTCGTTCACAGCTGCAGAGAAAAGCAGCCTGCAAGGCATCAGGAAGAGGGTGCGAGGCTTCCAGAACGAGCCGCTCCCTCCACAAGGTACAGCTAGGCCTCCTACTTCTGCACTTCTGTACACAGCCATGTAAAGAGCAGCCTGAACAGTAGATATGTGTGTGTGCTCCACACTACTGTGCACTGCGTCCCAGATGGAGCGGCACCATTATGCATCTCCAGAGCACTATGACAGCCAAACCTCAGGGGAGAAACAACAGCACCCAGCAGCTGACCACTGCTCCTCCGGGCACGTCTCCAGCTCCATTTGCAGCCCAGGGGAATGGCCCCAGCATGAGGCTCCTCAGGCTGCAGTGCAGCCTGCAGCTGCCCAGAGCTCCCCAGGAGGATCCGGCTGGGCCTCACCGCAGAGAGGAGTCCTGGCAGTGGAATCAGCCACAGCTTTTCTGTTCATCCTGAATGACATTGATTCAAAAAACAGACCTGGAATAAATTTTCATTTTTGCTAATTCGATTGTCAGCCTTGATTTTCTCTATTTCCTGCATAGCTCGCGACACAACACAATTAGTTCTGTACTGCTAGATCAAGCCCTGAAAACACTTGAGCGATACTCCTGGCTTTGATTATTTTCTCTCTTTAAATAACACGAAGGTTAAGCACTGCATGGTAATAGCTAGTGGTACCTGGGTGCTGTGGCTGCCCCACACCGCCAGCATGGAGCGACTTCAAACAAGCTCTTTGGATCGCAAGTGTTTGGGAGCTCTTGATTTTATTATTTTTTAATAAAATGTCTCCTTTGAAGTCTCTGCAACATACTGAACTTCAAAGCTCACACCTAAGCACGTGCTGCTCCCAAGCAACAGCCCTTAATTAATTAGAGCAGAGCTGATACAGCGTGGGGTGCTCACACAGCTCTGAGCAGCGCAGCGGGGCCAGGGCCGTGCTCTGAAAGAAACACAGACACTGCTCCATCACCTCCGGCTCTGACTGAAGCCAGCAGAGCCCATGGGGCCGTCACCTTGCACCGCTCGCAGCAGGCTGACAGCAACACCAGCGTCCACAACTCAGGTTGGGGTGAACAGTTGCAAAAAGCATCTGAGGAGGCACCCACAATGGCTGCAGTGTTCCCTGGCCGTGGCTGTAAATTTCCCCCTCTTGATGAGAGAAACAGCCTGCTTGGGGCGGGCTGCTTCCTCCAGCACTCGCGTTCTTGGCACCTCAGCCATTTTCAGTACTGCAGGTTGGGACCAGGGCACAGTAAAGGAACACAATGCCTTTTGTTAAGGTCTCTGGTCCTGCAAGCTTTGATTCCCCTTAGCTGACATATGTATGGCTTTTTGTAAAAACAGAGGGGAGGGGCTGCTACTGCAAGAGGCGCCAGCCCCGCACCCAGCACCACGCACAGCAGGGCAGTGCAGGGCAGTGCAGGGCAGTACATGGAGGGGCAGAGCAGTGCAGGGAGGTACAGGAGTGGTGCTGCATGAGGCGGTGCCCAGCTGCCAGCAGCTGCAGTGTGGCCAGGCCGGGGCTGGGGGGACAGTGGTGCCATGCAGCTGGCCGGGACCTCACCTCCCGATGTAATTCAATTTTTAAGTGCTCAGAGCCATTAGCTGAGCCACATATTTCTAGTGGGTAAATTTCATTTGCATATGCAAATTATATCTAAATACACTGCACCATTAATATGATCACTAATTACATAATAATAGTCACCAATCTCCACACAGATCAAACTTACAGTTTTGTAGCTATTAAGGAAATTGTGCTTTGTAATTAAGATAATCCTCATTTCCAGATGCTAATTAACTATATAATAATTAGCTTCTTTTGCTAATGCAAATTAAGTATTTTCATCCTTACTGGTAACAGAGTTGCTTATCACTTAAAGAAGAGACAACCTAGAAATAATCCCTCCTCCCCTTTAAAGGTGAAAAGGTAACTCCATTTTTATCAGTCTCGTGTGTGAATGCAAATTAGCCCTGATTAATCAAGTCACAGATAAGTGCGCCCATCTCGTAGCACGGACGGGCACGGGCAGCTCCCTCCCACCCTCCATGCAGCCCACTGGCCACACATCGGCTGCCCCTGCGCGCCTCAGCCCTGCTCCGCGATGGGACGGCCGTGCCCCGGAGCCGTGCCCAGGTCCTGTGCCGGCCCCAGCCCAGCCCCAGCCGTGGGGCTCTACCCGCCGGCAGCGGGCGGCTGGCAGCCAGCGGGGCTTTGGCAGGATTCAGTGGCGGCTGCAACGCATTCATCATCTGCTAAACCAATCCGCCAGCTCTGCACCACCATTTGTCATTAATTATGCTAATCAGCAAACCATTACTCTCTGATGACACCGCGGCACTTATTAGCTAGTTATGGCTTCTCAAAAGCACGGCTTATTGTGCATGCGAGTGCTGAGCATACATTAGCCTACAGGGAAGAAATGTCCAATTACGAAAAGAAGAAATTTGCTATTATCTCCTCCTAACAAACCAATTTAGTAATTATAAAAGTCTCTGAACTCAGAAGGATTTTTTAAGAAGAGCTGAGTGATGAAACTGGAGAATTTTGTTTGCAATAACTTGCGGAGTTGGAACTGAAGTGACAGTGTGGGAATGAGCAGTTTGTATTTTACGTAATTATAATTCCTGCACCAACTTGAAGCGATCAAAAATGCAGGGTGTATGAATCACGGCCGCGCCTGGCTCTCTCCTTAAAACCCCTCGTTATTTACTGCAGTGCATACACTCACCCAGCCCCGCGGCCCCACCGCCCCCCGCCTGCAGCAGCGCTGCCCTGGGGGGCAACTGCAGCCCCTGGAACGCGGCTGTGCCACGGGGCCCTGCTCGTCCACCTTGTTTTGTCACTGCGAGAGGAACGCTCCCAGTCTTAGAAGCTTAATATGTGTTAAGAGCTCATTAATATCATCAGAGTAAATGGGCCTATTAAAACATCTTTAAGCAATATCTGAACATAAATCTCCCTAAACTATATTTAATGACTGTACTTAAGATACATTATATGCGAGTCTTAATGAGACATTAGATAGCATTTTGGAGATTAAAATTAGAGAATCCATATAAAGTCTGTCCACTTAATGTAGCCTTAAGCTACACTGATGAAAAGCATTACTACCAAATTATTACTTCATTAGAACAAATATTTTCTAATCATTCCTGATTTATGCCATTAGTTGCTTCCCTATATATTATTTGTACATATATAAAAGTATACACAAAACAATTTTCTCGTTCTGCAGGAGACGAGAGAAATCCTGAGATTTCTAATGGCTGAGTTAATTACTTGTCTTCTTTGTACTGAGTTAAAAATAAGCACTCTTTCCAAAAGTCCATTTGCTGTATCCCCACTCTTCTAATTTAATGGAATATTTTAATTCCATTAGCCACAAGGTTGTTTCTTCAACAGTGGCCGCTCTGCTTTGCGAGGAGCAGCGGCGGGATGGGATGCTCCAGGCCCAGCCTGCAGCTCGGCCCTGTGCCACGGCCTGCAGGGCACCAGGGGCAGGGGACAGCCCCAGATGGGGACAGCCTGGTGCTGGGGACGGCTCTGCTGCAGGGACGGGCCCACCACAGGGATTACAAAATGACGCCACTGAGATCCAGCTCTCGATGACGGCGGACACAGCTCCCGGCCTGCAGCCGTCCCTAACAGAGGCCTCCCGCGTTAGAGGGAATCTGCAGCGATGAGACTGTTTTTATTTGTTCTGCCCGTGTCTTCCATCCAAAAGAGAGAACATCTCACTGTAACAATTCTGCATTTTTAATGGTGCAAATTAAGCATTCTTCATAAATAACAGCCTGGTTTTCTGCACTAGAACTCCTTTTTATTAGCAGCACAGTAACGAACAATGAGCAATGTGTTCTATTATTCTTTGTCAAATCACAAAATGCTACATTAGAATAACTCTGCCGGTCAATGTAATATAGTAGATTAAATTCAACTTCTGTGCGAAAACCACTGTAAAACAGCATGATAAGAAAGCTATAAAAAATTTAATTTTACTCCAAACTCCATCAGAAAAAAAAAAATGGTGTGAAAAGTAATTTTGCATAATCAGTACACGCCATCTGGAACAATTAACCGATTTCTATAGAACTATGAGGATCAGTCATATCTGCTTATTAAAGATCAGAAATTATACAAGTAATAAATCCTTGAAAAAACTAAGCGTACTCCCGCCTGTCAGCGCTATTTTAACTTCAAATACTGAAGAACGCCTGATAAGGCTGAAAAGAAGAGATTAATATATGCAAATTACATCCAGCATTTAAAATCCCCAACAACTGTCTCCGGTTTTCTGTCCCTTATTGCCGCCTTTATGTTTTATTCATACACCAACTCACCTGTCACTTCGTAAGCTATAATATTATGGGGGTATTATTAAACAGCATAAAGCCGTGCTTTAATTGGAAAGCTTCATTGCATTTTCCAATTATTTGGAGTAAATTAAAAGCAGATGCACATAGTTTAATAAGGAGTCTAATATCAGTTCCGGGAAATCAAAATTCATTGTCATTACTATGCCGCAATAGTTTTGCAAACTGTACTCGATTTCAGAGGTTTTGAAAAGAAAATCTGTCGGTGCAATCTGTTAATTGTCATTCGGTTAATAACTGTTTAAATATCCAAACAACAGAGCAGCTTCCTTTTTAAAAAAAATGGAACTATGGCACTCAGAAAAGCAAAACAAACACGGCACAGTGCCCGGAGGTCGCACTCCACAAAAACCGCTGTGAGCTGCACTGCGCGGCCCTGGGTTGGCCCCGGAGTACCTGCGTGGCCACGGGACCCCATCAGCACCGGCCCTGCCATTCTGCGGCTGCCGGGCCCTGCCAGCACCCCCGGGAGAAGGCACGTGGCCCTGGCGCGTGGCGGAGCCCGAGCCCAGGACAGCACGGAACGCAGGCACGGCACCTCCCGCAGCGGTCAGCAGCTTGTGGGTAACGGCACAGGGGCACAGAAAAGAGCAGCGCTGCAGCCGACACCTCCCACGTTCGTACCACTATGCAAAGACGGGATGGGGAAGACAAAGGATGCAGCTTTGGACCAGGGCAGGGTAAGCAGAGCATCGCACGTGGGCAGCACGCCGCACCTGGGCCCAGCCCGCTGAGCGCAGCGCCCGTCCCACCGCATCGGGCACAGCCGAGCTGAGCCCACCACAAACACTCCTCTGAATCCCATTAAACACAGCATTAAGCACCACATCTCCCTGCCTGGAAGACGCAGCTGCAGCACTTTACATCAGCCTTCAGTCTCCCTGCACTGCTGGTTATTAATAGAGCCTTTTGTGTTTTGATGATTATTCAGGTCTCTAAGTCCAGAGACTGGGAACTGCAGGGCAGGAGAACAGGCTGACTTTAATCCCAGCCCAGCAAAGAGGTTTCAGTGCGGAATAAAGCCCGTGTCACAACTTGTCTGCTTTTGGACTGTTCTGATTAACATTCAGTGCCACAAAAAATAAATTTAGTTCTGCTTTGATTCTTAAGAAGCGCAGCGAATGCACACGTGGGAATCTGGATCGACAGCAAAATGTAGCACAGGGCCTCCCCTCTGGAGAGCAGAGCTGGGTGTACCAAAGTGCTCCTACATAGGAGGGGATGGCAGAGCCACCAGAAACTACACGGGAAGATGAAGATAAAAGCAATTCTTGTGCAGTGAACCAAAAAATACCATCTTTCCTTTTTTCAAAATTACCTGTTTTAATAAAGCAGACACATTGTGCCAAGCGAACCATTTAATTATCTGCAAAAATGATGAAGGAAAACAATAGTTTGCAAAAATAAATGACTAACCTCTGATTAAAACGTCTGTCCTCATTACATCCAGATAAAAGATACAGTATCTTTTAAAAGAAAATGCACATTGAAGAAAAGTAAGTGGCAGTTGTAGCATAGATAACCTGATATTTTGCAACCAGAAAAAAGATGACACATGGGCACTGAGATGTAACAAAATCTTTCATTTTTCTCCCACTTCTTAATCTAGAAAGACCACTGTTTCATTTTTTCTCTATGTGGCACGTGCCATGTGGTGCTCTCGGGCTGGGCCGCTCAGCTGTGCGCTGGGGGGCGCGATCTGGAGCAGGACAGCGGAACCGGGCCCTGCTGTAAGCGATGGAGCTCAGAAAGCATGGAGGAAATGACGCTGCATAAGAGCAACACGCAAAATAAATCCTGCAAAGAAATCTACCTACAAAAAAATGACAAGTCCTCTTGCTAAGATCACTATTATCCAATACAGGAAAGTAACTTTCTCTCCCTCTAGGAATCCACTGGCTTTCATGTTTTTCCAGCTCATTATCAGCAGTTTCCATTCTCTGCTGCCTCCAGAGCTCTGCATTACACATCCATGTCAGCACAGCGCGTTCCCAAACTCTCCGTGTGTCACAGGGGCCAGGCTCCCTGCTCCCAGCAGCCTGGCGATGCAGCCCTGCCCCTCGCACAGCTCAGCTCCTCCAGGAGCCACACATGAGGGGCTGCAGTGGAGACACAGCTAGAAGCTACAAAGCAGCAAGTGTTATTTGAAACACTGTACAATAACAGGCAGCAAAGTATGCTCTGCTTGTATTGTTTTTTTTTCTGTGCAGCTTCCATATTTAAATGTTCAAAAAAAATGAAACTTGGTCACACCCAAGGGTACACAATCACCTCGTTTAGCTCCAGGTGCTGCCAGAGCAGCAATCTGCAGAGGCAGAGGGTGACATGACAGAAGTCAGGTTCCTGCCCAGAAGGTGACAGCTGGAGCAGCATTCGGACATTCGTGCACTTGTTTCAAGCACAAGATTGGTCAAAGAGGCTCTAATTATTTTGTACACACCTTCTGATGGGGCTGCGCAGAAGTAGCTGATGCACTTCATGCAGTGCAATTTCTGTCTTGACAGCCTGAGAGCATCAGACTCCAGAAGGTGCACACAGACTTTTTATATGAGGCAGTCAGAATGGGCGCGTGCTCTGCAGCAGTGCCCACAGACACCCACCTGCAGCAGGACTCAGGAGCTGACTGCAGGAAAGCCCGTGGCAGAGCTGGGGGCACTGCCAGCGGCGTGCAGGGCACGCACAGCGCCAGCGGGGGCCTCACCCCCCCATGAGCAAGGAACCGCACAGCGGGAGGCATGGTGCCAGACAGAGCCCACGGCTGAGCAGGTGGAAGCCTCATTCTGCAAGCTCAGCAACGAGTGTCCAGCAACATCCTGCCACGTGCTGCAAAAGGAATGTTAAGGCCTTGTTCCACCCCTAATTCTTTTCTCGAGATGGCAACTTGGTCACGTACGCCCAGCTTGCAGGTCAGAGCGACTCAAGCAAAACCAAACCTGGAGCAGTGCAGGAAGCCGGGAGCCACGGTCAGAGCCTGCCCTGCATCGCTGCCCCCGGCCCGCAGCCCCGGCAGCACCTGCAGCCCAACGTCCATGCCGCCAGGCTCTGCTCGCTGGCAGCCACACAGCACAGCACTTCCTGCAGGTGAGATTCCCAAGGCAGTGGCATCCCGCCCTGACGCACAGTTATTAACTTCAGAGAGCTGCAATGGCATTAAGGACCATCCAATTAGCAAGGCCTGCAAGAATATTCACACTGCTACATATCTTGGTTTCTGAAAGGGTTAAAGCTGATTATTAGCATATAATTTACAGGTCCTTTCTCCCAGGAAAGAAATAATGCACAGTAAATGCCACATTCATTTTAATAATACATGTTACAGTCTGTGCCCAACATCTGCACAAAGGTAAAGCAGACAGATTTTTTTGACGTGTCCCACTCTGCCATCCAAACACAGCCTTTTTGTTTCTTAAGTGACGGAAGGTTTAATCAAGAAAGCAGGCAATTCATCAATCGGAACAAGGCTGCTCGCACCGCCCTGACAGCGCACACATGGTTCTGTACAGAAGAAACCTGGCCACCTGTCAGCAGCACCTCTTACATCAGGATATACAAATACACCAAGCGATCAATCCTCCAGCTCTTCCCATTCATTTCTTTGTTTTCTTATTATATTTCTCTTTATGCTAGATGTTGCCCTCATTCTCTGCAGGGATAGATGGGAGACAAGGCAAGCTATGGCTGTTTATATACTATCATAAAAATTTATATACTCTTAAAGTGACTTATTTCCCTTCTATCTGAGTACCGTTATTATAAATAATTTTTCACTTCATTCAAGAATTTTCCCTATGTGTTAACATCAGGGGCTGCCTGCGAGCGCTCCCTTCTCGCTCTGTCCTTGTGGCTTCGATAAGGGAAAGCAATATGCAGCTGGATGATGCCACAGCCTGAAATGAAGGCAGTATGTAGTCACAACAACATCTTAATTAAGCTGAAGGCCATGAAGAAAGTCTGTCCCGTGAAATACCGAGCAATGTCTGCTGATAGGTTTGCCTAGAGCAGGATATCCTTCTTCCAGCTGCTGCCCACTGGAACATGCATATTACACTTGTCAGCCCTCAGCACCGTGCTCCTTGCAGCACCACGCTCTGTGCAGCATCAGGTCTATTGCAGCTCCTCCTGCAGCAGTTCTCCGTTGCAGGCTTGGAGGCATGGGCCTCCCCTCAGCATCCTGCCAGTGGCAGGTTCATCACCTGTGGTGTAGCCAGGAATCCCCCTGGTCACCCAGTGCTTAACTGCCGAGACTGGAAATGACACCAGGATGGCCAAAAGCTGTAATTACTGCTTTCAGGACCATTATTTCCTCGACTCCAGCTTTGCAATACCAATCACATTATGTGCACAGAGAAGTACAGCACGGTTCCAGTGGGGATATGGCATCTTCTACCAACACGGATGTTCAGACACAGCTGACAGCTGCAGCTCCCTTCACTCACCACAACAGGCAGAGTCCTCCCGAGTGTCACGTGCTGGGGTAGCCCTGGGTGGCTCAGGACAATGCTGAGCCCACAGCGCAGCCCTTCAGCTCCTCTGCAGCTCGCTCTCTAAAGATCCTATCCCCTTCTCACCACAATTCAGACCAAGGCAACACCAGAACTTGGAGATAAGAGCCTGCCCATAATGGCTTTTGTTTCCCTGAGCCAGAAACAGGAGCCTTCCATTTTGCCAGGAGCCAAGAGAGGGAGCCAGCAGCTCAGGTGCACGTCAGCAGCACCCGTTCCCCACCACTCCCCGCTGCCACCTCCCTGCACTGCCAGGACCCCTCCCCAGGCCCCAGCCCAGGAGCACTCAGGGCAGCAGTGCAGAAGCACTCATAAATTTCCTGTTGCCATGGCACTGCAGTGAGACACCAACATTGCAGCACAGATAAAAGGGACTGGCTGAGAACTGCTCCGACATAACAGGAAACTTCTGACTGGTTTCCACCACATGCCTTGGGGTTAATCTGCCTCGGTAAGGTTTTAGTACGCAGAGGGAATTGTCCCAGCACCTCATCACAGCTGCTGACAAGGCTGCGGCGGTCAGGAGGTACGCATGAAGATCCCTGCCAACACAAAGGATGTTTCGTATGACAAAAGCCTTTCTTCAGAAATGTCCCCCAGCTGCAATAGCCATTACACTACATGTACGCACAACAACTTGTGTAACAACACGCCTGGCAGAGAACGTGCAGCTGGGGGGAACAAACCCAGTCATATACTTTGAGTGAAATGCGTTTGTGCAAATGTGGAGGACTAACGCCATGCCTAGTTTTGTAGGTCTGCTTTACGCTTTGCCTATAACTATCTTGTAAAACATTCCGGATATTTGCAGAATGGGTTGTTTTTCCGGGCTGCTCATGCTGCAAGCAGAGGCAGTCTGCAGGCAGTCCCAGAAGCAGGGTCGTGCCCAGCAACACTCGAGCGGAACCGCTGCCTCCACTAGTGCCTTTGATGCTGTATCAGAAGAGAAAACACAGCTCTGCTATCCTCTGCGCAGGATGGCCTCGTGAGCATGAGAACAGAACGTGCTTTCCCTTACATTTCTAAATCTATTAGGGCAGGAAAGTAACAAGAAAAACGAGTACTGACAAGAATTATGCCACTGTTATATTCCATCTATTTAGGAACCTGAAGCTGCAGTTTCAGTCAGAGATTACCTCTTAAATAACCCTTTGATTATGGTACATGAATTAGTGCCATGTTCCCATGTAAGAAGTGTCACTCACTATTAATGGAAAGGACCTGTGAATGGAACATTTTTGCCACCACCTCTTCTATGATCATGCACAAGCAGTGCCTATTGTACAGCCCACCAAATCCACTGCTGCTGCTTCTGAGTTTCCAGGCTGCCCTGGGAATCTGCTTCAGTCAGGTGAAGGGAGTTCACTTTCATTAGGTTTTGACAGAGACAGGATTAAAGCCAATATTTTTCTTCCCTTGCAAAAATGTCGTAACAAAGAGAAAACTGCTACTAAGTGTGTTTCTACTGTGGCTATCACAATATCTGTTCAGGTGTAACAGTGCTCAAAAATAATTTTAAGGAAAAATCTCCTGCACTGCTTAGCTGAATTAGAGCACAGGAAAGCCCCATAAGACGACAGGCAGGTGAAATGTACTCCTGTGCAGCAGCTGCACACAACATACTTATTTAGTTTGCAGAACCCGAAGTCCTTTTGCTGTGCTTTGTTAATAGCTTCCAGAGTGCAGAGCTCTCAGCACATGCAGGAGAGACTGAAGTGCGGCTCTGTAGAGCATCACTACCTCTTCATGCTGGGCCCCAGAAGCACACTGCATTCCTTCTCAACACTCTAATCTTCCAAGAAATCATGCACTTAAAGGCAGGACCTCTTCAGAAGAGCAGAGCGGTCAGGGACAGCTCAACGGGGACCCTAGCTCCAAAACAAACCCACCACGTGGTCCTGAAGCACAGTAATAAATTACCTATACTCACATGGGCAAAGGTTTGGGCTTGAGCTTTACCACTGCATTTAAACACACATCTTCCCTACAGACTATGTAAAAATAAAAACCAGCAAAAATATTCATAGGCAGTTCCACACCAGCATCTGGAAACTATCACCAGCTCTAGTATTAGCATACCAGCCTGGATTAGCAATCGGAGAGTGTCACAGCTAGAGAGAGCGTATAGTTCTTAAAAGTCAAGCAGAACAATCCGTATCCTAATTTCATCTAAACTTCATCTCCATGTCTGACTACAAATTTGCACTAATGTCACTGTTTTTAACAAGTATGCTGCATGTAGCAAAGAAACGCGTGCATGAAAACTCATCCTTGTAATGCAGGATGAGCCCCCTGGGACACGTGCTGAGAAGTGTGACACAGCTCACCTGTGAAGGTCATGAAAAAGCTGAGAAGCAAGGTTTCTGCCAGTGTTGCTTTCACCAGATCTCTCACCTGGAGCCACTGTGGGCAGCTGCGTCCCTCCCTGAGGGCTGCCATCTCCTCAGCAGTCAGTAACGCCTGCTGCTAACAACACTCCTGCCCAGGCGTTTTGTAGTCCCCCTGCATTCCTGGTGCGCGATGCTTAAATGGCATCTGCACAGATGTGGAGGTGCATTTCACAGACACCACCCACCTGCCATTCATGCAAACAAGCCTGCTTTAACTTGGTTAACCTTCTGGTTACTGAGAAACAGAGAAAACATGGTGTGCGCCAGCTTACCTGATATGGCATACAGGTTTGAGTGCTGGTGCTCCAAGTCCAGGCGGCTGCTGTGACTTTTGCCTCGAAAGCTAGCAGGAAGTGTCAGTGAGATATGCCTGAAGAAGAGAAGGTGGGAAAAGGAGACAAGGTTACTGCAGAGCAGAAGATGTCACCATTGGCCACAGTGGCTCTTGAGGTGCCCCAGGTGTGCTGCCCACTCCCTGTCTCGCTGCAGAGCAGTCAAATGCTACCCATCACCCTTGCTGCAGGCAGCAGTGAGTGTGCCCTGCAACTCAAACCTGTTTTTTTCCTAATACTGATCTCAGGTCCACGTGAATTTTTATGAAACATCACTAATCTTCTGGATCACGTTGCCACATGCAATGAAGACTCCCTCCACATAGCAGGGCTCAGTCTGGCACAAATGCAAAAGCAGTGGCCAATACCTCGCCCAGCAGAGCTGCCCACCCGCAGGGTACCCAGCGCTGCCTGCTGCCAGGGAATGCAGCACTCTGTGCTGCAGCTGCAGGAGCCCTGGATATTCTCCAGCAGCGATCAGACCCATGTTCTCAGTCAGCAGGTTTTATCTTTTGAGCAAATCATCTGGAAACTGTCTGCCTTACTAACAAGGCAAATTTTGCGAAGAACCACATATTTTTAGATCTTGATGCAGCTGATGGTGAACAGTGTGGATAAAATAAGAAAAAGCAAAAATCAGTTTGAATTTGCTGCGCTTCCCAGAGCTATTTCTAACAAAAAAGATGGTGTGAAAATATTTTCAAATTTGGCTAACAGTGTTCTGTTAAAACACAATCCGTATGGGGCTCTGCCAGCAGAGGCAGTTTGTCATGGATGCGCTGTAAACCAGAGGAGTGCTGCCTGCAGGCATTGCAGGCTCCTCATTTGTTCGAGTTTTTTGTCCATTTTGTTTTTTTTTTAATAGCAGAATCCTAAAACATTTTCTGAGACATTAAAACAGCCAACAGAAAGATCTTCTGAAATTCGCTTGCTGGTACTGAGGATGGTTTTCGTCATACCTAAACAAAGCAGTAGGAAATGCTCTAGACATAAGCAAGGCAGATCTACTTGAAAAAAGTCAATTTCTACGCAGAGTATTTTTAGAAGTTCATCCCAGCACTTGCTGCGAGAGGCTTCACCTTTCTGTACGTGCAGCTCCCACTGGCCAACAAGCACCAAGCGCCGAGCCCAGCACCGCTGCCAGCCCGGGCCCACATGCAGCACAGCGAGCACTGTTTGGGCTGCCACGTGCAGCAGTGCTGCCCCAGCGTCCCCACAGCCACACTCTGCCCCAGGGCCGTACTGCAGCATTTGTCACCTCGCCCTGGCTGTGCTGTGTGGGGCTATGGCCAAGAGACGGAGGAAACGACTGCTGCAATGAGATCGGTTCTCTCCCTCTCCTCCCGTTTTTTAAAAGCATGACATTGTAGGGAAAAAATGGGAAACAAAGTCCAATTTATTTTAAATTAATGCAAACTTTGGCCAAGATCGATATAACTTATACCCAGTAAGTTGATTGCATAATGAATTTTCCTTATGCATTGTGAAAGCCAAATCATTTTGCATTGTAGAAGACAGAAAAAAGAAAAGAAAGAAAGAAAAAAGAGAGGCTGCCATAGAAAAGCAAGAAAATCCCAATTACAGAGTCCCCAAGTTCCTAAACACATATCGTGAAAGTATGTGCAGCTCTGCGGCATATGGCAAATCAATTACTAGTTTAAATTTTAAAACAAAAACATGGTAAATGTGTTGCAGAAATAATCAAGAACAACGGTTTGGTTTAGATTACAGCGGCCACTAGAGTTTTGAATACAATTAATCATCATTCCAGGCAATGGGAAGCCATATTGACACTTATTCCTAATTTGAATATTTAATTAGGGTGAAGTTCTTCATCAAATTATCACAGAACTGGGAGGAAAGCCTGAAAGATTTAAACAATTACTGCTTTAACCCCTCACCAGCTGCTCACCTGCAAGCACAAGAGCCTCTCCCCCGTGCCTCAGAGCTGGAACACACTCACGCCATGCAGGGACAGAACCCACGGCACCACGGCTGCCCCCGTACCACAGGGCTCTGCCTGCCCTGCTCCTCTGTCAGAGCAAACCTTCCTCAGATCTCCAAATCTCAGCACCAAGGGATGTTCCAAGGCAGTGTTTTTTTGGAACGAATGGAAGGCTGTGCCCAGAGCCCCTGGCAGGGCTGTGTGCCGCAGGGTGCCCGGGATGCTCCTGGAGCCCTGGCCCCTCCTGCAACCCGCACCGGCCCTTCGCGTGCTGTGTGTGTCCATATAAGAAAACCCCTTTTAATGAGAAGCAATATAGTTATGAACTCTCTAGAGCCATAATTAGAGCAAACTAATTGAAGTTGTGTTTTGACACACTTTCCAAATTCACGGGTGCTGCATGACATATTCACAACACTACTGCTGCACAGCCATGGTGACAGCAGAATCATTAGGCTAATAACGCTTATTTGCATTCTTATCATGCCAGCAGCACGCCGTTAAATACTGCTTCACCAGTGCTCGCTCACTGAGAAAGTTTCCACTGAAAGATATTAACAGTAATTATGAGTACTTCAGTGGAATCTCTAATGTCAAGGAATGGCAACTCACGTGAACTATCCCAGTGCCAATTATTTTCTGTTTCAAACTATCAAAAAAGCGATTTCTGCCACCCCCACACTAAGGCAGGGGGTGTGGAGCTGCTGTCCTGCAGCAGCAGCAGCAGGAGAAGGAGGAGGGCAGGCAGCGCCCACTGCGGGAACACACACTGCTCCCCCACAGGTTAAGAGAGGGATTAAAAACGTGTTTTTCCCCAGGATGTTATAATTTCAAGGCAATTTAGGAAGAAACAGCCACACCACCACAATTCAGGACAGGTTAGATTTAATTACTCTCTTCATTTTAGTTTTTATTTGTTAAATCAATAGAAAGTGTCTACATGCAGCAGCACCAGACGCAGCACGCAATGAGAGGCTCTATGGATGCAAGCAGAGAAGGTCTGAGGTCTGCACACATCATGGCCCTTTTTGAACATTTCTAGACAGAAACGTATAAAACAGGTCCAGGAATGGCCAACAGCTCCAAACCAGTAATCAGGGACTGTCTGCGCGGAGGTGATGAACTGCTTTTGAAGTTAGGGAGAAAGTACTCATAAAAAGTAACAAAAGAGCACAAGGGGAAATTCCAGATATCAAAGGATGCTTCATAATTCATATAAAAATATCAACAACACATAGCAAAAGAACAAGGGTAGGCGTTTGGTCTCCAACTGGATTAGATGAAGGCAGCAGAGGAATCAGGCAGCAGCTCGGGAGCTGCCCCACACAGAGCACACACTGCAGCCCCAGGGCCGGGCCTGCACCGCGCGCTCGTGCGAGGCCTTACAAGCGAACTGAGAGAGGTGCTGCAGGTACCGCAAAGCCCCACAGGAATACCCCAAAATAAAAAGAACTTATCTTCCCTAACCAATGGATTATGCAAAGATCATGAAAAACTGAGGATAGAAAGATTAAGCCGAAGCTGTAGAAAGGCAAAAAAACACCTACAAAAAACTAATGTCTGTACTTCTCAAGAAACACAATCCATGTGAAAGCTTTGCCTGTGGGTAGAGGAAAAAGCCTGCTTCTAAGGAGCAAGCCGCAGGCTTGTCACTGCAGGGTCGGGGCCATCTGCACCACTGCCCACTTGACCAGAATGGATTTTCCAAACCGTGGCTTACAAAAAGCACCACAACAGATACCTATGGCTCCGGCGGTGTCCAGAACCCCATCCACAGCATTTCTTCACAGCCCTTAACTTTTACTGTGCTCAGGCCCTGCACTGCCAGAACACCTACCTCATACCCCAAAGAACTGCAGTGAAAAACAAAACTGTGCAGCAGGAACCACCTCGGGTAATGGACTCCATTCCAGACAATCTATTCTAATCGTGTAAACCAAATATTTAAATACTTTCTAAAACCTTGCTGACCCTTTGCCTAAAACAAGCACCATATGGGCTTTGCAAGCATTTCATCTCATTCCAAACTACTAAAATATCCTGTTTCTCCAAAATCAATGAGAACCGGTGGAGCCAGATTAAAATTTTATAAAAGCCCAAACGCGTGAGAGAATGAAAAAGGGAGTGAGCGATTCTTTCCACCTTCACATTCAACCACTTCGTTTTCTCAGCGGTGAGAAGGAAGAGGCCCATCCTGCACCCTGCCCAAGGCAGCGCGCTGCGTGCCCGCACCCTGGGGAGCACATGGAGCGCGGCCCCGCTGCCATGCCACAACCAGAGCCCCGGGGCCGTGCGCAGCCGCACCCGACCACGCTCACACAGGAGTGCGACCTGCAGACCGGCAGCCAGAACGTACGGCTCAATGTGAATGAAGCTCCTGCAGCTCCTCCGTATGGAGATTAACTCAGATCAGAGAATATAAGTAACCAAGATGGAACAGCTGCCAAACGATAGAAAAAGACCAACAAGTTTAATTTACGCTGCTTGAAAGTCTGACCCGTAGCCCATTAAATTGTTACGGGCAGAGGATGGCACCCAAGCACTCAGCCCTCGTGCTGCAGGCACAGCGCGCTCATGAAGCCGCAGTTGGGCTGAGCAGTGCAGCGTCTCCGGGGGCCGTGGTGGGAGCAGCGCAGCCTTCCACAGCCCTCAGCGTGCGCCCCGGGGCCGCGAGCTCTTTGGAAATGAAGAAGTAGGGTAAAACTGCCAAACAGCAGAAATTCTCCAAAAAGATACACTAGGTGCAGCACACGTTTCCTGGGATAGGACTTTAAATTCTGCCAAATTAATCAGAGCGGAGCCTGGGACCATGCCAAGCAGAGTCCCCCGCTGCCCCGCACCACCAGCACACAGCCCCGCACCGAGCAAATACCCCTGTAAAGACTCATCTGGGAAGAGCACATTGTCAGCACTTTGCCAGTAATAAATAATGACAGTCCAAACACTTTACTAAAAGCAATAAACTCGAGAAGTGTTTTGGAAAATGGTGAAAGTGATTGATTTAAAGAAGGAAATATCTGAACACAACCACATGCACTTCGGGGTGAAAGCACAGATTACAAATCAACAGTGGCAGAGATCATATTAAATAGGAAACAACATACAAGTTTTAGGGAAAAAAAATGCTCAATTCCCCCATAGGGCTTATTTAACAACCGAGAACATAGCTTCTTTGAATGAATACCTTTGGTTCGTATTTAATGACTCTACACCATACCCTAAAGAAAACATGCCTTCAGGAATATTACTATAGCAGGAGCAGAGCTCTATAAAGAAAAATGATTCTAAGGATATTGAAGCCTCTTCACCTAGAGCACTCCCCCAAATTTTTCAATGCATCCTCAAAATCAGCTAAATCAATCAAACTTTTCCTAACTACAGTAAACGTTCCTCTTTCTGAAGTGCTACAAGGGAATCTTGTGCCTGGAAACCACTCATATTGTTTAAACATTTTTTCCTAATCATCGTTTTCTGCCACTAAAACATACTGGACTGCAACCAATTTTTGCACGTCTTCATCCAGCTGAGTTGGATGCAAGCCATACAGTCAGTGTAGTTTCATAACAAATTCCTTATGGGAAGCAGACTCTGGATAAACGTACGCCAGTGCTGCTCACCCAGTCAAACAAGGCACCGGGTCCGTGCTCACACAGCGTACACACAGCACACATCTGCCTGTAAGTTTGCTTCTCACTGTAGTGACGGCAGTGGGTCTGTGGAAGATGCTTCCTCCAAGGTTCAACTGAACGTTTGTCTCACTGGTTTCTATCCAAGCCTACGATGCCATCCCAGTCCCAGTGCCATCCTTGGTCTCTTACAGGGTAAATAATTTAAAAACAAGAATATTTGGCTGCATTTCATGATTCAAGTGATCTGAGCATTCAAGTCAAAGAACAGATTTTATTAGTTGCAAATTAGTTTCATCAAAAGAGCTCTAGAGTAAAACTTATTTGAAAAATGTATCTCCATCCAGAACAAATGGCTTTGTAGAGGGACTGGACTGACAGAGCTCTCTCAGACAAGCTTCTGAATGGCTTCCAGTCAAATCAAAGCCATCCACCCCAAAGCACTCTTTACATGGCAGTGTTTCATTCAGATAAAGGACTTGGAGGCAGACCCCTTGCTGCTGAAGCGCCCTGGCCACCAGGCTGCCAGCAGGGTCTGTCCTTGCTCAATGGCAGCTTCATGAAGTCCCAGCTGTGCTCCTCACTGGAACAGGCAAGTGCTGAAACCTCAAAACCTTCTCCTCTACAGAGTCTTCAACAAAACTGTTTTAAATGTCTTAAAGATAAAGTTAACGCTGTTATTTCTAAATATTTTTGTTGCTACTTACAAACCTGGGAAAGCAAGGCCTCCACTTGCCCGCAGTTAGCCCACTGCACAGAGCGGGGCTGACGTGCCACTAGGCCGAGGCACACGGCTGCTTTATTAGCTGCCACCTCTTGCACGTCATCAGCCTGCAGCAGGCAGCCACACGCTGATCGCTTTTCAAGCCCACAAGACAAAGTTCAAACACCATTAATAAACCAGTTTGAAAATCTGACTTCTCTGTCTGGTGACGGGGACGGGCTGGAGCCCCTGAGCCCTTTGGGTGGGCCCCAGCAGCAGCTGCCCAGCCCCTCGCTGCGGGCTCAACCTGCAGGCCAAGAGCAGCCCAGGCCCTGCCATGGCCACACGGCACAAAGATGCCGGCGGCAGCAGCTCCTCCTCCCAGCACGCCGCAGGTGACAGCCCCGCACGCCGTGTGACAGAGCGGCTCCCGGGTCAGCGACAATCGACATTTTCAAAACCTGACATCAACAAGTAAAAGTTGTGACTGAATCCCGGTCTCTCCAAGAAGAAGATTGAACGCCTGTGACACATCATCTGCAATCAGAGTGCTCCATTTCCCAAAGTATCTGTCACAGATTGATAACATCCACACACAAAGTTAAGTGCAATTATGTCTGTCACTGCAAAGCACCCTTCAGCGGCGCTGACTGACATCTGCTTGCAGCTGACAAACGGCCGCAGCCCGGGCGGTGGTGGTGCTCCACGGCTCCCGAAGGGCTGCACACACCGCAGGAGCTGCAGCTGCCAAGGGAGTCACAGGGGAAAGCGAACGGAGGTCAGCGCTGGGCTCACAGGAGCTGGGGAGCTGATCCAGCTGGAAGTGGACTGAGGAAGAAGGGAACATTGCACAGCAGCCCTCTGCCAGCCAGTGAGGATCTTGAGCCCTGAGGCACTGCTTATGTGCTGCTGACGTGCATTCCTGCAGGTCCCCAACACAAGCACTGCAGTCACTGACTCGCAGGCTGGATGAAACAGAAGCATGCCAAAGGCCAGGTGAATGGCCTGTTATTGGCACCTCTCCTGTGGGAGCATTACCTACCGTTGCCCAAAATGCAGTCACAAGCAGAAGCGTCACTGTTAGCGCTGGAGGCCACATGCCTCACAGTGGTGGAACTGAAGACACTCACAATGAGCATTCACTGGTGACTCAAGTCAACAGGAACAGCTCTTTAGTAGCAGCCTTCCAGGATGGGAGTCTCCAAAGGCATTTCTCCAGGCTGCCGTTAATGCCAAGGGGCTGTCACAGGATTTGGACAGAAAAGGCAGTAAAGGAGCTTGATGCCTTGCAGAACAGCACAGCATGCCATCCTTGCTGGGGCGTGCTGCAGCAGCCATTAGAGACCACTGAGCCAGATGCCTGCAGTATGGAACACCAAGAAGTAGCCAGAAAATAACATGTGCAGTCCAGCAAGAATATCAAACAAAGCTTCCCCTTGTGCAGCTCTGATGTGAGCCATAACCCCTCGGCACAGAAAGGAAGCAGTGTTCTGCCAAGTAGCAAGCTGCAGAGGTCAAACTTGTGACACAGAACAAAGCTCCAATGAGCCTCCATTGATGGCCATCAGCAACCTGCATCAAGGACCAGCAGAGCGAACATGGCTGGTATGAAAACAAAAACCTCCTGCTGTAAGGAGCTCTCCCCAGCAGACAGGTTTGCTGTGCAGAAGCTCAATGCTGTGTTTTACATGTTTAGTTTATACCTAGAGTTAACAATTGCTCAGAAGAACCCAAGCACGACATCTTGATTTAAAATTGTTTTATAACGCTAGCCAGCAACTGAAGAGAACAGCACAAATACCTGACTGGCCTAACAGCTGGATCTCCTCAGAGCTCCATTTTGCACTGCTTGCCTGTTTGGTCTTAGCACTCACAGTAGCAGAGCAACTCACTGCTGTTCCTGTCAGAATTCATCCACACAGAATAAAATGGCAAACTGGCTACCGCTGTAATCGTGTATCTCTATGGTGATGTAAAAATAAGAGGTTACTTGTGACTACAATCTTCCACAAACATTAAACTTGAGTAACTTACCACACTGCTGATATAGCATTAGAAAAGGCTTCTCGAGTAGCATGCGTTTCCCGTAATAATGAAATATTCACAGAGTGCTCCCTTATATATATTTCTATTTCTTAAAAAATATATTGAATAATAAATAATCAGAGTAAAAAACAGACATGAAAGATGCTTTGAATGATCAGGCTGGTGGTGTAAAAGTTCTCTCTAAATCACACGGTGGGCATGAGAGCGGAGCTGACGACAGACAGGTGGTTTTTACTAGGAGGCATTAATGTAACATTCAATTATTCCACTGCATACTGGCTGTTTTAACTCAGCCAAATTAGAATACATTTTATATTGACTATTTTGACATTTGCTTTATTTGGCAAGTAAAACAAAACCGATCCAATTTCCTTGCAGCCATTGTAAACCATAAACTGTACAACAAGAGGTTATAAAATATATAAGCCTTGTAAACACTTCTTTTCAGACTGTTGCTGATGCTCTGAGCTCTAATTCTGGCCCTGTTCCCAATAGCTCTGAAGCTGTTCTGCAGCCTTCCCTGCTCAGCTATAAAGTGACCCTTCCACACTTAGTGATTAAGGACTGCCATTGACATTCTCTCGCTATGATAATTTTTCTCTTTATTGTGGAAATTTGCCCAGGCAGGAATTTTCTGCAGATAGAAAATGAAGAGAGAGCTGCGCTCTAAAATCAGGACATCTCTCTCTCTGATCTTGCAAGGCCCTTGCCAGCACACAGCTTATGACCAGCGGAGTTTCGAAACAATGCAACAGCTCCTGGTGAGACAGGAGAACGTCCCCAGAAGCCTGATGACTTTTCACCTCTTCTGCCTACATTTCTATTCAGGATACAAGGCAGCAGCTCTGTTTGCACAGCACCTGGCAAGGAAGGACAGCAAGCAGGGTGCCGAGGCATGGCTGGTGACTGAGCAAAACTCTTGGTGAAAAAAGCACCCAAACTCTTTGGAGAAGACAAAGAGAAACCATAAGGCAGCAGATTTAAGTCTGGGGTGCAGGTGAGGGCTCTAATATGCACACCTGCTGTATAAATATACCCAATAGGTTTTTCAGGAACAGTTGAAAGCAATTTAAAAGCATCATTCTCTGGAACAATGGTGACCTTTGTATACAGCTTCCCTGGAATTACTCTTTGTTGTCTCCTTTGAAGTTCTAGCTCTCAGCAGTTACTGTCATACTGTAAACATACTTGCAGTACACCAAATGACTAATGCAAAAATATGTATTTTGCTCTACTAAGCAAAAACCCAAAGGGACCCGTAGAAAATATGCTGATCCCTGGCAATGGCTGGGCCAGGAGTTCAGTGTGACCAGCCTCACCAGTAGAAGCCGATCTTACATGACTGTGCTTTCACATCAAATCCAGGAGTATAAATCGCTCAGTTTAACATCTGTCTAGGTTGGTTTGTTGCTTAACAACACTGTTTTCTCCAGAGAAATCCAGCAAGTTAAGCTGTCATTATAGGACTACTATTATATGTTAAGTATACTTGCGCATACATTTGTACACACACAGATATTCTGTAACACAGAGAAAACAACCTGGACAGACACTGTGCCAGCATCTGCCCAAAACTGCTGCTCTTGTCATTCACTGCACAGTGAACAGTCTGCTCTGCACACTCAATGTCAACTGCAAAACTGAAGCATAGTGGATGGGTTCAAGAAACAAAAAAATAGGGCTACTACTTCAAAGCACGAGTGGACTGATTTTGAAGAATGAGCAGAACTTGTCTCCCTACGCATTAAAGATTGTATGCGTACTTCTCCTTCTCTTTGGTCAAGGAGACAGAAATCAGCTTGCCTACAGCTCTGGCCCACCCTCTGGGGTAACTCACACGTACGTTGAAACTACCAAGTATACCACGCAGTTATTCATAATGAGGCGGTGCCCCTGGTTTTGATTCCACCATGCAAGGCTCTTCACAACAATATGCCATGCTGCACAAAGCAGAAGGGGCTGGAAAGCAGAAAACTCACCTTGGCAGGCTGGGAGCTGGTGTTGGAGATGGCGCCTGGGAAGGCGCAGCAGGCTGTGAAGACTCATGGTTGCGGGGAACTCTGCCCATCCGGTACCAGATGCCCATGTTGTTCAGCTCGCTGCACAGTCAACACAGAAGACATTAATGGTGCATACATGCACAACTATCAAGCACAGATAAATTTCATAATCATCTCTGTTAGCAAGAACTAGTTTTATTGAAAAAACAACAAAATCATAGAATCACCAAGGTAGGAAAAGACCTACAAGATCATCCAGTCCAACCATCCACCTATCACCAATAGTTCTCCCTAAGCCATGTCCCTCAACACAACCTCTAAACATTCCTTGGAAACCTCCAGGGTCAGTGACTCCAGGTTAACTAGTTCCCACATCACAATCAGTAACACTTGTACTCACACGGACCTTTCCAGTTCTTATAAACACCTACTTAGTAATTACAGGAAGATAAGGCTCTTAGCCTTGCTACAACTGAAAATATGGGAGCAGCTTCAGGAGTAGGGGTACTTACCCTATGAACGTATACTGAGGAGGGGCTTGCTTAGATCTCCCCAGGATTCGGATATCACAGATAGCTGCCTCTGTAGAATCTCGAGGGATAAATTTAATGCACAGCCTCTTCTTTCTGAAAGCTATTTCTTCTGCAAAAACAACACAGGACAGAGGTTTTTTGTTTGGCTTTTTTATGCAAGATCAGGGTAAAAATGTTATTTCTTGTCTCTCCAGATACTAGGCAGATAATCATGGCAGGAAACGGGAGCCAAAAAACAGATATATGTCAGCAAACCAGACAGCACAGCGCCATTTGATGACTGAAGAAGTTTTCTATCAGGAACTCTCTGTATATTGTATGAGATTTGTCACTGGGCACTGTGATAAACCAACAGTCCCTACTTCCCTCTGCAGAGAAGACAAAACATCATACATACGATAGCACACTACACAGAGAAAAGAAGTGGCAAGTGGTTCTTATATTTCCCCATACCAAGGCCAGGCTAGATGGGGCTCTGGACACCCTGATCCACTGGGTCAGAACCAGCTCATGGCACAGGGTTGGGACTGGGCGATCTTTACAGTCCTTTCCAACCAAAGCCACTCTATGATATATTTCTCACATTCAGTTCCTCTTTCTAAGGTAGCATTTGACTCACCAGACTCGGTATCTAAACGTTTCTTCTGCAGGCACTGCCTCTAGGAACATACCTGCAAGCTGCTGAAGCAACCAGGCAGTTTGTTCTGCCAAGTGCTTCCAGACAGCCGATCAAACTGGGCTGAGGAGCAGGCAGAAAACACGCTGCCATGTAGACTAGCTAGTAATAAACCTCACCTGTCCAACTCTCACACATCTTAAGTGCTAACAACCTCTCCTGACTCTGTCAGTAAGCGCTGAAGTGATACTCCCACTGCATTTGCTGTGGCATCTTTGTAGGGTTAAAACCAGATTTACAAAGCAGTAACTGCTGGGACCCCAACAGAGGAACTGGGCAGCGATGTGTTCAGAGAATAGATGCATCTACTGCACAGCCCTTCCTTGTGGTGCATCACAGGGAAATTTCACTTGTTTTCATGTTATCCACCATGAATAAGTCAGCCCATCAAAGTTAAGGCTTATCTGTAGCATGACTTGATGCATAACAAGGCTGCTGTCTGTCTGCATGCAGATAATCCCCATCCAGTTAAGGGTCAGTCACAGGATAATATGTGGAACTGGTACACAGATACAGATCCGCTTCACCTCTTCCGAAATAATCTGTGGGGCTCAATGCCAGCAAGGTGAGGTTTTCACTTGTGTATGCAGACACTTAAAAGACATGACAGAATTTTACAGATAAAGTGAAAAATGAAAAGTGCAGACAATGAATGAAAATCTGACAGCACCTGGAAAACAAAACCCCTCTAATTTAATACGAATAAATATCCTTCAGTATAAAAATATGCCCTCGCTTCACCAGATGGCAAGCAGTCCTATCTCTGTAGGCTCCTCCTGTTTTATAATCTGTATCTTGGAGAAAGCAACCCATCCCTTGGACTCTGCCGTCCAGTACCAACAAGTGTACAAGCAGTGAGGTGTGTCACAGTACAGCAGCTGTGCACTCACCTCTGCATTCACAGTGCTGCTTTTTATAGATGTTGAATACCTATGCCCCTAAACTCTAGTCCACTCCTGCTTTGAAAAATTAAGGCCTTTATTTGGCATGTCTAAAACAGATTTTAGGATACTGTTTCAGGGTTTAAGGCTTTCACATCTGCAAATTTTGTCAAGACCCACTATGGAATGTTATATCTATTTATTGTAAGTCAAGTGTCACTTAGAGGAGAACACAGAAACTCACATAACCAAAACATTCAGTTTTAAACAAAACTAGTGCCTCTTATTCGACTTTCACAGCAAGTACAAAGCCAAGTGTTTGCTTTCATCTTCAATCTCTTCCACACTTGGCTAGAGTCTGCAGTCTGAAGCAAACTTGGTTTAGGAGCAGAATCCATTAATTACTCATGCTTAACCTGAGTTAATTTTAAGTAAACATATTATAAACAATCAATCGAAATGTGTTCAGTCATGCTAATGGAGACAGGGATACGCACCACTTCATTAATACAGACAGCGCCTCTATATGGGCTGCAAATCCAATGCATTTTAAATTAAGAACAAATTCTCCTCTCACCTTTCTACCAGCACTGCTACCAAGACTGCACCAGCAGCTAACAACTGCCCCATACTCCCAGTGGTTTGCAGGAATTGCTGAGGAATTCTCCAGGGAAGGGGGACAGCCCAGGCAACCCAGTATCAGTTTGTAGAACTTTTCACTTCTGGGTTATGGGTTCAAATCAGAACCAGGTCATCAGGGAATAAAAAAAATCATTATTTGCTGCAGACCTGGATGAATGATTCCCTGCAGAGCAGGTTCACACGCCTCTTTTCTGTCCATAACGGGTCTGGATCTCATTACTGACAAGGACAGGTGCCAGCAGCATGCACCCTGCGTAGTCCCTGTGCAGTCACACCCCATGCCCCACAGCCCCTCCAGCCAGTTGCCCCATGCTGCTCCCCGGGCCCCTTTGCACTGGGAGCCAGGAGCACTCAATGTCCGCGGCAGGCCAGGCTGCCTCGACCCAGCACAGCATCAGCGGCTTCTGCCACGAGGCAGGGGATCGAAAGACACTGCTTGGGAACTGCTCTCTTAAACACTGTGAGAAAGCCACTAATGCCTTGCAGAAGTGAGGACAGTATTTTTCCTGGCTTCTCTGAGCAAGCTCAAACATCTCAGTGCTCCGTGCTGAGGCCTGTGCCTGTGTTTGTGCAGGCGGTACAAAGCTGCACGTGCATGAGCACAGCACTGTGTACAAACCCTGTGCTTTCAGTACAAGCCTGTGAATATCTCCCAGCACAGCAGCTCTGTCACTTACTGGCCCAGTCCAACCCCAGTTCCACTCATGCAAGCAGTCCGGTGGCAGTCGGGCAGTGTTAGTGAGCCTGGGGAGTACAGGAAAGAGCTACCCCAAAACGTGTCTGTGCCTCATGGAGCAGCTGAGCTCAGAGCATCCCTCTGCCCAGGACACGGCCCTCCAACCATGCAGGCACCAGGGCATAGGACTGAAGAAATTGCCTCAACTTACGTGTGTCAACAGTCTCTTGAATGGGGATGAAGCCCACGGGTAAAGTGTCCTTGATGTCAATGAGCTTCATGTCAACCAAGACGTTTCCTAAGTGACTCTAAAGAGAGAAAAGAAACAGCTAAGTAGGTAACCTTAGTGTTCTCACTGCTTCTAAAAGAGCAACACAACAATTCTGTGACAACAATGGCAGAAAGCATTACAGGAAGATGGTTCATGCAGACACAGCCAAAGTTATTACATGCATTAGCTAATTAGGACTGAATAAAGACAGTTCTAGTTCCAAACACAGCCGTGCTCCAGAAAAGCAGGCCATTTGGAACAAAGAACTTCATCTGAGTCCATATGAATTCTGAACTGATGCCTTGTCCTATTAATCAAGGCTTGAAGAGCTAAACACACAATTCAGAATGACAACCTCCACAATTGTTTTGAGACCAGATTTTCTTTGCAGTTCTCATTAAAGCCAACACTGCTGCCAGCAATCTATACTCACGTATGTAAGAAAAAAACCCTATGCTTTAGTTACTATGCAGCCTTTATAAACAAGAAGACAATACAGAAAAAAATAAAATTTCATCCTAAGCTGCATTCTGCACCTTCTGTTCAGCTCGGATGGAGGAGCAGCCTCAGGAGGGAATCCTTGCAGGTGTGAGCAGGCTGACCAATCTTGGGAAATCTGGCCTCTGAAGAGAGGGAGCTCCTCGCCAGCCATCAGGTGCAGGAGCACGGCTCAGCACAGCAGCTGCCCAGTGGTGCCCCAGCCCAGCGCCTGCCCCAGTGGGCTCCCTTGCAGCCCCAGCGCAGGGCACAGCGCCTGTGCTGCTCCTTGCACCTCTGTCTGCTGCACAGCTGAGACCCCCGCAGCCCTCCCACTACATGTGCTTTAATTCACTCTTCATAAATACGAGGAATGTATTCCCAAACCATGCTGAGCAGATGATTCATGCCAAAGCCCAACAGACACTGACTGAGGGGATTTAAACTGTCTCTGATAGCCAGTAGTTGCTACTATCCTGTAATTATTTCTGACAACCTTGCATTTAAGGTAGCCACAGACAAACTTAATACCAAATAATCACAAATCTTTCTGTTTAGTATCCTCCCTACCTATTCTGGGCTATTATTCCTGCTATTGTAGTTACTCAAGGATGAAATGCACAATTATTGTCTGTCCACCCCAGGAAGCATAGCTTTAGAGCTTTATTTTAATCTGGAGGAAGTCAGGGAAGTGGACAGAATAAAGGTCAAATGCTGGGAATTGGCAGGCCCTTGGTTTTCATTTAAAGATCTGTGAGGCCTCCGAAGTCACAGTTGCTTTTCTGTTGCTGGGAAAGGCTCAAGTACAAAATGGTATCTCCATACCCTTGAGAATTCAGTCCCTGAGAATATCCAAAACACCAAGAAAAGCAGAATTACCCACTAGATGGAGTGCATTCATTGTAGAATTAAACAGTTCCTCCTGGAAAGGAGGAAGTTTTCACACTACCTTCAGCTGAAAAATTAAGTGAACACAGCAGAAGGCATCAGGCTCTCACTGCATATGGTCTCCTCTCTTCCACAGGAGATGTGAGCAGACAACTGCCACCGATCAAAAAAAAGCCTAGTGTTTCACAGCCATACTTGAAGATGACAAGTATAGGGCAGTGTATGTACAACGTGGGCAAATTTTCAAAAAAAAAATAAAAGAAGAAAACATGTATGATGCCCCTGGATTCAGAAGCTAGCATTTCCTTTCTTACCACCATTACACACTTCTCCAAGTGATTAGAACTAGAGGTTCATCATCATTTGGAGCATACAACTCTCATTGTAAGAACAGGAAACACACGTGCAAGGGAGCTGCTGAAATGCAAACTTGCACTTTTCTGCTGCTTTTATTACAGATTTTGCCAGTGATTTCCTTCCCCAAAGAATACAGACAAAACACAAGTATCTGGCCATTGCAGTTTGCCTTCTTAGTCACCTCAATTCAGCTAAACACTTGTTTGAATTATAATTGGCTCCATAACATTAATCATTGCACAGGTAAGAACACACCAGGCACAGATGCAAATCATGCAGACACTCAGCAAATGGACTTACATTTTCTTTTGAAAATGATCTCGTGAAGCATAGGTATCGTGTGACCTTGGATTTAAACAGGCCATCCTTCCAGAGGTCAGCATCCAGGCCATCTGCTGTTTGAGCAACCTGGAAAGAAGAGACAGAGGGAGAGAGGAGACGTGTAAGCCAAGATAAAGTAAATGTATGTGCAGTACTTCTTCCTCAGACCTTTTCTAATTAACAGTAGCCCGAACTCTCACAGCATCTCATTAGTTTCTTCACAAGGTGCAGTGCAGAGAACTTCCAAGCAGAGGTATGATAAAGTTCTAAAAATGCTGTCTCCGGGGAATCCATTGATTAAAGATGCTCTGACAAAAGCTATTCTAATGAGGAAACAGCAACTTTGGTGCAGTCTCCAAACAATAGTTTGGACAAGTCAGCATACTGAGGCATTCATTACGCTACACACACTGTGCAAGCTGCGAGGAGGGGTCCATTTTGACAAAGCACTGGAGAGCTACCCTCAAAGTGACAGCTCCAAGGCTGCCCAGGAGCCACAGCCACTTCCGGCAGGATGAAGCTGGAAGAACAGCCCTCCTGTAAAAATCTTTATGTCTTTCTTTGTGATTTTACACACAATTTCAACCAGATTAAAGCATCACATCAAATGAATCGTGGAGCTGTGACAGCGATTGCATTCAGTACAATCAGTAGCAAACGCTGCACTGAGGGCGAGGGAAACACCATGGGTTCTGCACAGAAGAGACAGACGCGCACAGAAAGGCAGGCGGCAGCAGATGTCATTCACTCTGGCTCAGAGCATGGCACAAGGGGCACCAGGACCCAGAGCACGGCTGTGCCAGCAGCTGGGGGCAGAAAGCCCTCCCTAGGGGGAATGCTGGCTAACCAGAGGGGACAGCAAACAAGCCATCCACTCCCCTAACGTCCCACTGACAGCTCCCATCAGGAGTCTAACAGGACAGTAAGCACAGCAGAACTGCCCAATGCCTCTCAGAAGGGACAAACCTCCCCTCTGCTGTTTCCTAAGCCGCGATCCCACTGAATTGAGTGAGACCTTGGCCCCTGCGCAGCCCAATAACAAAGCAGCTGATATCTGTTGGTACTGCCTGCACCCATGTTTTGTAGGGCAGAGGCTCTGTGCGAGGTGTAGGAGGCAAGGCGCATAGTGAGACCCTCCCATTATCCAAAGTGCAGGAGAGAAACACATGTCTGTCTGACACAAAGGCAACAAAGTGCATGGTTTGCTCTTCATGCCTCAGCATCTTCTGTTCACAAATCTCTGCTCAGCTCATTCCTGGGTACAGGGCATGGGAATAGCTTCTAGTGTGGGCTGCGAGGTGCCACCAGTGCCTGCCCCGAGCAGCAGAACCCAGCAGTGTCCCACCCTGACAGCGATGGAAAAAAAAAAAAAACCCTCAAAAAGCAACACTAAAACTACAGCAAAGCCACACCACAAACCCTTTTAGGGAAGTACCCTCAATTCTAACTCCACAGTTACCACACACAACAGCTGAAGCCAGTTTCCCAGTGAGTTCCCAAGGGAAGCACTCGACCCATCAGCCCCTGCTCCCCTCCTGCACAGCCATGATGCCCCCACTGCCCTACACAGCCCAACTACCTCTCACGGTGCTCTAGGACTGCAAGCAGGAAACCAGCACAGGGGGGTCTGGGTCTTACTGGCTCCCAGTGGCCATGGGCAGGGCAGGCCAAGAGAACCCTTCCTGTTTATGCTGAAACGTAACAGTTGCAGGCACCAACGGCAGCAATTAATCCTGAGCACTGTGGCCTTGCATCATCCTGAAGCCATTTTCTAAGCCTGGATGTAAGCACGCATTCACTTGTCAGAAAACTCATGGGGAAAGAAAATAGAATAACATAAATAGGAAAGTTCTTGCATCCTCTTCTGGGCACCTGCAGGTGAGGAGGATCCCCAGCGCCTCAGAGTGGAGCTGTGCCCAAGCAGCACTGTGCACAAGGGCATGGCCCTGGAGGCGGCACCAAGGGGAAGGGATGAGGAGGGGCTGCGGCCCCAAGCAGGCCCGGCCATGTCCTCTGCCTGGGTTGAACATGTGAGACGAGAGCTGGTGCCTGGTGCTGGGTGCCCAGCACACCCACCTTGACCTGACCGAGGGGCAGCAGGGGCATGGGCCGTCTCAGCTGCTCTTCATGCCTTCCCGCTCCAGAATGTACCAAACCCCAAGAGCAGGAGGGGATCCCTCACTCACAGCTCTGCAGACACCCAGCGAGGCTGCAGCAAAGCCTGGTCTGTGCTGCTCACAGCCTGTGCCACGCTGTGAGGCTCCCCACTCACCCCTCCCGCCCACCTCTGCACTCAGCAGTGTCAGCTAGGGTGGATTTTCAGGAATTTGAGTTCAGACACACTCTGTATGCTTTGGCAAAATGCGTTCTTTGGTGCTCCAGCTACTAAAAGATCCGTCCTCAAGTGCCAGTAGCTGTTTTCTAAGCAGACAGAAAGGAAAGTTTTTTGGATACTCAAGAAAGCTACTGAAAGAAAAAATTAAAAGATGAAAAAAAAGCATCTAAGATCCCCCCAGGGCCTGCCACCCCCACCTGGGTGAGCAGCACCCCAGGGCCCAGCCGCAGCCCCAGGCACTGGCCTCCACCGGGCGGAAGGAAGTGAAATAGCGCAGTAATGGCTGCATGTTGTGGAAAGTGCACAGATGACAGGAAGACTAGATAAAGCCTACATATAATACATCTGGCTCAGAAAAAAAGAACCGGTTATTATGCCATCACAGAACTCAAACCCACCAACAAAATGACACAATACCCAATTCATTACTGCTAAGAGGAAAAGCATTCCCACAGCTCTGAGCTCACTGTTGGAATGGAGTGCTGCAGGATGCTGCGGCAAGGGGCAAAGGGATGGGATCCCCCAGGGAACGGCAAGAACATCCCAAAGCAACTTGCGGTCAGGGCGGGCTTGGCTTCCTGCTTTGAGACACTACAGCCTGCGTTCTAGAGGTTGAGGGGAGTGCTGCCCTGAGTGCACCCATCCATGGGTCGGGCATAAGGACACTGCAGGGCAGCCACACCACCACAGGTACTGCATAGTGGGAGGACACCAGCTGTGACCCCAGCAGAGCTACTCTGCTGCATGCACAGAACATAGGCAGAGCAGCTGCAGGCAGCAGACACCCCAGTGCCTACAGCAGGAGCTGCTGGCCCCAGGGTCAGAAGAGAGTTCCTTGTAAACACAAAGTGAGACAAAAATCAGAGGCAAGGCAGACTCCTCCCTGTGCCCCCTAGGAAAGAGCGACCCACATTCTCGAGCATTATTGCAATACCACTATAATTGGATTAAGCCCCAGGAAGAATCTTTTATCTTGTTTAGTTTAAACAGTGTTAGCGCTGCAGCCCCCATTAAACCCCACACATGCTATCTGGGGCAAGTGAGCTCTCTGCCCAGTCATTTAGGCAGAATACTATTCTGTTATCATGTCTCTCACGTTGCCCCGTGCTCCTTTATCAGGGCAAGCAGCTAATTACACGGCCTGGATCACACAGGTAATCAGTGCTCAGAAAAATGCAGTAAATGCAAAAAACCTTCTGGCTCTCAGGAGCCTTTTCACAATTCCCCCCTCCTTACTGCAACCCGACCCATTTTCTTCCTTCTCACACAGCACAGGGCATGCTGCAACCCAGGGCTGTGAGGGTGTGAGCTACACGAGCTGTGTGACGCTGAAACCTGAGGTGTGATGCAGCATAGCTGGAGCAGGACACACAGAAGAGCTGCAGGCCAAACCTTCCCTACACTGCTCTGCAAAGTCAGTACTTCATGATCTTTTGCTGCTTAGGACACTCATCTACAGGCAAATAAAATCATTCTGTTGGTTATACAGCAACTAATCCAGGAAACAAGCAGCTGTTAAACAATGACCTCCATCTATCTATTCACATATTCATCTCCACTGGATCCAGCTGCCTTTTCCTGCTGCCCAGCCTCCTGCCAAAGCTTAATTTAGAGGTTTGCATTCTGTCCATCAAAATTGCCCTTGCAATTTCAGCTGGTTGTGAAACTCTTTGCTTCCCAATCTGGAGCTTCTCATCATTATTATGCAGTGCTGATATGTGGGATTAAACAGCTGATGCGGGATCCATTTATTTGGAGATGTAATTTGTGCGATACTTAGGAATCCTTCAGGATGGCAGTTACTAGGATTATTAAATTTGCATGCCACAGCAGCCAGCTGTTTCTCAGAGCCCCTCCTCCAGGTAATTATGCTCTGGAGGATAAGCACAGACAAAGTTGCACAACTGCACCCATAGACCTCCACCCAGGGAAAGCGCTGCTGAGTGCCCCGGGCTGAAAGGTGGGCATACGGACACCAAATTACTTCTTACAACATGTCTGATGGCAAATCCTGGCTGGAAGAGATGCCATTCCCAGCAGAGTAAAGTTTCATTAATGCAGAACCAAAGCATTTGCAACAGCAGCTGAACTAGCTCTACTTACTACATCATAGCCTGTTGGCGCACGGCTCCGGGACGCAACCACGCCAACCCCTGTGATGGGATCCATCGGCACATCAGGCAAGGCATCGGAGAGATCTCGCACTTCAGGCATTATGGACTGATCCTGAAAGAAAGCAGCAGAGTTAAAGGGCTGCTCAGGAGCACGCACTCCCTGGAGGAACAGAGGACTGGGAGCCCACATGCGTGCCACAGCACCTGTGCCCAAACACCACAGGCTGCCAAGTCAAATGCAGGATCAGGTAGACACACCTTCTGTGCTTTTGTTTGTTTTTGATAAGATGACACGCTTGTGCAATGCCCAACAGGTTTGGAATTTGGATCAGCAGCCTCTTCTTAGATTGATTTTATTGTTTCCAGGATATTTAGCATGGGCTGGTCTCCGTCTAGCAATGATGGGAAAACCCAAGCTCATCCCTTCCCTCCCAAATAAGAACAAATTCCATCCTTGACTCAGGCTGGCTGAAGCTGCTCTGCTATTTTAAGCAGCAAGAAATCTGCTCCCCATAGCTTCAGCACAAGACTCCCATCCATGACAGGCGCTGGGCACGATGAGGGCTCTCGCGAGGCTTCAGCCCCACCACACCCCCCTGAACCGAGCCACAGCTGCATAGCAGCACAGATGTGTCTGTATGCAAAACTGTGCCTGTGGTGGAGTGCCCAAGCATCAGGGGAACACAGACGAAGCAGCAACAGGATGTTCTGATGCAAAGCAGACAGAGGCCTTGAAGGAGCCCGAGCATCTCCCGTGAGCAAGGCAGAACAGCACTGAATACTTCAGGGTAGAGAAATACACAAAGAGGGAGAGAAGCAGGTGAAACCAACCCATCTTGGAGAGATGCTGTTGCTGGAAGCAGGAGGAGAGGAGAGCTGCCAGAAGAGCTCACAGAGGAGGAGAGGTGCCCCTGCCCCGGCACATCCTCCTGCAGCGGCAGCAGGGCAGGGCCCCTAGGCTCAGGCAGGACTGCCCCAGGACCCCCCAGCACTGCGGATCCAACGGCAGCACCTGGCATGAGCGTTGCTGTAGGCTGGCAGGCAGACAAACTGCAGGGCAGGGCTTCCTCAGAGGGACCAAGCCCAGCACTGGGGCTGCAGAGATGGCAGGTTACTTACTGCTTCTAAAAAGGCAGAGGTGAGTGATGGTGCCAGCAGGACCGGGGTTTACACTTCACAGTGCCCAGTCTGAACCAAAACGGTGCTGCAGGCAACAAAAAAGAGCAAATCTGGGCCCTATGCAAATAACAATGCCATACAATCAACCAAACCAGACTGCCTAAAGCCTCCAAAGCAGCGGGAGCGAGCACACGGTAACAAGAACATCACCAACAGAGCTCTACCCCAGCACCTGGGTGAGCACCCAGTACACGCACCAACCCACACTTGGTCAGGGCCCACACGAAGCCTCCTCCTGGTGGTGCCACGCACCCAGCACGGCATCCTGCAGGGTGGCACTGGGCCGACCCCAGACTGCGCAACATGGCGGGGTAGCTCTCACCCGCAGGGCACTGGGATGCAGCTGGAGCTGGTGCAGGGCAGCAGGAACTGGCCTGCGTGCTCGGTAAATGTTTTTCTGAACTTGGCACAGGTCAGAGCAGAGCTCTGGGCTGATGCAGACCATGAGTTACATTTCAACTCTCCCTCGGGTGCCTGCAAAGTTTGGTTTCTTTGCTATCACACTTTTGAACTTAAAAATAAAAAACAAACAGTGAAAGAGCAGATTAAATTAAGGAACAGGATTCTATAAATACTCCCATTAGACAGCTTGTTGTTTTAGTGAAGTTCTCTTCAAACACCGCAGCACTGACCTGCCTGCATGGCAGCAGTGCCTGAGGACTTGGCTGATGACGGCCCCGTGCTCCCCAAAGGTCGGACCCCGCCCCCCCACAGGCTGAATCTGGGAACGGCCCCAAACAATCACAGCATTTTTCCCACTGCTAGGAGCACATTCCCTGGAGGCTGTTTCGTTCCCAGCAGCAGGGCACTTCCCACTCCCAGCCTGGGGAAGCCGGATGCAGTCCTGTGCAGGAAGAGGCCCAGCTCAGGCCCACTCGCTCAGTGCAGTACTGGCCCAGGGCACAGAGAGATTCCCACTCTGGAGCGGCCCCAGGAACATCAGAAGCTGACCTCCCTGAACAGCAGCAAAACCACCCCAGTCCCTCAGCAGAAAAGCTTCAACCCTGACACCACAGCTCCAAGGGCAGCCTGCATCAGGCTGGCTCCACGCGGGGCAGTCACCCCAGCTCCCGGCAGCCTCGTGCGCAGGGACACTCCGCTCTGGCCACAGACTGCAGCATGCACCAGCAGAGGCTTTCTGCCTGGCCCTAAAGTCGCAGGCTGGGGGCCATGACCTGCAAGCACAGCACCATGTAATAAAGCGGCAGCGGGAAGCCCCCAGCACAGCCTATGCCCAGATCCAGGCCTCACTGTACCACAGCCCCTGAGCCGTCCCTTTACATCCTCTTTGTGCTCTCTCTCAACTGTTTCCTTGCTTGCTCATCTCTGACGATCCCAGCCACACTTTCCTGCTGGCTTCACTGTCTACTTGGAGTGGAGCGCTATGCCCCAGTGATCCAACCACCCACACAACTGCACCACAGCTGGGCCACACACACAAAAGCACAGCTCCAGAAATGCACACATTACACTGAGCTCACAGAGCGCTCTCCTTCTCTATGCTCCTTTTCAAGAAGCAAGACAAGTCCAGGAGTCCACCCCTCCCGGTGGGCTAGTGGCCAGTGCCTGATGTATGTGCTGTAGAAGCCTCACACTGCAGCGAGGCAGGCCAGGTTCTGAGGTTACACAGCGGGGACCAGGAGAAAGAAGAGGCTCACTGGCTCTTCCCGCAACTGGGCTTTGGCACCAACCTGCTCGTCCTACAGAGCAGAAAATCACAGAACAGCATAGGCTGTAGAGGACCTTAAAGATCATCTAGCTCCAACTCCCCTGCCATGGGCAGGGTTGCCAACCACTAGATCAGACTGCACAGGATCCCATCCAGCTTGGCCTTGAATGCCTCCAGAGATGGGGCATCTACAACCTTTCTGGGCAAACTGTTCCAGAGCCTTGCTAAGTAAAAAATTCCTTCTTAACATCTTACCTAAATCTACCTTATTTTAGTTTAAAGCCATTCCCCCTTGTCCTATCATTATCAGACCACGCAAAAAGTTGGTCCCCCACCTGCTTGTAAGCTCCCTTCAAGGAAGGGAGATCACAATGATGGCTCCCTGGAGCCTTCTCTTCTCAAAGGTAAACAATACCAACTCCTTCAACCCATCTTCATAGGTGAGATGCTCCAGCCCTTTGACTGTATCCGTGGCCCTCTGTACTCGCTCCAACAGCTCCACATCCCACCTGTACTGAGAGGGTTGCAGGCCTGGATGCAGTACTCCAGATGATGCCTCACAAGGGCAGAGCAGAGGGGGACGATCCCCTCCCTCACCCAACTGCCACCCCTCTGTTGATGCAGTCCAGGATACTGCTGGCTTTCCGGGCTGCACGTGCACACTGCTGGCTTGTTGCAGCTTTTCACCCACCAGAACCCCAAGTCCTCCTCCACAGTGCTGCTCTCAAGGAGTTCTCCCAGACTGTACTCGTACCTGGGATTGCCTTGACTCAAGTGCAATTGGCCTTGTTAAAATTCATCAGATTCTCGTGTGCCCACTTTTTGAGTGTGTCCAGGTCCCTCTGGATGGCATCTCTCCCTTCTATTGTGTCAACTGCACCACTCAGCTTGGTGTCATCAAAAGCACGAGCTAAGGCAAAATTGAAAAAAAAAAAAAAATACCAGCTACCTCAGTATGTTCCTGCACCGTGCAGGAGACAGTCCCACCAAACTGGAGTGGGTGCCACTGGAACCTCATCCACATGCATGGGTTCTGCTCCATCACTCTGATCAGGAGGCACAGCATGGCTGCTTGCACAGACTAGGGCCGTTTGGGTCAGAAAAACTAGGAGCCAATGGCAGAACACATGGTTAGGGCCCTGGACACACCTTGGTCACAAGCAGACAGACTCAGGGTCATCTTTCACCCAAACAAAGGTTTGCCAGGAGTGACCCACACCCCCATGCTCTAGACAGCTGTCCCTACACCAGCTGCTAGAGCCCCATACACTGTGATGGACCTGAATGGAACAGGAACACAAGTCATGGAGTGAGTAAAACTGAGATCTCGAATTGCTGCGCAGCAGTTCTAACTGGGGACACCCATTTGTGAGGTATCCTATTTCAAACCAAAATAGATTTCCACATGCAGACGACCTTCCCCAGGGTTTCAGTGACACTCAGGTCAGTTATTTCCATCTCCACATCCGGGGGCTGCAAGGCCTGAAGCCTGGGACTCGCTTAGAGAAGTGCATGCCGCGAACCAGAACATTTTGTATTTATCTTCACACCTCCAAGAGCTCAAAATGATCCTTCACCCCAGAACATCTCATGGGTAAGGCCATCTCGGCCAGGAGCTGCAGGGACAACACTGAATCGCAAAGCTGGGCACAGCAGTACTAGTTAAACACAGGACAGAGGCACACGGCTGTCGCCCGTGCAGTGAACGCCTCCTCAGGCCCCACACCATCACAACCCATCTGCAACTGTCCTGGCCCTGAGGAAGCATGGGAGGGGGTGAAGCTCAGAGGGTCCCCGTGACCCTTCCTGGGCACCACAGAGAGATACTGAGCACTGGGAACGGAGGAGGGGAGCAAAGAGAGCGTGGGCAGCTCAGCACCCCGTCCCGACGGGGATGGTAAAGAGACAGCATGTGCTGATCACTTCCAGCTGTGCAGAAACCTCTGCAAACAGGTGAAAAAAAAACAACAGTCAAGCAAATCCACACCGTAAACACTTGCAGCAAAAGACCACAATTAATACAGTATTGTTGCTATTCTCTATAACCAGCCGATAACAAAATTCCCAGTGAACTCCCCAGCACACCAGGGCCAGAGGACGGCATCCCACCCGCGCCCGCAGCCCGTGCCCCGCTTGGCGCAGCAGCAGCCCGGCCGGGCCGAGCCCTGGTGCAGGCCGCGCCCGGCGCCGAGCAGC
>NC_034424.1:9825089-9831228 GCF_002078875.1 Numida meleagris | reverse complement strand
GCTCCCGCGGGAGCCGCCCGCACTCACCGCGGCCGCCCGGAGCGGGACCGGCACCAGACGCACCGCCGAAAGCGCGGCCGCGCGGCCCCACCCACAGGAAACCCGCGGGAGTGGGGGTCCGCTGCGGCCCACCCGCACCTGGAGGCCGTGCCCCGCCGGTCCGGGAAGCTGGGAGTTCCGCGGTGCCAAAAAATAAACTTTGCAAAGAGAATGACGCGTCTGTTGACTTCCGCTTGTGTAGGGATCTCAGAATCATTGCACCCACGTCCTCACCCCACCACGAGGTGCAGCCTTTGGGCTCCTGCACGCGGCTGGTGCCGGGAGGAGAGCAGCCGAGGTCCGCGGTGCCCTCACGCATCGCTCTGGAGCTGTGCTGGGCCGATGGGAGCAGACGGTGCAGCAGTTGTGTTCCCGGGAAAGCTGCCCGCAGTGGTCGGGGTCAAACAGCTCCGGGCTGACCCGACCTTAGCGATCCACCCGGCACACACCACAGCCTGCAACCAAGCGGGGCACACAGTGAGGTGCTGCCCGCTGGGTGGGCAGAGGCTGTGAGCCCCCGCAGCGCAGAGACGTCCTGGCCTGAGCTGCTGCAGAGCTCTATTTGGCTCAGTGTTACCATGTTCCAGCGATGGCATTGAGAACGCACTGAGTTAACAGCTGATGCAAACCACAGTGCAGCTTGCAGCAGTGGCACAGCCGCAGCCATAGGGTAATGCTGCAGCTGTCCTGCACCCAGCTCCGGGCACCGGGCTTACAGGGGGTCACAGAAATAACCCACAGAGCAGAACGTTAGTGCAGGAGGGACATCAGCAGCCTTTAGTGTAGCACTGAAAGAACTAAAGGAAAGCAACAATGAAACAAAAGCAAATGGAGGTGAAAAGCAAAGTGCAGGATGGAGGAAAGCATTAACCTGGAGGAGCATCAAAGAGAAGGGCAGTGACCTGTTCTTGTCCTCCATCTGCTCTGGGAGTGATGGGTATGCAGTGCAGTAAGAAAGGTTCTGCGAAGGTGTAGGGAGAACCTTAATGACGAGACAGGCAGCAATGCCTGGGGCTGCGCTCTGTGTACCCCAGAACATGGCACTCCTGCCCCAGCCGAGCTCCTCCAACACAGTGTAGGACTAGGGCTGGGCCCCACATCATTCCCTCACTGTGAGGCTGTGGCACTCCTCTGTACAGCCCTGGTGATGGTAGTGGCTTCTGGGTCCAAAGATTAAATAAAAAAAAAGAGAGAGAGATAAGGAATACATCTTTTTTGAGGGGGAAGATTTTTATTTTTTATTTTTTTGATTTGGAGAATAATTTAGAGAGAAGGAAAGATGATGCCTGGTGGAAATGAGAAATATATGTCCCATACATAATATATGCCCCAGATGTCCCATTACAAATACAACAAGATTTCCTGAACTGGAGAAGTTGCTACCCATTACAGTGCGCTAATGACCCTCCACGGAGACACCGATACTGAGAGAGTCTTTAGCGTAATAATATTAAAAATCCTACAGTTTCAATAAGATCCTCCCTGCTACCATGGCAGTGTGAAATGAATTGATTCCAAAGGAAGACTCTAATTGCTGCTTAGCATCCACAAAACGTTCCACGATACACTGCAAACATACACCCCTGTGCGTCTGTGGCATGAGCTGCAGTGACACATTGCTCCCAGCACAGCTCAGCTGCTGCCACTCTCCCCCTGGAGGAGCTGCCCGGTGCCAGGCACACTGCCCTCCAGGGGCTGGTCCTGCCTGGGGCACGCAGAGCTGCTGTGCACAAGGCTAAGATGGGCCCCGTGGTGCTCCTCCACAGGGCACTAGCACAGGCTCTGAATCAGCACATACTCATTCCCATAGCATTAAGTACATGACTAACCATACTGCAGTCAGTTCATCTACCAGATAAAGTTCCTCAAAAGCATAACTATTTGCAAGTATAATGTTATCCCCTGAATACTTTGCATATATTTCTTTTCCAAGGTACATTTGTTTTTTATTCAGACCATGCCTTTTCTCATGAGTTCTCCTGCCACATATACTGCCCGCAACACGCTGGGCTCTGGCTCTCAGGACGGCTTTCTGAAAGGAGCAGAAACATCCTGGTATCTCCCATGCAGGCTTCAGTCCAGGCACTGGAACAGTGCAGCTGCCAGTGCACACGTCCCAGGCACAGACGCACTGGAGGACTGCAGTGAGCAGAACAAGGGATGTGTGTGGGCTGAGTGCACCCCAGAGGCAGCGGGTACTTTCTCCAGAAGCTGTGGCAGTTCCTGCACATCCCCCTGTCCTCAGGGCAGCACGGGCATGGGCACTGCACTGCCCTGGAAGGTCAGCAGCTAAATGCAATTTCTTAAAATTGCAGCAGAAGTCTGAGCTACAGCAAAGCAGCACTCAGGACAGGCTCTCAGGCATGCACCTGCTGCCTCCTGGAATGTGCGTGGGTTGCTCTTCAATGAAGAGATCCCAGAGCACTTCAGGTAGTGACATGATCCTGAGCAGCGGGGATATTTTGGGAGTCAAAACCTCCAGACCACCCACCAGGTCCCACAGTGTTCTTTTGCATTTCATTTTACTGCAAGTTTGATCTTTCTGCGAGAGCCTGGGCAGAGCGCACGGTGCTGCCTGTACAGCACAAAGCAGCAGCAGCACTCAGCCCACTGTTTATATGTTATGGATCATAATATTTAAGTGGCCCTGCTATAACCCTGTAACTGGTTTTCCTTGACGAAATGAGCTCTGTTCAGCACACACTAACAGCTGTCTGTAAAACACATTTATGAATTGTTCATGAATTTCCCAACAGCAGAACTGCTGTGCTGCTCCCCGAGGCCTGGTGCTGGGGCACTGTAGGGACAGGGACCTGAGCCACCCCCTCTGCCGGGGAGCACACAGCTGGGTGGACTAGGCCAGTGATGTCTTATGTTGAACACAAGGCACCTCCTGAACGCTGCTGAGTGAGAGGACAGTTCCCTAGGGCCCCAAGGTGAGAGCACTGATAGGTGGGAAAGGCGAAGGAATGTGCCATGTTCTCCAGCTGGAAACTGCCTACAGTCATGAGCAACATTAACCTTCATAGAATGGTACAGCCTCAGCAGAATGAAGTAAGGGCAGAGCAGAAGGACAAAGGTGGTAATGCTGCACTGAGCTGCCTGCGTGCTGCATCTGCTAGCACATGAAGGTTCCTCAGGCTGGGGGCATGGTGGGGGCAGTCAACCCTGCTCACTGCCAGCCCCAGCTGCACTACCAGGCCAGTCCCTGCCCGCCTGGCCGCAGTCCCTTAGCCTCACACTGGGTGCTGCCAGGTCCCTGCAGCATAGCAGCAAGCAGCTCAAAGTCACCCTGCACACTTGTGCTGGTTTTGCAACTCCCCAAGCAAAGCTTCAGTTCATGCAGGAGCCTGAATACAAAAGGAAACACTATTTAGTGCTATCAGTGCCTCACTTAGCCCCAGGTCAGCAAAGCACTAAAACATATGTACCATTTTAAGCACATGCTTAAACAGTTCACTGAACTAAAGGAAAGGCAGCGAGGTCAGTTACTCCATGCAGCCCCGCAGGGACAGCGATTCCGCTCATTGCAGCAGCACAGCTCACATGCAAGCAGCCACCGTGCTACCAAGCCCCTGGGGTGCTGGACCAGGGCTGGGGCAGTGCCTGTGCCTAAGGCTGGGCTCAGAGCTGTGCAGCTGGTCTCCCTATATGTTGTAGTTTCCATGGAAAAAATAGTAAGCATTATTTTCAGAACAGCCTACATATTGTAGCCCAGTTCAGTTATGGTGTAAGGAACACCAGCATACATCAATGCTGCCACTGACAGTTGTGATTCATAGAGCACCAAGGGACAGCCACGCTATGCTGGGCCTCGTGCTGCAGAACAGGTTGAGGCACTCTTCACGGGAAGGGGCGGCCCAGGACCACAGCTCCATCAGCCCCTCTGTGCCAGGGAAGCCAGGCTCGAAGCAGCATGTGGCAGAGGGGAACAGTGTGCCCAATGTGCTGCCACTTCAGTGGCTCCACACTGAAGCAGGGTTGTCCAAGCCCCACCAGGAGCAGCCCTGTCTGTTCTGCAAGACAGCCAGAGCTCAGCTGTAGCTTCCCTTCTACCCAAACAGAGGGCAGAAAAAACACATCGCTTAATTACCCAGGGCTGCACGTATTCAGGTTTTCAGATCATGAGTAATAGCTACAGTAAGATGGAGACTTTTGCTTGAATGATTTTGAATGATGAACACATTTGGGGAAATAACGCTTTCTTTGCGAGCCCTGTGGTGGAGTGTTGGTGCTCACCTCACTTTCCTGCTGGTGATGGGCGCTGCGGGGCTCCCTGTAGCCAGAGCAGAGACTCAGTACAGACTCAGTACACACTGCCCTGCCCTCCAGCTGCTATCAGGGCACTGCTGCACACTGCCCAGTGCCCACCCGCACGGGCCAGGGTGCCCTGCACACACCGTGCTGCTGTGAGTCCTCCCTGGGAAGGTGTGCAGGGAAAGCCACAGTCAATGGCGGTTACAGATGCAGCACTGCTGTCCCAGGAACACGCTGCCAGCCAGTGGCACTCAGTGACCTGGTGTTTGCATAGAGGAATTCTGTCCATAATTCATGCAGTGACCATTTGACAGCGCTGGCATTGCTCACAGTCCAGCTGGCTCTGTGAGGCATTCCCTAGATGCAGCCCCCTCTTCATTCCACCTTACATGGCCCCAGGAACTACGGCTCCGAGCTTCAGATTCACCGGAGCAGAACCACAGCATCCTTTGTTCTTCCTAAACTCAAAGTAATGCACACATTGGTGTCAGCGCTGCAGCCAGAAGATTGCTGCCCCCTGGTGCAGCCCCAAGCCGCCTCCAGCCTCACTCCTTTGCGTGCAGGAGCGCAGCAAGGCTGTGTGCCACCAAGGGCCATCCCCTCCGTTCAGGGCAGGCTGGCTCCCCTGCCACAGCTCCCAGGCCAGCTGGCAGCGTTATGCTGCTGCCCGGCTCCTTGGCTGCTGCAGCTTGTGCCGCTTAGCACCCCAGTGCGCTGCTCGGCTGCCTGACAGCATTCAGGGCAGGGCAATGCCAGTGGCAGCCATAAACAGACAGTTACAGCATCATCAGGAAAACAGGAATGTCTTCTCACTGAGAGGCAGCAGGAGTGGTGGAGGCCCTCACACCCCACTTAGAAGCCCCCATGTAAAGAGCCACCCCCCAAGGCACACAGTACCAGGCTCAGGCAGGGCGTTTGTAATGCCCCAACACCACGATAATGGCTGGCATTAGGGGAAGAAGGGCTCCTCAGCCCCTTCCTGGCTGAAGGAGGCTCATGTCAAGCAGAGCTTTCATAGGCAAAGTGCAGAATCTTTGCAATGTTAATGTTTTAAGAGTGGTGTTTCATAAAAGGAAAGAAAAATCTCACCTGGGCTTAACAGAAACACCCATTCCCAGAATTTCTTCTTTTCCTTCAAAGACTTGCTGGGAGGATGCTGTTCTATGTCTCCCTGGTGCAACAGCTCAGGATGAGACAGAACCGAGGCCAAGCCACCAGCCTGCAGGGCAGAGGCTAGGTGAGCAGAGCCCATAGCAGAGCTCAGCAGAAGCAGAAAGGGTCCAGAGCTGTGCTTAAATGTGCTCTGTGGGTGGTGTGGGGCAGGTGGGGCTGCCTGAGGCTGACAGCAGCAGGTGCTGTGGCCCCCACAGGTGTGACAATCTGCACTGTTCTGAGCAGGACAGGGCTGTGGGTGGTGCCCAGGGCACCTAGCAGTGGAGCTGAAAAGGGCCTCCCCTCACCCTGCCCCGTTCCTGTTTTCCTTTGATAAGTGACAGTAAAACAGTGCCCACATTACAGTGACATCAGTGGGATGGCTGCCACGGGGCTACCTCCTGCTCTGTGCTCTTCAGATGGAGGCCAGCAGCCAGAGATCAAAACCTGTTTTTATGTTGCTTCTGAATGGTGTCAGCTCAATGAGCCAACAAACCCCGCAGTGCCGGAGCGTGTCCTGTGAGCGCTGCTCAGCACTCAGAGCAGTGAGTTATTGACAGGACGCTGCTGGTGGACCTGCGGCTCTCCTGACCCAGATGTGTGTCATCACCAAATCTAGAGGACAGAAGTCTCCAAAATGTCACATTTGCTGAAATATTCATGTTGTAAATACAGATGGTATAAAATCTCC
>NC_034424.1:9755089-9822589 GCF_002078875.1 Numida meleagris | reverse complement strand
TCACTCACGTCTCGCTGCCGCAGCGGGCGCAGGGCAAAGCAGCAGCGCGTGGCAGAGCGCAGCGGGCTCCTGCCTGCAGCCGGGCCTGCGCCCATCTGCCCTCCTGTGCCCGCTCCGCACCCTGTGTCCTGCCCGCGCTCCTTGTCCCATCCTGTGCTCCAAACCCGGCCGCCAGCGCTGCTGGGACTGCTCCGTGCCTCCTGCTCCGCAGGCGCTGAGCGCTGAGGGCCCCGGAGGAGGCCGGGCCGGGGGTGGCGGTGCTGCTGGGCACTGCCAAGGGTGGCATGGCCACAGGTGGCTGGGGGCTGCCCTGCAATGCGCAGTGACAGCGGCACCAGAGAGTGCTCTGTGGCTCTGTAACCACGCATGCCTTTACCCCAGGACGGTCACATCACACCTGCAAGTTTGGCTTCTGTGTCCCTTTCTGCTGCTGGCACCTCTGTTTGTGCCCTGGGGGCAGCCCATTTCGTGGCTGCACAAAGACAGAAAAAGGACAAAACTGGTGGGCACAAGGCCCTGTGGGCAGGAGCGTGCAGTGTCTGCTTTGTGCTGTGCATCCTCAAGGCGAGGATCCAAACTCTGCCGTGTCCCTTCCCAGAGGCAGCTGGTGCTGGGTGTCAGAGCGCAGAGGTGGGGGCTCAAGCTGCCATGGGCTGCCCCTGGCGCACAGGGCTGCGGGTGCCCGGCCCCATGGTGCTCAGCACAGCCCCTGCCAGCCCACGAGCAGCCGTCCAGAGCCGGGAGTGCTAATGAGCTAACAAATGTCTCACAGGTTTTGATAATGAGTGCTGTGCCGCAGCCAAGGCTCCCGCTGCCCACACCTTTCCGGCTCTGGCGCTCTGCATAGCTCTGCCCGAGCACTGTGCCGAGAGCTGTCCGGCACTGAGAGCTCCCCACCATCAACCCGGGCAGAGCTCCTGGGCCTGCTGCTGGCAGAGAGCAGCACAGGGCAGCAGCTGTGAGCTGTAGGCCGTCCCCAGCCGGCACCAATGTGTGTGAGCACAGAGCCAGGGTGCGGGGCTCCAGGCTACTGCAGCAGTGCCAGCACCCACGGTGCTGCTGGGTCGCGCTGCTGGTGGTGGGCTGCAGTCCTGGTGGCCGTACAGCTCTGTGCTTCTAACCTGCCTGTAGCCACGTTCCTCCCTTTGGCCCTTCCCAGCTCCTTCCCTGGCACACATGCACCAGCTTGGCAGGACCCGTGCTGAAGCACCAGGCATCTCAGCCATCCCTGCTCCCACCCGTCCCGTCACATTCTGGGTGCCCCAGCCTCTCTCACACCCACAGGCTCTCTTTGATCAACAGCAGCAGAACGGAAAAGAGCCAGGGAGATCCTACAACTCCTACAGCTCCTACAGCTCCTGCAGCTCCTATAGCTCCTGTAACTGACTTCCTGAGTGGTGCACAGACCATACGAACACGTTAATTGAATTTCTGAAAGTGTAGGAGGAAAAAAAATACCATCAGTGCAGCTTCTAGTTCTGCTCTATAAGTATCATGTAATTTAGATTAACAGATATTTTGCAGATGCCACCATACTTGACAAGATATAATTATTTTGAACAAGAAAAAGTTGTTTTTCCAACCGCTCTCTGAATGCGGGGCCATTCCCAGCAGTGATCTCACGGCACTGCACTGCAGGAGCAGCACTGCTGTGGAGCTGGGAGGCTCTGGCTCCATTTGCATGTGGTATTTGTGCTAATACTGGTGGTCACGAAGACGTCCTTGAAAACACGGCGCAATTCATTTCAGGAGCAAATCTCGGAGTGCTTCAAACCAGTGCTTTTCTCTTCTTTCTCAGTCTGCCACAGATGGGAGTTACAGAATGGCCACAATGAAGCACTGGCACCAGCCCAAGTGATGGCTGGAAGAGAGCCTTCAGATTCCCTGGAAGAAATGACCCATTAATTAATCTCAACTGAAGGAAAAAAAAAAAAGGAAAAAGAAGAGAAGAAAGAGAAAGGAGGAGACAAAAGGAGAAAGACAGTAATGTAGGAAAGAAGAAAGAAAATTGGGAAGGGAGGGAGGAAGGGAGGTGCCCCAGCAGCCCCCAGCAGCGGGTGATGCCTGTCCCCATGCAGCCACAGGGCCCTGGCTGCAGGTTCAGCCCCGTGGGTCTCCACCCGTGTCCCCACGCCGTGTTCCTGCGTGGGAGGTGGCTGTGGGCAGCGGGAGCACAGCACGGCCGTGCAGGGAGCGCAGCGTGGCCGGGCACTGCACAGAGCCCTGGGCCACCGTGGAAAGGAGGAGCTGCCCCGACCGGGCTGGCAGCGCCGCAGAGTGCAACTTGTACCCTGATTTCCATCATGGAGCGCGTTTTCATGGAAATGGAAATACCCGTGGGATGTCAGCTTTAATGACACATTTGATGGGAGAAAGATTAAACAATTTTTTTTCCTTTATATTTGGTTTGAAAATTTTGATTTGATAAGGTAAAATACTAAAAATAAATATATTCTCTCTTCTTACTTCAATTACTTTTGCTTAAAATTGCATATAATATTAAATATTTATATAGCATTATAATATGTAGCATATTGTGTCTGATAATACGTTTTTCTACATAACGAAAAAATTTGATGTCATAAGAAGACAGCTCAGATGCCTCTAAATTAAGTTTATGGGTTTTTTCCTCCTGTTCTACAGTGAATATTTGTTTGGTTACAGTTCCAGACGAAAAGCAATCTCCGATGGCCGGAACGCCCTGCAGCCCAGCAGCGCTGTCCCCCGACCACCACAGCCCCCGGTTTCCTGCTGGTCCTGGTGCTGACACAGCCCCGAGCCCCTCAGCCTCCTCGGGCCCCCCAGCCCCACCCGCCCACGCCCGCGGAGCAGCGCCGTGCAGTGATCTCAGCCCATCGCTTATTAATTATTGTTCATGATGTGAGACGCACGGTATTGATTTAAACCCACGGGGCAGCGATGGGAAGAGAGGGCGTGATTTATAGGAACGCCGATGTCTGATAGCCATAAATAATTGGGGCGGGTGCAAAAAAAGGGTCCAGAGGCCACTGCCCTCCGACGCCGGCTGGCTGTGCTTGTCCTGCTAATAGATTGGTTAATAAAGAGAGAGAGGGAGCGGGACGCCGGGGTTACAGAAACAAACGGCGTCTTTCTGTTTGGTGGACGGGAGAGGAGCAGGCAGGCAGGAGTCAGCATCGCCGTGCCTCGCCGTCTGAGCTCCTTAATGGCATTCTCATTAAAAGTTCTCGCTGCCAAACGCCATTTGCTTTTGCCTTCAGAACTGTCTGTATTAATAATGAGCAACTGCACTTGGAAGTTATTTACATAAAGTATTGTTCTCGTGTCAGCACCGTGACAGCCGTGAGGAGGGCAGCGAGCGGAGCCGGCGCGGGCAGCACTGCAGTGGCGATGGAGCACACGGCCCCAAAAGCACCAAGTGCAGCCCCACAGCGCTGCAGCCAGAGCAAGGCCCTGCAGGGGGAAGCCGGGCACTGGGGCTTTGGGCCTGTGGCAGTGCCGGGGCAGGCAGTGGCTCTGGTGGCTGCGTCCTCCTCTCGCTGTGCACAGAGATTTATGGATGTAGAACTGCTCATGAGCGCAGGAGATGGCTCCTGCACGCCAGGGTTCCGGTCGGGGAAGCAACTAGTGATTTTTTACCATGAAATGATAGGGGCCCGTCCACATGCAAACCACCCATGTGCTGGCAGCCTCTGCAGAGCTCATGCATCCCTCGGTAGTACCGTCATGGATTATTGTCAGTTTTGTTGCTTATATTACAACAAAAATCGCGATCCCCGTGGGAAATAGGAGACTCCTTCTACAGGCAGTAAAGCAGAAGAGAGCCAGCCCTCCCCATGCAGAGAGCAACTGCAGCTGGGCTGCATGGGAGCTGGATCCCGATGGCGGCGGGTGACATCACTTTGCAGTCTCCTGGGAAATGAAAGTTTTGTAAAACATCTGATTTTGGGTCAACAGGAGTGGCTTCCTTCAGGAAAATTTGAGCGTTTATTTCCAACTTTTGATTTTGCTCACATTTCTAGTACAAAATTGAAATGAAACATCAGTCTGGAGTGGAAAATTGAAATGTTCTGCTCTGAAAAGGTTGAAGCTGAGTGCTTTGACCTTTTCAGGGAAACTTCCCCCCACACCCCCAATTTTTCTTTCGAAACAAATTTTTGTCAGAGGTGGCACAACGCGTTCCTGCAGAACATCTCCCTGCTGACAACTGGCATTTTCCAGCAGCGCAGCACTGGGCCGGGCGCTCGGCGGCTCTGCAGGACCCTGCGGTGGCAGCTCCGTGCCGGCTGCGCTCTGCCCTGCAGCGCTGCGTTGGCAGCAAACGTTGATGCACTGCATTCACTGCAGGTCTGGCTGCAGAGCCGTGCCCATCCCTCTGGGTGCCCCCGTGCGTCGCCCCTGAGCAAACCCACAGCTCTGCTGGCACAGCTGCGTCCTGCTGCCAGGAGCCCCCCGGGTCTGCAGGTGTGCGCCCGCCTGGTGCCCGCTGCCTGGCATTCTGGTGGGGGCCGTGCTTCCCCAGCATGGCAATGCCGCATGGAGCGTCACTGGGAGCAATCCTGGCGCGCTGCTCTGCGTGGCAGCCTGCAGTCCCACCGTGCTCCGTTGGCTCTCCTGGCACGACCGCCCCCCACCAGCCACGCTGCGCACAAAGGCCGCAAGGAACGGCCCCGACGCAGGGAAAGGTTTCCGTGGCAAGAAATCAAATAAAGCGCTCATGGTGATGAAGTGAAAAATAAAACATGCTTCCAGAAAATGTCCTTTTCTTCTCGGTGCCGGGGGGGGGTGCGGGGGGAGCAGAGACAAAGGTGCCGAAGGTCTCAATCATTGCAGCGCTTAATTATTCCGTCTCTCGGAAGGCATCTCCAGGCAATTAGAATAATCACTCATCCCTGTGCCGAACCGGGGACTCCCGCGTTCTTCCTGGGAAGCGTCGGAGCCGGATTGTAATATTTTTTTAACTTTAGCGGTGACCTGCAACTAACGGAAAAATAAAAGTTTTTTGAAATATTAGTTTAATAAGACATGAGAATAATATTAAGGATATGAGCCTCCCTTATTTATTATTTATATGTATGGTGTGATTTAGAGATGCACTTGAACCAAACAAGTCGCTACCAAAGAGTGGATCTATCTCTCTCTATATATATTAAAAAAACCCACAATATTCGTCTGGAGATTCTGTCCACATATTTGGAGATTGTGATTTAACATACACAGTTTATCAAGGCTGGTGTGCGGCACGGAGAGACGGGGCTTTATGTGGGGGTATAAATAATCAATGCACACAGCAACTTTAAATTACTGCTAATGTGTTTTACTTATGTTCCCACTAGAACGATATGTGAAATAACAGGGAGTTGCTAGGCACACACTTGACAAATAATATCCACGACTTTCCATTTTTATTATTTTTATACAGTTCTTATTAAGCCGAGCGGCGCAGTTGGATGCGCGCAGCCATCCCGTGCGGGGCGGGGGCTGCGTGGGGCCGGGCAGAGCGGCTCTGCTCCCCGCACGGAGGGGGCTGTGGCCAGGGTCGGGGCTGTGGCCAGGGTCGGTGCTGAGCCCCCGGGATGGAGACGGGAGGAGCAGAGAGCGCTGCCCGGAGGTTGCTGCCCTCGTGCGCTGCGGTCCTGCACCAACCCCCGGAGCTCTGCTGCTTTCCATGAAATCTGTTTAGCAAACATTCATTATTTCTTTGTAAACACGTCCTTGCGTGTTTGTTAGTATGTCACCGTGAGAAACCTATAGCTTTGTACTACATTTAATGGAAGAAAGTGCTTTAAAAAGAGGTAATTCTCCTCCAGTAAGAAATGCTACAATGGCAACTGGTTTTCCTGAGCGCTGAGGGCTGGGGTCACCGCTGCTCCCGGGCGGGGTCGTGCGTCCGCTGGCATTGCTGTGCCCCACGGCAGTGACACCAGCCCCTGTGCCGCGCAGATGAGCAGCAAGGAACAGCCTTCATCTACAAAACAAACGCCAGTCATTGCAAGGAGAACAGAGCCCACTGTTAATGTTCATTGAAAAACTTGCATTGAGCTTAGGGTATGCGTGGACTCCCAAACACGAGACCTAAATGAAACGATTGTCACGTAAGACTGGCAGCGTGCAGGAGGTCCCTCCTGGTGAACGAACCAGCAGCCGCCCTCAGACAGCACGGCTGGGTGATGGAGTGAGGGCACCAACCTGGGCAACACCGTTTCCAAGATTACCCCTCAAATGCATTTCCAAAGGGTGAGCGGCTGTGACGCCCGCGACAGCAAAGCGGCCTCAGCGGCACCGGGCGGCAGGGAGCCGGGCTGCAGGCACAGAGCGCGGGGATCAGCGGCTGCCACGCACTGAGGTTGTCTCTGAGCATGGAATTTGGGAGGGGGGAAAAGCCTCGTTCAAGTGAAAAGCCGCTTTGGATCTTTAATTAAAAAACAGGGTTCACAGCACCGGGGCGCTGACTTCCACTAGTTAATCTCCATCACTTCATTTCACCACCAACTTCCATCCTCTACAAAACTGCTGGAGACAATTTTTATTGATTGCTCTTCAAGCCGTCAAAAGCGTCCCCGGCTGATCATACGTTACCCCCAGACACCTTGTGCATTTCAGATAATAACTTGGTGCTCCGGAGAAGAAATGAATTGGATGTGCAGTCAGTAACTGTCCAAGTGAATCATGTTACTACATGTCAGCAGCCCGGGCACTGACGATCATTTTAGCAGAGAGAAATCCGCTATTTTCATGGCTGTTTGAAATTATTTTCCAGATGAATAAGATATAACAACAACTACTTACAGCGAAGAGTAATACGGGGAATCCGCGTGCTACTTGGAAACAAATCTTTCAAGTTTAATACCATTTAATATTATTTAGCTTGTAACTACAGACGTGCAATTCTGAAGGCAGAGCTCAGGCGGCCGCAGACCTCGCGCTGGGAGGAGTGGGGCGTGGGTGGGTGCTGGGCGGCGCCTCGAGCCGCGGCTGCAGATCCAGTAACACCCGAGGAGAGAAGGTAAGCCGAGCACTGTCAGCAGAGATGCACACGAACGCCGAGCACTGGCAGCGACAGTTTGTTTTGCATAAACAATTGTTATGCACCAGAACGTTCCCTTTTTCCGGTTGTGTTTACCATTGTTTGTTTCACTTGGAATCGCAACAAATAACTACAGACGGGTTCTGCGAGGTTAAAAAAGAAGCGAATAAATGATGAGCTCTTACGCGCTTCTCGAAGCAGCGCGTTCCGCGAATTTCGGGCTTACATCGCGTGCGGGGCTGCGGCAGCTCCGCGTCCCCGCTTTGCCCCCCCCCGGCGCCGCGCGCTCTCTGGTTGCTCCGCGGGACGCGGAACGCGCGCGCTGCCACGCGGGACGGGGCCGGGGCGGGGAGCGCCGCCCCTGGGCTCTGCGGGGCGGCGTCGGGGCCGCGGGCGGACGGAGCTGCTGCGCGCGGAGCTGCGGGTGAGCTCCGGAGGAGCCCTCGACCTGGGACACCCCCGCGTCACCGACGGATCCGCTGCGGGAACCCCCACCCGCCTCCAGCGGCAGCTGCTCCTTTCGCCGCCTGGCAGGGGTTATCTGACGGACGCCCCGCGGGCTCCCCGCCCGCCTCGCGGTTCCCCGGAGGGCTGCGGGCTCTGTGCCCCCCGGGGCCGCGGCACTCCCCCGCCCGGCGTCCCGGTGACTTCTGCACGAGGCAGAAGCGGCAGAAGCGGAGTCGGGGCCGCGCGGTGGCGGCAGGACGTGCTGCGGCTTATCGGGGGCACTGGGCGCGGGGGCACCCTCGGTCTCTCATCGTGTGCCGTCTCGTCATCTCCGTTAGTCACATCGTGCCAAAATGGCCAAACGTGTCGTAGCTTAACAAGAGCAATCTCGGTGCGGGGCACGCCGGTATCCCATCCCCCAGTGCCCGCCGGGGCTGGGACGGGCAGAGCACACGCCAGAAGCTTCTCAGATCTGGCACAACCGAGCTCCCCCCTTCCCTCCCTTTCCCAATCTGTTCTCTGGCGTTTCAGCTTCCCACCACAAGTCCCTGCTATTCTGTCACAAACTCCCCGTGGGAGCTGGAAGCAGAAAATGCTCCTGCCACTCGTGACTGCTAAGTCTGCTCTTGTTCCAGCTGGTAAGTCATAAAGAAATGGTAGAACACAACCCCCTCAGGGCTGCTGGGAGCTGGATCGAGTTTTTCCATCTGTCCCCAGAGACGGCTCTTTATTCTCACACTGACAAAACTAATGGCCTCTCCCGCTATGACAGTGACAAAGCAGTGGATTGTGCCTGCCCCACCAGCGCTGCCACGCGTGACGAGCCCTGACCCCGGCCCGTGCAGGGCGGTGGTGCCCGGTGCTGCCACGCGGCCGCAGCCTGCCTGCTGCCAGCAGAGCTCATCTGTACAAATAAATATTTAATTTTTAAGAAGGAAATCTTAATTACTGCAACGGGTTTCAGTTTCACGGTGAGACCGTGATTCACACACCCTCCCCGGTGCTGGGCAGGGCATAGGCACCCTGTGCTTGGTGCCCCTCGCCCTGGCTCAGCCCCCCAGCCCCCAGCCCAGGGCCAGCCCAGCCCGTGCATCACTGCTTGGAGCTGCCCGTGCCCCACAGCCCTCCCAGTGCCCCCAGACACGGCCAGGCAGGTGGATGCCTGCACACGGTGCTCCTCCATCATCTAATCGGGAGTGATGCATATAGAAATTTAGATCAGGCAGCTTGACACTGCTGACTGCTGAGGCTGTGAATCGATGGCCTCTCCGCTCCCTGCCGGGGAGATCGATTCCCCAAGCACAATGGATTGGTTTCATCACTTTGGTTTCACCTTGTCAAAGTCATGTCTGATTTACTTTAGTCTGGAGAGCAGATTTTAAGTATTTCATTGCATTCTGTAATCTTGCGGCACGTCTCGCTAATTGCCCTGCCCTGCTGCAGGCGGAACAATCCTGGCGCCCACTTCACACCCTCACACCTGGCGCTTCCCAGCGCGGTGCTGGTGGTGGCGGCTGCGTGGCCTGGGCTGGTGACCAGAAGGGTCCTGCACTCCCCCCCTCCCCCAGCAGCACCCCCAGGGCCGCAGCACCCACTGTGGGGGAGGGCGGGGGCACGGCTCCCAGCACCCCCTGGAGCAGGGACACCCCTGTGGCACGGCCCGGCAGAGCTGCGGCATCGGGAGCAGCGTTGGGTCCCACGGGCTCACTTTCTTCACCAAAGGAATGAAAATAAAAACGTTACTGCAGCTGTTGTGGCCATAAACCACGCCTGAGATGGATGGCAGTCAGTCCAGCCGCTTCCTAATGGCTTGTTGTTAGCAAAATTATTTTCCTGGTGCTTGGCTTGGCCCAAATTCTGCTTTGTCCAATTATACTCCTGGGTGAGTTTCCTGAATGTGAGTATTGATCACTTCTCAGACAGGTTCTCTGTACATTACCTCTGCTCTTCTTCAAGTAATCAATTATATTTTTATAGCTCAGGATATTAATCAATATACAGTAGCTATCTTAATTCATTTGTCTGAGGCCTTCACTCTGCAGCACAGCAGTTCTGGGGGCGGCGGGGGGAGCATGGCACTGTCACCGTGTGGAACTGACAGGACGCACGGGATGCACGGGATGCTCAGGACTCATGGGACACGTGTGACGCAGGGGATGGGTGGTGCTGCCAGGACACCGAGGCCGGGCCCTTACACCTCAGTCCCGCTGTGCTGCGCTCCATCACTGTCAGCCGTCACTCTGCGCTGGCACTGATCCCTCCTCATGACTTCTCTTTATTTATCTGTGGTTCAGCTGCACCTGGAGGCTGCAGGAAGGGTCGGGGAACATTCGTACCACAAATTAGCAGTGATGTTACAGGATTTCAGGCAGGAAATGTATTTCTCCTGTTAGACATGGAACTGGGAGGAGTAGGTGGGCTGGGACTGTCCATCCCTGCGCCTCATCCGTGTGTCACTGCTGTGGGTCACACTGTGCACTGCGGTACACACGGAAACATTTCACAGCGCTCTGTTGGTATTGGTGCTGCTCCACTGGGTCATGGAAAGTTCTGGCGGTGATGTGGCCCATGACACACAGTTACGGCTGCGAAGGACGCCCGATGTGCTGCACTGCCTCCGGGTTAATGGGAGCAGGAACGTTCTGAAACACAGAAGACCACAAGGGCTTGGGGTGGACAGGGACACGTGCAGCGCACCCACCTCGCACCCAGTGGTGCCCCCTGTCAGTTGGAGCTTTTCTGTAGGGCTTTCATCCAAACTGAAATTTGGTGCAGTGTGATCTGCCACGCGTCAGCTCCTGGCGGTACAGCAGGCGCAGCGGGGAGCAGAGCGAGGCCTGGCCCGCAGCACACAGCGCAGCTCCACGCGGCCCCTGCGGGTGCCCCCACCCCAGTTTGGTCACTCCAAGCAGCCCTGGCCGTGAGCTGCCCTGGAGAAGTTCCACAGCTGAATGCTGGGTGTGAAAGTGGGGCTCTGCAGCCAGCAGGGATCGGGCAGCACGGGGGGGAGCATCAGCTCCTGCCGGCCTGAGCCCGCGTTGTGCTCATTGGGTGTGCGAGGGGTTAATTTGGGAAGATGTGGTGATAATAAAGCTGCTTTTTTCTTTTTTTTTTCCTCTGGTGATGATCTGATCACAGCATGGTCGCCATGGCAACCAAGGCTCCAGAAAACCCCGCCCACTGGAGACGTGGCTGTGGGGATGGACCCGGGGCTGCCAGTGCCCGCCTGCCCCATGGAGGGACGGAGCCCGGCCGCAGCATGACATGGCGGGACGAGCACCCCACAGCACCACGGCCCACTGCCTGCCCCATCCGGCCATACCCAGGCTCTCCATCCCCATCGCCATCACATCGCCATCCCATTCCCCGTCCCCATGGCTGGTGCGTGCCCCCTGCACAGGTGCTGCCCATGGGCTGCCCGCAGCGGTGGCCTCAGGGGGGCGGGGTGGGGCAGGGGTCCCCAGCACCGTGCTGTTGTGTCTGCACGCAGCTGTGTCCGGGAGGTGCCGAGGGTCTGCACCCCGCGCTGGGGTCCAGCACAGCCCTGGGCGCTGCTCACGCCTGCACAGCTGCTGTGAGCAGGGCCCGGTGTGTGGCACGCCCTCACCGAGTCACGCACCCTCCTCCCTCCTTCCTTCCTCTCCCTTTGCCCATTAATGAAATAAATTTTTCATTTTTAAACATGAAGTTCTAAAAAAAACCTGTAGTTCTGCACACAAGCAAATCCCAAAGGGAGGGGAGAGTGAGGAATGTGGGGCCCTGTGCTAAATACAGAACAAAGCCTTCTGTCTGAACGTACCTAAGAGGAGCTAACAAATGCTAATGACAAAATAATGTATGGGGGCTTTAACGCTGGATGCTTTTTATCAGCAAATTAGCACAGTTATTATGCTGTAAATGCATTTAACAATAATTTGTTTCAATAACTGTAGAACTGGTATTTTAAAAAATATACACCATATTTAGCGCACTTCATCCATGAAGGACCATTATTGTTTTTTTCCTCCCAAGAGAGTTATAAAGGTCTCTCTTACAAGTGAAAGAAATACAATCATCACCCTTCACAGCTCAGTTATTCTCTTTTATTTTATTCAGAGCCATTTAAATTTTGTGTTTTTAAAGGAAAAAGAGAGAGCATCTTTAAAGGGTCATGGAGACGGTGCTGGTGTGGCCAAGGGACTGGGGCTCAGCAGGGAGAACGGCTGTGCAGGGCTGTGTGGGTCTGCATGGGTCTGTGTGGAGCTGTGTGGGGCTGTGTGGGGTGTGTGGGGTGTGTGGGGCTGCACGGGGCTCACTTCATGTCTGCGCCTTTGGCCACACATGGGGATGTGCCCCCTGCCCCTTGCAGGCTCCTGGCTCAAGCCTGCTCCAGCGCAGCCCTGCACGCACACACCATTAAGGAAGAGAAACAGCCACACCAACACTCGCAGGAATGGGTTCAGGTGTAAATCAGCTGCTTTTAAAGTTTCACTGAGCATGAAAGTTCACCTTTAAAATCTACATAAACCACAGCTGTTCCCAGGGCATCTGAAGCATAATCCCGTGCAGGAGAAGGAAACATTTACATGTTAACAGCAGTACAACATTGTCAGAAAGCCAACACTGCTTCTGCATGACACACCTTTAAAGCTCCCTCCTGCAAAGAAACGTTTCAGGAGCAGCACTGGTGGCTGCTGCGGGCACCGCGCTGTGAGCATCCCGCAGTCCCCACAGCTGCAGCTCCCGCTGCACCAGTGGCAGCAGGGAGGGCCCGTGCTGCACTGATACATGAGGAAGCTCCACTTTATTTGGGTGAGCCATGGTTCAGTCACATAGTTCAGATTTCCTGGGAGAAGGCCCAAGGCCTCAGCCCTGGCGGGCAGAGGAGCAGCCCCGCTCTGTGTGGGTATCCCAGCCCCACTCCATGCGGGTGTCCCAGCCCTGCTCTGTGTGGGTGTTTGCAGGTGGTGAGGGCAGCACTGGTAATGCATGGGGAATGTTTCCTTGGGAATGCACGGAGCTGCTCAGGCCACAGGACGGGACCTGGCTCGTGGTTCGGTGGAGGAGCAGTGCTGTGCCGATTCCGCCCCAGCAAGCAGCCCCGATCTTATCAAACCAAACAATAACTTTCAGGACAGTCTGCTCACACCATAAACATCTGAAAGAAAATCCATCTCTTCTCCATGCAAAACCACTGATGAGTTCATGAACTGTGCTGTGCAATAAATCAGTTTTGCCTGTGCAGGAGAGCCGAGGTTTTTTAGGTTCCTAATAGGCACTCTGACAACGTGATTGCTCCATATTTCTTTGTAGCTGTCACCTTTGCAGGCCTGTCAGTGCTCCTAATCTTTTTTCATTGTGATGTCGGGTTTTGGTAAGTGAGAAGGAGGGAGGATGCGTGCAGTGCTGGGACGGGGCTGCACTGTGACCCTCCTGGAGGCCAGGGCCCCGGGCAGGGCAGCAGGATGGGATCGTGGCACTGTGCCCAGCCCCCCCCACCCCCCTCTCTTGCACCTCTCCCTGCCCCATGGTCCCACCAGAGCCACCCTCTGCCCCCTCCCCGCTCCCTGCATGGACGGGTGCTGAGCCGCTCCCGCGAGGAGGCAGCCAGCTCCAGCCACTGGCTGAGCAAGAAAAAGGGTTTTGTATTCAGCATCTGGATAGACAATAAAAACTGGGACAAACAATCTAGTTGAGGCAATTACCTTAGCAAAAATGTATATATTATTTATAAATGGATTTGAATATATAAATAATATTGATAAAATTTGCATGAGTAAAAAGAGACATAATTAGCAATGGATTCCTCGGAGCAGTGGATCCCGCTGGCTGCTCGCTGCCCCACTTTGATGCTGGGGGACCCTGCCCCAGCCCTCGCTGAGTGCTGAAAATACCATGTGCATATTGAATTGAGCCAAAAAAATAAGGCAGAAAACAGGTGAACCAGCTTAGAAAAGTCAGCGCCGCCCACATGACCTGTCCAGAACGGGTCTGTTGTGCAGCACAGGTGCTGGGATGCAGGTAACCATGGTGTCGGTGTGTCAAGGTGTCAGGGTGCTGAGGTGTCGGGGTGCTGGGGGTGTCAGGGTGCTGGGGCCGGGCCCCCACCCCAGCCGTACGCCCACCACTCTGCTGCCCGCTGTTGCGCTGCTGCGCAGGAAGGGCTTTGCCAACGTCCGCTGGCAGCAGCCCAGGACAACGCCTGCCCAGGAACCGCACAGCAGGGATCCCCCCGCGCTGCCTCGGGTGATTTACAGCCCTGCACGGCCCGGACAGACCGCAGCCACCACGCTCCGCGTTTCCCCCCAGCCGCCACTTACTTATTGACAGACCTCATTGCCCTTAAGCAGGAATCTACTCGCTTTCTCCCTGTTCCTAGTAACAGGGCCAGGAAACGCTGAGGGGTTTTACTGTTCTCCATCCTTCACTGGAACACGCAATGGGTTTTTCTAAAGTTAAATTTGCCAGCAAAGTGAAAACATGAATGAGAAGAAAACCAGCCAAGCACTCGGCTCCCGAGCCGTCCACAAATGAAGTTGTCTCTGACTGCCGTGCTCCGCACACCACACGCGGCTCTTTAATAAAATTGGCTGAGATTTGTTGATAAGCCTGAAGCAAAGTCAATGTGAAGTGTCAATCCTGCCGCACGCGGACCCTTCGGGGGTCAAGCTGCTTCCTGCGAATGAGCACGGTATCAAAGATCTGTCAGCCGCGCGTTAACTGTTCTCTTATGGATCACGCAAGGAACAGATAAACAGAGCAAAAAGGCCGAAGTGGGGTTCGTGCTTTCCCAGCTGCATCACCCCGCTGGGCCCCCCAGCCCGAAGCCCCCGCATCCCAGCAGCACGCGGCAGCGGCGATGGCTGCAGGCACAGAGTGCCACGTGTCCCCGTGCGCACTGCGCGTCCCCGCTGCTCTCTGCAGGATGAGTGTCTGATCGCTGCGCTGTCCTCACTAAGCGAAGCTGAAGGAGAAGAAATCAGAAGAAGTGGGGTTTAATTAAGTATCATCCAGGATTTATGCAACTTTCTCTCCCCATCATAAATATTAATAAGCACAGAGCAGTGGCTCAGTGCAGCGGCACTGCCGAGCAGGCGAGGATGTTAATTCTGGGTTCTGTGAGATGGGCTGAGCGTGACATAAAGACGCTTTGATTTGGAATATTCCTTGGGTTTATAAGTTAAATAACACGAAGGGGATTTAGTGCACGGCAAGCCATTAGCGAGGCCGGGATTTAAACTCGGGATGCATGTAGCACGTTTCACAATTGCCAAAGTGATGAGTGGGAGTGCTGCAGCAGGGCTGGCTGTCAGGTGCTGGGGGACAGAGGGATCAGGGGGCAGCAGCTGGGGGTCCCTGCACCCCCACGCCCACCCCACAGCACGGGACTGTGCCTGCCTGCTGGAGGGGACACGGGCAGCCGAGGCAAGGACTTGCAGAGCCCACTAAATCTCTGACCACCCCTTAAATAAAACTTTATGCTGGCTCATAAATGTTAATGCCAGCTGTCAGTGTTTGATCACTGCAGTCATGTCGTGCAGGAGCAGCCCCAAGTACTGCACACGGTGGCCGGGCCTTGCACGGTGCTGGGTGCCCGCACACGATGCTCAGCCCCACAGCCCTGCAGCTCTGTGTCCCTGCAGGGGACACCTGCTGCCAACGGCTCTGCAGGGGCACTCAGTGACAGCCACACCAGGTGAACCGTGCTGCTCTGGGCCTTGCATCTTCTCCACTGCTCTGGATCATCAAACTCTCTTCCACTGTGCAGCCCACTGCCCGCACAGAGCCGCCCCTCCGTGCTGCCCTGCCCCCAGCTCCGGCTGCACAGAGTGGGTGAGGGGCTGCCCCCGACACAACGCGCACTGCGGGACTCAGCCCCACTGCAATAATCAATAATGATAATAATTATTATAGGAGCAGCAGGAATTTCCTATCAAATTAAATCACACCATGAATAATTTTCATGTTTTATTAAACAAAAGCCTCTCTCTGAAAGGTGTGGTGGTGCCGCAGTGCCTTTGCTTTGCCACAGCACTGCACAATGGGCCAGGGCTGCAGCCAGGGGCTGGGCTGTGGGTGCTGTGCTGCACACTCCCAAGGCTGACAGGTGGCGTGAGGACGCTGCGCCCATGGGGCTGGGGAGAGAAAGGTCGACTGATGCCATCTCAGTAACATTCAGTGTTTTGGGAAAGAAAGTAAATGCATTTTCTTTTAGGAGACTGAAATGTTGTGTTCAGGACTGGGGGAAGCATTGCAAAGAAAAATCAAAAAAGCTTTCAAATTTTCAGAAAACTGCTTCTTAGGCAAACATAGCTGATGGGTTTCACAAAACAGTTCAGTACTCACTGATTGAGAACATCCCCCCAGCTGAGCCCTGGTTGGTTCCAGGGTTTCCCACCTGCAGCACCCCCTCAGCTTCCCCTCATGGACACAGGAGGCTGCAGGACGCTGCCGTGCTGACTGCTGGAAAGGCACAGCTCCCACAGCCCCGTGTGAGCCCCGCGGTGGGCATTCTGCTCATGGGATACGAGCACCGCGCTGTGCACTGCAGTGGTGGCTGAGGGGCTGCAGGGCCCCCCTGGCACAGTGAGTGTGCAGCAGCACTGCAGGAGGTGAGATGCAAGAGCAGGTGGGAATTACCTCACCGGGCAGGGAAGCACCATGCAGGCGGGGACACCTGTGGGCAGGATCCACTCGCTTTGCATAATAGCATTTCCTTCCTCCACTTGCTTCGCATGCTGCCTTGCAGCATGGCTGCACACTGAGATTTCATGTAATTTTGTTTAGAATTTAATGTTAAGTTTAAATATGTAATTATCTTTAATTGAAATTACATCCACGCTTTTCATTAACAAGATGCAAAGAGTGAGCAGTGTAACGCAGAGAGATGAGCGATCGGGGCTGTGCCACGCACCAGGCCAGGCTGCATTGCTGCTGCTGCTGTGCTGAGCCCAGTGCAATGGCTGCAGGAGGTGCCGCGGGTGACTTTCCCAGGGGACAGCTCTGACTGCACCGGCATCGGGCAGCACCGGACCCCGCTGCTGCGGGCACGTGGGGGTGGGTGCGTGGGGCCGGCCCAGCTGGGGCTCGCGGCTCTGCCACGGGAGCTGAAGGCACTGAGAGCAGCGTGCCCTGGCTTCTCCTCTCGCTCTGCTGCAGGATGCGGTGCAGTGCTTGGAATCTCCACCTGGCCCAGCGGGGAATAACCGGGAATGGAATTCAAATTGAATCAATTTGTGACTGCAGTGAGAAGTCTGAGGAAGTGCCAACGGACATTGCTCTCCTCGCGGGTTGTGACCGCAGCACCCGTCCCGCACTGTGCCTCTCCCGCGCCTGTGCCGCCCCGCGCTGTCCCGCACAGCCCCGCTCGGCCCCGCAATGCCTTGCCCCGCGCAGCCCCGCTCGGTGCCGCCCGGCGCTCGCCAGCCGTCGGCTCTGGTCACCAGGGGGTAGCATTGGCACAGCGCTGCGGCTCCGTCACCGCCGCGCGCACAATGGCTTTGAAATAATTGAGGTCTAACCCCTTTCAGGAGAACATATATTGGTTTCTTTTTTAAAGTAGCCAAGAAACAATGCATTTCCATAAGTGAACGTAAAATTGCATTTAGAAGCGACCACAGCCCCCCTGTCATGTTGCATGGAAAAAATCATCCGTTTCTGGGTTTAGTCCTTTTCAGACCTTAAGGTCAGTGATTCAAGTGGACATTAAACTAATACAGCAAGACAACGTGGTTACAATTGTCTGGTGGCTCTTCTGCAACATTTGGTTGTTTCAAATTCTCATGCCACGTTTAGAGCCGTTTCTCAGCCAGCTTTGTTCTCCACCGAGCTCGGGGCTGTAGCACCACACCTATTTGTGCGGCTTCTAGACGCGGTCCCTGGCACCCTCTGTGTCTGCGCAGGTGCAGAGTGTGAGCGCCCTGCACCCAGCGCTGCTGAAGGGCCCTGGTGCTGCGAAGGGAGCGCAGCTCAGAGCCGCGTCTCAGCAGCCGGCACCTGCCACAGCCCTCGGCTCAGGCTGCAAAAGGCATTCTACATTTTGATGCAAAGTTTTCTAATGTTTCCTCCAAGAACCCACAAACTTCATGAGAACAAGTCTATCGAAGGTTGGTTTGAGGAGGACATTGCTCCGGGCTGTGAGTCTGCAGGGTGAGGAGCTCGCAGGGCTGAGCAGTGGGTGCAGGGCATGCTGGGCCCACCCAGTGGGGCAGCTTGTCCCCCCAAGATCAGCCACATTTACATTTACCTAAGCCATCGTTTTACAAAACAAGCAGAAAGAGCTTCCCAGATGTGGGTGATGGCAGCGCCCGCTGACCATGCACCATGAGCTCTGCTCTTTGCTGCCACAAAGCAGTCTCTGTTCCCATCCTATGTACAGTTCCCATGGATTGACACCAACTGCTCTGCAGACCTGTTAGCAGCCGTCGGCAAAGCAGTTGTGCAATCAGCACATGCTAAAGTCCTACTCTGACAGTGCAATCAATTAAATATCAATTAATCAGTTAATCAGTACAGAGGATACACATAATGATGTCAGCACTGGCCGGTTCCTAACCCTGAATGTTCTGTGCCGTTTGCATGCGTGCAGCTTGGCTTGTTGTCACTTTTTGCAAGGGAGTTTCTGACATCGTGATGTCCATTCGGAGGCACCGCAGAGGTTTGTACACACACTCGTGAGCAGAGCCAAGTAACCTTGTTCCTTCCCACTGCTCATGTGGGACTCTTCTTCAGTGCTCATCTCCAGCTGATGTCCTCGCTGCTGAAAACTAGTAACGCCCCTGAAAAGCACATGTTAAACTCAAATGCTCACTGCTCCACAGGTCCCGCCGCCAGCTGCAGCTTTACATGGCCTGCAGAGCCAAGGCCTTATCCAGGCAGAACATCATGGATAACTTGGAGCAACAGAAGTGTTCAAGAGTTAGGAATCTGCTGACACATGGGAAGGAGCTACTTTTGCCATGGCAGCTGCCACACGTTCCCCCTCCAGCTGCAGAGAAAGGAGAGCTTCTGGGATGTGCGCGTGGCCCCGGTGCTCCCCAGGCTGTGCCTGGAGGTCCTGGCTCTGTCTCCCTCTGCCAGGGTTTGCCCCGACACTGGGCCAGCAGCCCACCACCATCACACAGCGCCCTGCAGTCGGGGGGTCTCACAGTGGTGCTGGGTGGGCGCGGGTCCCCCCCACCATGGTGCTGTGCCGAGCTGTGGGCGCTGCCTGCCCGGTGCCTGGCATTGGCTCTCATACGGGACGGCTCCTCACACCGGGGCTCAGCAATACCTCTGCACATTGTGCCGACAGTTTTATTTCCAGGGCACCTCTTGCTCTCCCTGCCTTTCTCCTGCAGCTCTTTGCATCGTGAGTCTCCCTACACCCGTGTCCTTTCTGCCCCGTGAGCCCCGAGCTCTTCTCATGCTGATGGGAGGACAGGTGGCCCCAAGACCTTTTCACCTCGTGCATGTCCTGCCTGCGCCTTAACCTGATTTGGACGTGTCTGAGATGTGAGTGATACTTACCCAGATCCTGAGACCTCCAGAAGCCACTGCTCATTTCCACAGACCCCCGTAAATGGATAACTGGCTCTTATAATCTTGTTACTAAATTGTAATGGAATTATCCCTCTAATCCTTCAGAGCAAGAGCAGAACTCAGCCACCAATATAAAATTTAAAAAAAAAAAACCTGCAGTAATCATAGATTTTAAAAGTATTTATTTTGTGCTGCTCTCAGATAGGCCATATATAAAATTTTATTTCAGAGGAATAATGCCATGTAGTGCACTTTGTGGCTGCTCTGTGATTAAGTCCTTTTTAATCTGCTGTGCATGCGGAGGTGCAGCGCTTTCCCAGCACTGCTCCCTCTGCGCCAGACTTGCTGCTAATGGGGTTACAGGCTTATAGGGAAGAGGCAGAATTACCCGGCGGCGGGAGGCTTTGCCCCTGATCTGCTTACAGCCCGGGCCATCTCAGGGCAGGGGCTCAGAACGCTAAGCCTGCTTCCTCCCCATGGCCACTGCCCCTCACAGCTCTATTTTCTTGCAAGGAATGTTCTAGGTGCTAAATCTGCTCGGAGTGATCGGTTCCTGCTGTTCTGCCTTCCTCTCTGCCTGTCTGCCTGCCCGGTGCTGCAGCACGGCGCTGCCCCTTGACCCTGCGCTGCTGGCAGGTGCAGGTGTTAGCACAGCGCTGAGGAAGGGGTCGGGCACCGCGGTTGGACCTCTGCTTCCACCGCTCCGTGCCTGGAACACGAGGCAAGGGCCGGGCTGAGGCGGGAGCGGGCAGGGATGTGCTGGCATCTTGTCACAACGCATTTGCTGACCTTTCTGTGAATGTTTCTCAGGAAGGGCTGAGCACCCGGGCTGGCTCAGAGGGTGCTGCGCGCTCCGCACTGTGCCCGGGGCACGGCCGTGGCTCCTGCTGACAAATAGCAGCTGACCCGAGCGACCGCGGGGCTGGCAGAGTGGGAGAGGGCTGCAGCCCACAGAGCACAGCCATCGCCGCGCGCTGCTGCTCTGCTGCCCTGCACCGACCGCAGGGACTGGGCAGTATGTGGGGGATGTTTTAGGGAAAAGAATGTGATTTCGTCCTTAATAAAATGAACGCTGCAGGAAACACGACATTTATGAAATGCCACTTCTCACCTGATGGCTCTGCTTGCATTTTCTAACCCTAAATTAAAGAGGCCATATTCAGTCACGTTGCCAACACAAGATATGAAGTGAAAAGAGTAATTTCATGAAAGTTCATGTTATCTGACTAAAACAGCATTGCACGAGGGCAAAAAGAAGAGTTTCACAGAGATGATTTCAAATATGAAGCGTATTGCTTCTTTTTTCATCATTTGATGACGAGGTCTGCTCCACAGAAAGGAAAGGTCAGAGGTTCATGCAGTGACATCTCATAGCCTCTGTAAATGCTGTGCTGCCAAACACAAGCTCCTGGGGAACAGCCCATGAGCACGGGGCCACCAGAACACTGTGCTGCAGCAGGCTTGGTGCTGTCACTTCTGCCAGTCCACAACAGTCTGCACTGGTTTCTTACCTGGACTTCACTCTGGGCCAGCCTGCATTCGTGAAAGTGGAGCTGATGCAGTGGAGCCCACTAAAATACCTTCACAACAGTGTTTGAGTGCCAAAGGTTGCACTGGGCAGAGCCAGCCTGCCCCGGCCGTGGCTGTGAGTGTGCAGCCCAGGGCACATGCTTCCTTTCCTTCGCACATACCTGGTGTGCCAGTGCTCTTCCTGAGCCATTCATGATTCCCAATCTGCCCCAAATGCCGTCGGCAGCTGTGCATGATTTCTCCCTGCTTGTGCTCACCTCCAGCACAGTCACTGCCTGCTGACATCCCGCCTGCCTTCCAGAGATGGGCAGAGAACAGGGATTTGCTAAACATGGTGTCAGAAGTTCAGCACCCCCAGGGCATCCAAACTGCTCGAGAAATGCTCCGGTGGTTGGTGTGAGCGTGGGGACCTGGCATGCCTCCTACTCCGACACTCCTGATGGTGGGGATTTGCACGGCGACTGTTCCATGACTTGTGCACACAGGAATGTGTGTGCATGTGCGAACAGGAATGCCTTAGGCCCCAAGCCTGCAAAGATTTATGCACATGCTTAACTCTTAGCAGATGAGAAATCCCACTGAGACCATGCATGTGCTACAGGTTAAAGACAAGCATAAAGCTTTGAGGAGTCTAAACCTTAGATTATAAAGATTATAAATTTTAGGAGGACAAGGACAGCCCCGTCTGCACGGAGGTGCCCTGTGGATGGGGGGTAGCCTCTCCGTGCCATCGCACCCTGCCATCCCATCGCAGCACTGCTGCAGCAGTCCTTTCACTTCAAAGGGCAGGACTGCGGCTGCGGGAAGCTCTGGACACCAGTGCCACTGCACACCAGGTCTCTGCACAGCAGTGCCAACCACGCGCTGTGAGCTGGTGTTGGGCATGGAGCTGTGCTCCCTTGCAGCAGAGGAGCAGGTTGTAAGCTCAGTGTGGTGCAGCGGAGCTGGCCTTGCCACGAGGACACCACAGCACGCAGGTGGCAGCAGCCACCCAGGTTTGCTTGGTATAATTTCAAAAGACAGGGCAGGAGGAAATGATTTCCTGCTACTCCGTATTTTTAATTCATATTTTCGCAGATCTGCCTGTCCTAAATCCCAAGCAGATGGTGCAACTCAGCCCATCTCCTCCAGCAAGGATGATCCCTGGGGCCTCCCTGCGGAGAGTGTACATTTCAAAGGATAATTCCAGCAGCACTCCTTACCCTGATCTGGAGTCTTCTGAGCATCTATGTACTTCATCATTCCTCGAATATACCTGCCCCTGCCTCACGCCGTCTCCCACCGGGGTTTCCTTTTCTCTTCTAAAGGTAAGCAGAGTTGTAAGCTCTTAGATGCGGATCTAGGAGCAAGGATAGCTGAAACTCAAGCACCAAAAATAAAAATCAAAAAGGAAAGAAAGCAGAGAAGGAAAATCCCTGCACAGCTCCCTTGGTCAGCGCCGCGCAGCAGCGGCCCCCCCAGCGCTGCAGGACCAGGCTGTGCCGGGCGCAGCGGGGGGAGCTCCCTGCACCACTGCACCTTTTTGTGCTCGTGAAGGATTTCTGCTCTAACAAATCCCGTTTGATAATTGTGTTGCAAAAGCCTCACTCTGAATATTTAATAGAATTATTGCTAGTTATCAGCACAACTAGGTGATAAATTACAAGCAGTCTTTACACAACACAAGGCAGAGACATTAGGGGGTTTCAATCACATTTCCCACCCTACCCCCTTGTCAGGATGACCATGAATTAAAATGAAAAACAAACAGCCTGCCCCCCGCCCCGAGCCTCGTTCCTTCAGAACAGAAAGCGCTGAGAACACGCGGGGCTGCGCCCGGCTCAGCATCCCGCCCGCAGCCAGCGCTGCCCAGCTCTGCCTCCCCACCCCTCTGCTGTATATGGATGAGGTGATCTTTTCGCTGCCCTTTGTCTTGGAAAAAAATTAATTCTCATTTGCATTACCTCGACTAAATGTCACCCACCGATATTTTGTTAGACATTAGCAATGCTGGCAGAGAGGGGCACGGGATAATTGCGTTCTGCCTAGCGGTGGGATTTACATAATTTCAGACAGCAATTAAAGAATCCCTGGGAATTTTTTTTTCTCTTCCAACCTCTCCTACAAAGAAAGTGTTCGTTTACATTAAGCGCTCAGCTCCTCGCTGTTCATTTGCATAAAATTAAAGGTTTTTGTGTTCTGGAACAGCAGGGTAACATTTAAAATTCCGTTTCAAAAAGCTCACCTTAGAATAATAAAATGTTAATATCATTTCACGGGCTGGAGAAGGTTGCCAGCTGCCTTTCACTTCAAACTTTTACCCAATACTAACTGTTTGGGTGGGTGATATTATTAGTATTTTTTTTTTGTTAAGATATAAACTTTCTTGAAAAAGTGTGGGGATGTAAATGTGCCTATCGATGGGTCTCCGCAGGGCTACTCCAGAGCAGAATGTTTGTTCACTCCATAGTTTTTTAATTAAAAAATCATGCAAAAGAGCAGCAGTGGAATATTGTAGGCCGTAATGTACCGACATCCTCCAGACTACAAGGAGAAACACAATTTGGATCAAAATCCTTTCATTTGCTTTCACGGAGGTGGCAGTGGCACTCCGGCGAGCGCCCGCAGCTCCCACCCGGCGGTGCAGGAGGTGGGAGGGCAGAGCGCTGCTGCGTGCGGCGGCCAGTGCTGTCCTCCCCCAACCCAGAGGTAAATGCTGCAGAGCTGCGGTCACAGGACTTTCATCCCAGCACCTTGGGAATGCAGGATGGGGCTGGGCCTGGCAACAGCCTGGTGCCACTGCCATGGCTGTAAGTCCTTTCACCACTGGCACAGCTTTGTGGGCCACCAGGACCAGAACGCCTGTGCTCAAGCATCTGCTGGCGTCCCCTGGCTTCCAAAGAGCTGGCAGCAGATGCTCCCTCACCGCCTCACAGAGCTGTGAGCAGCAATCATGGGCTGCTGTGCTGGCAGCCCTGCCCAACCTCGGGATCCACAGCCACAGCTGTGCCCCAGGGAGTGCTGCAGTCTGGGCGCTTCGGGAGGACGTATCCCGCACCACTGCTTGCTGCGAGGACCTGGGCTCTGCCCTCCAAGCAGGGACAAAGGATGCTGAGCACTCGTGCTCCACAGAGCCCCTCCAGCCCTGCACCCCGAGGACACAAAGCTGGTGTCACAGAACCACAGCTGAACCTCGGTCCCTGCAGCCAAGGCTGGGGGTCCCTTTGGGGCCCCTCCCTCCTGCAGGCTCGGTGGGGCACCGGAGAGGTTGGGGTGCTGATGGGCCTCCTTCGCCTGGGTGCTGGCATGCAGGCACCCACCTGGCAAAGCACTCTGACAGTCTCCAGCAAAGAGATGTGACCTGGGTCCACACACCCCCTCACTGGAGGGCCCTGCTTCCAGGGAGACCGTGCTGCTGGAGGATGGCTCTGGGGAGCTCCATGCTGCACGCAGGAGACGAGCTGGGAGCAGAGGGCAGAGGCTGTCAGAGCTGGAGCTCCCCCACCCATAAGCTGCCTTTATTCTGAGCACTCTATCAGCACTAAATAATAATAAATGGCATTTCCATTTGAAAAAGACACTGGTGAGGTCCCTGGATGACCTTTCTCTACCATCAGGGCTCCTCGCGCCTAGCAGCAGTTGTCAGCGTGCTGCCTGTCCTGTGCACCAAGGGCCCAGCCCAGCAGGACACTGCGGGACGTGGTGGGGAGGTGGGTGCTGCAGCCCCCAGCCCTGCTGTGCACAGAGAGGGATGCAGAAGGCAGCGGCGGGCAGAGAGCTCGCACCTGGCAGTCCTCTGATCTGCCGCCATTTGGGGCTGCTGTAGGATTGTTGCAAAACGAGTTTCATTAAAAATGAATACAAATTCCAGCCCTCGCGCTGTCTGCCTGGTTCTTCAGTAGGAGAACACTGAGCACACTCTGTGCTCCCTGGTGTCCATATCTGATTCCTGCTTAAGTCTCCAGGCCGCTAAAACTCCCACCTACCTGCCAGTAAGTGCCAATTCTTCATAATGATTTGCAGAGGGAATCCACACCTTCAGAAGCACAGTGTACACAAAATCAGGACACTCTCAGAACTTAAGCATCCGCCTCACTAACAACTCATTATAAATGTTTTCTGAACTGGTTTGTGTCTCTGGGAGGTGAGAATTATCATTGCATCTCAGTAAAAATGAATATAAAGCAGGAGCAGCACTGCGCACACTTCCCATTAAGAAGCTCACAGAGAAACCATTTGCCATGCCGATGCCAGCGAGCGTCTCCATCACACATCTCACAGCTACCAGGACACAGCCGTGCTGCGCGGAGCAGGCAGGCAGCCCACAGGGCGGGAAGGGCCGCGCAGACCCCAGCGGCTGTGCCCTGGGACAGAGACCTTTCAGCACGATTCACCCACAGCAACTCACCCACGGGACCCCAGCGCCACGTGGGAGTGCATCGTATGCTCATGGGGCCATGCCAGCGGGGCCACGCCGACAGGTCACAGCACGCGCTGGCTGTGGGTGCCCACCAGGACCACGAGCGAGCTCTGTGCTGAAGCTGCAGTGGGTCCGTGGGCAGAAGCAGGGGGGTTCCTGCACGTGGGGAGAGCTGCATGGCAGAGCCCATTCACCTTCCGAATGAGAACAAAAGAAACATATTTTAGAACTGGAAACAAAGAAGATTTGCTCAGGATTTGTCCCTAGAAAAAGTCACAAATTCGTTCCAAAATTTTTCATTTCAAAATTTGTTTTCCCTACTTTTACATTATTTTATGACATCAGTAATAGTGCATTATGTGACCTGTCATATCATGTCAAGTCATGTCATAATACGCATAATGGTAGCAGAAGTGCATAATATTACATGTCATATTGACATAATCAGAATATTCTATTATTATTGACTTTGTCAAACTAATTACAACACAGACTGGAAGCACTTTGATATAGAAAATAAGATTAAAAGGTGCAACTTCTAGAAATGAATAGTTACTTCCACTTGCAATTGTATTTTACCATGTTTGTATAAAAATAAAAAAAAACCACTTCACTGGGGAATTACGCTATGCACCGCTACGTATAATGCCATGAAATAATGGAATAAGAACAATTAACACAATCAAAGTTCAGTTTAGCTTGAAACTATCTCAACTGTTTTAGGCTAAAAGCGTTCAAAGAGATGAAGACTTTCTTTTTCATTCTGTACGTGAAAAGTAGAAGATCCCACCGAAGGCAACGTGTGCTGCAGAGCACAGCACGGCTCTGCAGGGCACCTGGCCCCGAGCGCCTGCTCATGGCAGAGCAGCCCCGTGCCCGCGCTGCGGGTTCCCCTCTCCACGCCCACACTGCGCCCGCGGGACTTCTAATTGACTTGACACGTTATAAATTGCCTAACTTGGCCGTGATTGCTGTGAAGAATGGTACTTTAAAGGACTCAATATCTGTATATCTCCCTTTGATAAACATTGGCTTGCTGAGCTTAGATCTTATTTATTTACCCTTGGAGCAGGTTCATTACTATGTATTAGGTAGATATGACATATTTATGGAAATATGGGGACTCTTTATGGAATATATTAAGATTAAATAAATCATTTACTATGTGGTCAAGAACTACAGCAATCCTGATGAATGATCCCATGATTTTTTTTGATCTTTGTGTAAATTGTTAAGAGCCATCCCCCTTTGTCTTCCCGCAGCCCGGCAGGTCCCATGGCTGAGCCCCGGTGCCGCAGTCACGGTGGGGCTGGAGGAAGTGCTGCTGCCATGGGGCGCCCCACAGCCCCCACCCCCAGCGCCGGGGAGGGCCCCGCACAGATCCCAGGAACCTGCTTAGCACACTGAGAAATGATGCTGATGTCGTTATCCCACGTCATCCCATTCTCTGTAGTCTGCCTCGTGCATCTATTAGGCAATGAATTTACATATCTAATGGCGCATTTTCACAAATTAGTGGTAATTACATTTAAAACAGCTATTTTGATACAAATCAATGAGAGCCATGGCTAATGACATAAATGCTATTTCACGTGTCCCTTGGCCTCGTTACGAACAGCCAAGGAGATTCACAGAACACAAACTGCATCAGAGCAATGGCACACAGCCTCCGACAGAGCCGGAACAAAGCGCTTCTGCTGCGCGTAGAGCAGCGGGCCTGGAGCAGAGCAGAGCCACCACGAGACGTGCTCACAGCTGCCCATCAGCCTTGGCAATGGGTTCTGCTGGTTTCCAACCTCTCACTCCCATTTCAGTCCCTTGTGCTCAGCGCCGTCCCCTCAGCACAGCCCCAGCCCCAGCCCAACCCAAGCCAACCCAGCCCAGTGACAGAGCAGCGCGAGGCTCCAGCCTGCAAATATTTGGGAATTCTTAAGGGTAGTTAAGTAGCAAACTATCTGTTGATAATAAAATTTGTTGCTTCTCGCAGATATCCAATTTGCCTACCATCCAAAGAAAGGAATTGGGTGTCTGCTTCCTAAATTGTTTTAATCTCTGGCAAAGAGTGCTTCTGGCAGAGTTCCTCAGCTGGAAAATAGGAAATGAGTTAGAAACAATAGACAAACACAGATAATACAGAGCTTAAGATGTTTGATTTGAGAAGCGAGGTCTGAGCGGATCCCTCGAGTCACACGCGTGTGACTCCTGGGGGAGGAGCCCCTGCTGGGCTGTGCTGTGCTCGTGCATGGCTCTCCCCGCCGCCCGCGCCTGCTGCCGGACCCCACCTCTGTTTTCTCTCCTTACAAATATTTTCTCAAGAGATCTTCAAACCGCTTTCCACAATAGTCCTGGAAGGACTTCAAGAAATCTGGAAATCCTGTGAGCAAAGTGACTGTAACCTCCTGCTTATCTCCTGGCAGATAGGCTCCTTCTTTTGTAGCGATGTTACTAATGTTTGTGCCACCGTGAGATGAATTGAACTTTCCCTATGCAAAGAGACCCACGGGCGAGAAGTTGCCCACGGCACACGAAGACAATCCATACGGCAATGTCCTCCCCGGGCTTCAGTCCGACCGGAGCTGGCTGGGCACCGCCGGCACGCTGCCCCGCGCCCTGAGCTGGCAGCACAACCCACGGAGCCATGGGAGCACCCAGCGCCAGCAATGCTGCGGGGGTCTCCTCTGCAGGGACCGCGCTCTGGGCGCGAGCAAGCACGGCAGGTGCCGGCCTGGTCCGAGCTGAGCGCTCCTTTCTGCGGCGCTGAGCGGAACAATTCAAACCGGGGAAATCTTGATAAAAGTTTAATTAGGAAAACCGACTCCATCTGTAACAGATCCCCGCTCTCCCCGAGTATTAACCCTTTTGCCATAAATCTGCCACCCTTGAAGAAACCTGCCTTCCTCACCAACCCACTCAGAGCTCACATTATTTTAATCAGTTAGAGGGGTTTAATACATTATTGATTTTTAGGAGAATTGAAAAAGCTCCCGTATTAAGTCCAGGTTGCTTATTCTTTCTGTATATGACATTCAGGTACTTGTGAAAAATTATACCAATTATGAAATCAGCCATTTACTGCTTCAAAGTGCAATCAGTTGTCACACTGGAAAGCACTTGCTCCTGAATATTATTAGTTGGGCTATGTGCACAGGAAAGTGCTGAGAGGAAAGACTTTAACCAAAGGGCAATTGCATGAAATTTACTTAGAAATAGCTATTTATCACCCTTGGATTTCCTACTGTTCAAATCCACCGCAGACACTTTATGGAATGAAACAGCCATCTCACCGACGTAGCTCAGCCGACTGAGGGGGTTTTTTCCTCACTGACATTAAATGAAAAATTTAGAAGTCATTGTAACAGCTTAAAGATGCATTATCCTTTTTGATGTGCAATTTTAGCTTCATATCAAAAGCCATATAAAATAACCCCCGCACAAACACAAAAAAGGAACTTTTAAAAGTTTTATGACACGTAGTTCATCTTACCTTTTATGCATCTAACAGGCACCGCTTCTCCCGCTGTTCTCAGAGACCATTGTATGATTACCACTATGGGGGAGAAAATATTGCCATAGTAGCAGCAAAACCGACGGAAGGAAGGATTGGTCTCTGGAGCCTGGGAAATGGAGGGGGAGAAGCTGTGCACCACAACGCCTGCAAATTCCTCTGAAGCAAGAGAGCTGCGGAATTGCGGGAGAGCTACCCATTAGAGGAGCCTTCAGTTGTGTCACAAACTGCCACCATTAATGGGTTTTGCTGCAGGCAACGAAGTGAGAGGGAACATAAATTAAAGAGGGAACATTCAAGAGAAATTTCTAGCTCAGTAAAGATGTCTTGTCCGCTTGTTTTCCAGAGTGGACAAGAATTTCAGAAGGCAAGGTCAACTCCTCGTTCTCAGAGCAGGAGCGGGCTGGGAGCGCAGCTACAGCGTCGTTAACGAGCGGGACCAACGCGTGCCGATTGCTGATAGGTGAGGCCAACGCTCGGGTGTCCCCAGCAGAACCCAGGATGGGCACGGCTGCCCCACGCACCCCACACGCAAGGCACTGCTCGTCCTTTCCAGATTTCTCAGGCTAAAACGCTCAACAGGAATAAGACAATGTGGGGATTTCCACATCGGAAGTGAAAACACCATGCTCCAAGAACAGGCAGCTCAGAATCTTTCTGTTCTGAGCTGTCAGGATCAAATTAAGGGAACAGAAAGGGGCACTGAAGCTGCCTGCTGCCCCCGGCCCTCAGAACAGCGCGGCGTTACAGAACAGCCGAGGAGGAAATCCTAACGAGGGATACGAACCAGAACCTCACAGCCTGCTTCATAGCACGAAACAGCGGAAAAAGGACCTCTCCCACATACTATATTTTAACTCAGGAAAAGGACTGTGATAAAAACAATTTAATTTAATAAATAGTGAAATATTTATAAATGAACCATTTCACAAAGTGTTACCAGTTTCTCGATACACAATAATATGATTTGCACAAATGTTGGTCCTTGAGGCAATAGGAATTTTCTTTGCAAATCAGTCCTTACAAGGATCGTAATTAGCATCCACGATGGCACCCGGTGGTACCTGTAGCTGTATTTCTCCCAGAAACGCCCTGATTGCTGCAAGCTCTCACACAAAGCTAACAGCACAGAAGGAAAACGCACACATCGTCCGGACTATTCATTTTAATCAGGCGAGAGTGATTTTTTGTGGCCCATTTGATATGACTTTTACACAAGATACAACCTCGCTCCTCAGGGGCTGCTGGAAAAGGTCAACGCTGCTGTATAAAAATACATTTAAAGAAGGAGTTCAGAAAAGCAAAAACTACGGCTCAGGACCGACATTGTTTGGACCCAGCAGCATGCGTTGCACTATCTAAGCAGCAATTTCCGAGAAACTTATAACACTGTGATTCTATTATTAATGCTCAAAAATTTAAAGGTGAGAGTCAGAGACTTATTTTGCATCAGGTTTTTCTCTAGCAAAAGGATGCAGGGCAGAACTGCCATGTGATGATTTACACGTTTGAGGTAAGGGTGTTTTCTGCAGACACATCTCCTGCACGAGAGCTCTCACGCCCAGATGCAAACCCAGCACAGACTGCGCACCCACCTGCTCCGCTCGGGGAGTCAGGGCTGTGCCAGACCCCGCTCAGCACCCAAGGCACAGGGCCAGGCACAGCCCCACTCACAAGCGGCACAAAGTGCCCACGGGGTTGGGCTCGGGATGCATATCTCAGAGTGCACTGCCTGGGAGCAGGTCTGCAGGTGCGAGGCAATGGCTGCTGCCCCATCCACCGCTACCACTGGAGCAGCACACAGCTGTGCCAGCTCCCTCGTGCTCAAATCAATGTTTTGCAGACTGTCATTATTACACGCTGTTCCAAAGCGGTATTTTGTTGGATGCAGTTTAGCTAATCCTGCTCCTGATGATTAGCGCTAGTGCAAAATAAAATTAGAGGCTTTCTTGTGGCCAGCAGGAACAACACCAGCCTTCCCTGTGGAGCCGGAGCTGCTCTGGATTGCAGTGCGCAGCCCTGCGCAGGCCGCCTGCTTCCTCCTGGCACCCATCCTCCTGACAGGGCTCCACCGGCACGGGCAGCCTGCGGGAACCCCTGGGCCCAGGGGGGAGAGCCACCAGCCGGGCTGCGCCATGGCACCCTGCACTGCTGCACAACGCAGGCAGCACGGAGCTGCCAGCTCCTGCCCAGGGCTCCGAGATGGGCCTGGCACAGAAATGCGAGCCCCTCAGTCCTCTGAATGTGGGCATGAGTGAGCAGCACGACGACAGCCCTGCCTTGGGGCGGTTTGCCTGGAGAACTCCAGAGCTTTTGGCTGCACCACAAGTTCTACCAGACACAGCAGCAGTATTATTCTATGAGTAGGTCTAAAATTCCAGCTTTAGGTCCAAGTTTCAGTATGAATCATGCCATTCATCATCATTACCCACAGTCACTCTGCTCACTGCCCCCCAGGGCAGCAGCAGGGCAGGGGCTGACACACTTTGTTCTTTTTTCCCCTCCAAACAAGGAAGAGGCCAAGCGTCAGCGAGATCATTGATCTCAAGTGCTTGCCTGTCCTTCTGCACAAGGAGGAGGTTAATTTATCATTGGATGAAGAAAACCCAATCTTTAAATTCCTCACTTGCTCTTAATTAAATAAAAACCTCCCATGTTTGCTAAGCCTTGCTCTGAAGACCAAACTGCAGTGGCCCCCAGCCAAAAACAGGCAGCCAGCCATCCACACAGAGACCCATCCAGTGGGCAAAAGCAGCAGCTCCTTCATCCCCCAGTTGCTGACACCCCTGGGACAAGAGATGCTGGGCCTGGTTGTATGCAGGGGCTCCAGCCCCGCAGCAGGTCAGCTTCTGGGCACCTGCATCCAAGATGTCTTGTGCACCAGCTGGGCCACGGACACCACACAACTGCCTCAGACACTGTGCCGCTCCTGCCCAGCCTGGCTGCCAAGGCTGATCTCAGCAAGCAGACTCCCAGCAGTGAACCCAACCATCACAGCACATCCTCCGCAGTCTCTCCAGGGGCCCATGCCTGATATCCACCACAGGACGGGGCAGCCCCCCACACTCACCCCACCACTGACCCATGGCTGCAGGTGCGGCTGCACCAGGCGCTGCAGAGAGCGGAGGCAGCCACGTCCATCACAGCCCCGGCTGCCTGGAGAGTCCCTTGTCATGCTCCAGGAGGTGTGATGGGAAGATTAATCTTAATAATGACTGTCCGCAGCTCGCCTGGCCCAGCCCTGGCTGCCCCCCCAGATGGGACATGTGCATGGCCCCACTTCTGCTGAGCCCCTACCAGTGCGGAGCTGCCGACAGAGAACACCCCAGGCAGCTGAAGGCCCCATCCTGCCCAGAGGGAAGGGAGTGGGGACAGCAGCACAGCACGCTTGGCAGCATCAGCAGGGCTCTGCCTCCCATGGAGCCACTGCGCTGGCATTAAGCAGACAAGACAAGCTTGCAGTCAGTTATCAGCCAAAAAAATAATGAAGGAACAAGTCGGTAGAGCAAAGCCGAGTCACCCAGACCAGTCAAGTGGAGAATTTAATTTCTCGCCGGTTCCTCAGCAGAGGAGCATCTCTGTGCTGCAGCCCAGCACACGCCGACAGCCCCAACCCAGCAGCCTCCATCATGCCTGCACCCAGGGCTGAGCCACCGGCCCTCACTGCCTGCATGCAGGAGCAGTGCTCCCTTCCTCCTCCACCCACCGCAGTGGCTCTCATCCTGCAGGCAAAGAGCAGCTCCGCAGTGCTGGTACGAAGCAGGAGGACAGTGCTCCCAGGACACAGGAGGAGCCGTGCTCTCTGCAGCCTGCAGGCAGCACCTGGGCTGTGACATGGTAACAAATGGGCTGAACCAGTCTGTTTCTGCCTTGGAGGAATCATGCAACAATTTTCAGCTCCACACAAGCATTTACAGCCAAGTTATAAACTCCTGTAAAATGCTGACAGACCCTTAGCTACAGCAGCGCTAGCAGGTGCCCCCATAATGAATGTGCCGAATGACCTACCAAGCAAAGTTATTGAGGCAAAAAGCACTGCGGTCATTCAACAAACAATTAGAGAGCGTCCTGGTGGGGATGGCATACTAACGAGGGAAGGAGCCAGGAAGAGCTGAGTAAGCATCCTGCCTTCCCCCCAAATTCCTCCTCTTCCCAGGCCGGGCTCTGATCTACAGCCTGACTCACTGGAGCTCCAATAAAGCTTTGGAGATTGTTATGCTAAATGAGGAAAAAAAAAAAAAAAGTAATTGCCTTTCCCACATCTAGAACTCCAGATATATAACTTGGAGAAATATAATTAGCTGCTAACTTCAAAGATGCATTGGAATTTTTGTAATGGGCACTGAGACCCTGTATTAAAAAAGCAAGAAGAAAAATGATACACTCCTTCTTGTAAATGGAATGAGACATAAAGGTTTTAATTAGGATTCTCTGTGCATCTGCAGCTAGGAAAATAGGAGAAACACCCTTGCAGCACCTTAATGTTCGAAGGGCAATCACTGGGTAAGAAGGCTTCTGCAAAAGAACTTGGGTGGCAGATTTTTGCTTATAAGCAATAATCTGTTATTAAAATAAGCAATTTTCCCCTTTCTATTTGAACTTAAATGATTTAAAACAAAGATTTGTACACTAAATATGTGGGGCACCCACTTATTTTGAAACCTTAGACTCAAGGAAAGAGAGACTGTCCAGAGCAGTCACAGAGAAAACAAAATGTGTTCTGAGCGGAGGTGAAGTACAGCTGCTGGCAGTGCTCCTTCCCACCCCCACACTTTGAGCTTGAGATCAGATGCACTTCGAAGCCCCCAGAGGCTCTCACCCAGCTGTTAGGACTGTCCAATGCCTTCCCACAGGAGCAGCTTTTTTCCCTAGAAAGTTTCCTATTTTTCATGAAGTAAAGTTCATTAAAGCCAGCACTAAGGAGAAGACAAGTAAGTACACATTTATCTCTCACGAACAAAGGAAGAGATACAGACGAAGATCATTTCAGGCAGCCGGGAAAAGAATTGAGGGACCTTTATTCCCCTTGAGAAGAAGCTGGAGAAAAGACCGTGGGGCCCACGAGTGTCTCAGGGCATTGCTCAGCTACTGAAGGACCAGAGCAGAGTCTGCTGAGCACACCTCTATTGCTTCCTTTACCTGCACCCCACCAAACCCTGAATGCTGCAGCTGAAAGAAAAAGTCATTGCTTCCAGACTACACCAGCACAACGCAGTAGGAAATTGATCTTATACAGCTACAAAAGAAAAACAAAACAAGCACTTAATGCCTGGTACACTCTAGAAAATATTATATACCTGCTTTACAGGGGTACCACCTAGCAGACCTTACAGAGGACCCACGTCAGAGCTCCATCCCTACCCACAGCAGAGGGGTCCTGAGCCTTCGAACCCAGAAGCTGTGCCCTGAGGTGGGGGCAGAGGGCCCACGCTCCCCATAACTATGGGGCTCAGTGGCTGCTCTACATTTATAGATGTTGTAGGAGAAGCACAATGCTCTCTGGTTCGTGTGCTGATACCATTCCTGGGTGCTTATAGGAGTTGTATTGTGCTTCAGCCTGAAGCATTTTGTCCCTTTTTCCTGCTATTCTGCAGGAGAAAATCTTAGTATGCTAAGAGATGGCAAAAGTTGTGTCTTCTGGATTTCAGCTGTTCTTCAAGCTCCAGTTAAGCTGTAGAGAAAAAGGAGCTGTGAAGGGTAAAAGTAGTTAGCATTTCCCTCAGAACTGTCTTTAGGGAAACTTTAAGGAGGAAAGAGAACACCAGTGTGTAGGGAAGACGGACTCAGTTTTCTTGCATCCACGTATAGAAAAAGTTTTCAGTTTCTGAACTCCTTTGCTGCAGTTCTGTACCTCCTTCCAGTGTGCCCACACTGAACTACAGAGTATAATCTGTTTCCTTCTGCTGCTGAAGCTTAATGAATCTTTTTCCTCTTAGACTCCACGTTTGCTGGTTCTTTATTTTCTGCCTAGGTGTTAATAGCTAGAGCAGTCTTCCGAGCACTGGCTGCCTTGGCTCAAGGAGCAGAGCAGTACTGATGTTCCTCCACAGCTTCAGGACAGTGCTCTGAGCCACTGACTTGCAGAGATTTTCCTGTGCTGCATCAGGAGAAGCAGGAGACATTCCTGTCACTTACAAACAAGCCAGAGTGGCTGAAGGATGACAGATTATCCATTCTTTGCTGTATTTTCAAACTTGGAGAAGGGACTCAGTCTTGAGGGAGCAGCAAAGTTCATTAACGGGCAAGGGAAGGGATGTTTCTTGTGAGAGCTCACCTGTGTGAATCCAAGAGGAAACAGAACAGCAGATTCCTCTCAGCTAATTATAAAGCTGCCAGCTCAATAACAAACTGGCCCTAGGAAGCCATGCTGCGGGAGCTGAGGCCCTCAAAGTTTGGAGTATTCCTCTTGCAGGGTGTGTGCTAGAGATGGACATGTGCCCCCACGCTGCCCTGGAGTGGCGGGAGCAGGGTCCTGGTGGGAGGCAGCCCTGCTGCGCTGCACCCTCCCAGCAGGGCCCAGCTGTTATCCTGCAGTGCCATGGGTTATAACTTATCCCACGTGTGGCCACTTGTTGGGTTGGGCCTTGATCAATTGCTGATAAGCTGTGATACAGGCTGTTGCCTTTAATGAATTTTTGCATGCAGGCTGACTGTGCACCTGCAGGCAGGGATGGGGCTCTGCTGGGAACAAGAAGGGCTGAAACATTCATAGGGAGCAGGAAGGCTGCTGTTCTTCTCTAAGCCTGAGCCTCTTTTCATTTTTTTAAGGGGAATTCACAGAACATGTTTTCTAGTATGAAATAATGAATTCCTGTTCCATGTGTACCTTGCATAATGCTAACCACAAGCTCTTCCCTAATCTGAGCTACACAGAAGCTCATCACCACGTAGCTTGAGAAATCCTTTATTATATATGCATGGGCAAGCACATTATAAATACAGAACTTGGCAATAACTCCCACCCGCTGACAGCTCGCGAAGGGCCGGCGCTGTGTGCCAGGGCCCCCTCCCCTCCGCTGCAGACCTGGTGTGGGGGCAGCTCCTGCTCAGCCCCCCAGTCCAATGCATGCTGGGCTCTTCTGAACGACACGGGCTTCGGTTCTGAGTTCCACGCTTGTCTGTTACAGACAAAGAAGAGGATTTGTTTTATGAAATCCTTGTGCTAGCTTGTAAGCATTGTTACACTGCTTGCTTATGTGCATCTCAAACCTGAGACATGTGGCAGGGCTCTGCGGCCTGTGTCCACTGGATGCCGGATCCACTGGGCAGCGTTTTCCAGAGCACTCCTATGACATTTCCTGCCTGCACACCAGTGCAGCCCATCTGTGCCCTTTCTTTGCAGCTGAGCCTCAGTTCTGGGAAGCAGTACTGGGCTGCAGCACCCATAGTGCACTGCAGCCCCATGCCCCTAATGGAGTTGCAGCGAGCTGCTCGGCGATCTGCTGAGCACACTGCTACAAGCACAGCACTAACTGCTGTGTGCCCATAGGCTCACACTTAATTGCAAGCCTGAACGCATCCATTAGGCTTGCTCTGGAACTGTTGCTGCCGTCATGCCCGTGCAAAATGTCAGAGCTGCGTTAGCTGATGAGGATGGGGCAGCGCAGGATGCTGAGGTGTGAGGGGAGCGCTGGGCACAGGCACAAGGTCTCTGCTGCCCGGGGCCACTGCAGCTTGCTGTGCCAGCCTCTGCTTTTAGCCTTGACATGGTTCTTCCCAGTGTCAAATACTTCTGTTGATGTTGGCCTTCACTGCCCTTGATTAATGGTGTGACCCCTTTACATGGCTCCTCCTCCCTTGCCACCTGTGTGGAGAGCTTGGTGGGGGGGAATCAGGGACAGATGGCACTCTGGGGGCATAGGGCCCATGTTACTGCATCTGATCCCCAAGGTACCTTATGAACCCCTTTGAAAAAGAGGTGCTGGATCCATGCCACAGCAACAGGTGCCAGGACAACTGTGGCACTGCCCGGCAGCATGGCAATACTGCTGCTTGGCCGGGCCTGCAGCCTGGCCCTGCACGGTGCTCCCACAATGGCCTTTGTGCACAGTGCTCCCATCCATCATGGAGCCGCCGAGTGGCCCCTGGGTGGGGTTTGGACCAATAGAGGAGGAATTGAGCCCCTGGCAGCGCCGGCGCTGAGTCGCTGTCCATCAGCGCACTGTGCACAGGACACGATGCGGAGCACTGGTAATACAATTTATTTCCACTACTGAGTGAATTGCCCATAATTCATGACAAGCAGAGCCTCGAGTGATGATGAAGGTCAGCCCATCAGATGTGGAAATAAATTGTATCCTATTACAGTGTCCTATTAGGGGTCTATTTATAGCAGGGTTTGGCAAACTCCAGGAAGTTTGAGGTTTGGTGGGATTTTTCTCTTTACCTTGCTGTTGGGTGCTATGCGGTGCCAGAACCTTAGGCCCACGTGAGCAACGCTGCTCCATGGGGGTGAGGTGGGGGCTGCCCGTGGGGCCTGCCCCAGGCCACCCTGCATCAGGAGAACAAAAGAGGAAGTCTGGTGGAGAAGAATCCCTGTTGATGGTCATCTGCTGGCTGCAGGGGACGCTGAGCCCAGTGTGCAGCCTGCGGGGAGTGGGGGCTCACAGACCGGCTGCAAGGAGTGGGCTGGAGCATCCCCTGTGGATGGGACCGCTGTCAGCTGTGGGGAATGCTGCTGTGCTCCCACCATGGCAGCGCCGCTGATGTCTGCAGACGGAGACGCAGTGCCTCTCTCGTGTATTTACCCCTTCTATTTACCACGCCGCCGTAATCCCCAGTTGATAGATAACACGCAGGATGTGGTTTGCCATGGAAACAGAGCTGTAGTTCTTTACATTTTTTAAAAGATTAATATTTCTCAGCTTGGCTTCATTATTCTGATATCAAAAGTCATTAGTTATGTACCATTTCACAACCTATGCAGGCCATAGTATGCCTTTTGTGAGCACAAGCTTTCCTATAGGCACAATAATGTGAGCCCAATAGGATGAGCAGGGCATGGAGAAGGCACCGGGTGGAACCTCAGCACCCATCCTCAGCACCTCTGCCACTGCAGCATGGCACTGGGGCGCTTCTGGCAGTGCTCTGGGTGAGAAAAGCAGCAGCTGCTTCCCACATCCTCACAGCAGGTTGTGCAGGCTCACCTCCTCCTGGAGCCACGACATGTGGGCAGCAAGCTGCAGAGATCATCTTTCAGCACCGCTAAGGGCATGAGAATCTCATAGCTGGCAAATGGGAGAAGTTGGATTTTAACATTGTCCTCCATCTCCATGAAAAACATCTGAACTTCCAAAGGACTAGGGACAAGTGGAAACTGCTGCGAATTAAATTGCCTCACTCTATTGAAAAGCGTGGTTTTGGGGAAAGGAAGGGGGACTTCTTGCTAGGAAATAAAGCTGCCCGCTTTAGCTGAGGTGCCCATGGATGGGAGCGTATCTAAGAGCAGCGGAGTCTGCGCTGTGCGCTCAGGGGGGTGCAGAGCCCCACATAACCGCCCAGGCTGGGACTGGTGATTCTCTCACCTGGAACGATGGCCAGGGGCTCGGTTCCTTTAAAAAAACAAAGACAAAATAAGAAAAACATCTGTCTTTTAAACCTCATAAACTGTACAGTAAAAGGTTTGGGCAAAAATGTATGTTATTGCTTTTTGCTGTCAAAAACGCAAAGAATTAAGGGCCACGTGACTCAGTAATTGCCGTGGACTTTTTTCTGACAATAAACATTAAACTTAAAACTGTATTAAAATCATTTGACAATTTTTATGCTTTAACAACTCAGAGTGAATAATGTTTTTTGCATATAAAATACTTTCTCTTGTCAGCCTATAAAACTGTCAGAAATAAATTCGTCAAAAGATTATATAATTAAAAGTCACTTCTTTTCTTTCTCTAGTTTAGTTGGAGTCATTTGTTCGTCACTTTTTTCAGGACTAAATTACGGCGTTCAGAGACAACTTTCTTTGTTAAGACTGTTGCGGAGTGTACGATCATTACAAAGGGAACCCAACTTTCTCCCCTATGTATCAATTCAATATCACTTTTCAGAAAATACCTTTAGAGAGCACCATTTTTAAAAAGCCATTTTGCTCTGAAGATGAAGAGCTACAGTAATGGAAAGGATCCAAAAGTAGAAGCAGTATTTTTATTATTGAGCTGCATACGCATTATGGAAAATTGCTGAATTAATTTAAGTTTTTAGTAAAATAAATGATTAGCGCTTCAAATGGCAAATTCTCTCTTAAGGTGGGAGCCACGCAGGTGCAGAAATACTAAAGGAGCAATACTGATTTGGTGATGGCAGTGCCCGGGAAGGGCTCCTCAGGCACTGGGTGATGCCGCCCTGGACACCCCCAGGTGCTGTGGGCAGAGGGCAGGGGGTGGCAGGACCCCCATGGGGGCAGCGCGGAGCTGGGGCTGAGCCCTGGGCTGTGGGGGGCAGTGCTGCGGTGGGAGGGAGGGAGCCCTCTGCCTCCCTGCAGCAAGGGGCGTTTTGACAGCACATTATTTTAACAAATTGCCTCTGCATTTTAGTGATGAGAAACCGCAGACTTATCGGAGCTCAGTGGATTTGGGGGTGACTGGATTCTCATAGCTGGAGGGTGATAATGGTTTATTGATCTGTTGTTAAGTTATCGGAGCCTTAATGGAGGCAATAAACCAATAGCGCACGTTGTTGTCACCCGGCCACATAAGCTGGGAGAGCAATTAACCACCGTTCCCGGGATGCAGAAGAGCTGAGGAGCAGCGGGGGCAGGAGGATGAGGATCAGCGCTCCCCTCCTGTGGCATCTGGGCACTGAGGGGCGTGGAGCTTGGAGCGTGTGGGTCCTGCCTGGCACTGCCACGGTTCTCCCTGTGTTGGTGTGGGATCCCAGTGGGTGGCACCGCACTGCAGATCTGATCTGTCCTGCAGGGCCCTTACTGGGTCCTGAGGGGTATCAGGCTGCAGTTTGCAGCATTGTAGTGCTCTGCAGATGAAATGGGCCCTTGCTCTGAAGCTTGGGTGGACACAGGAGCTGGAAGGGCGCTGCTGGAAGCAGAGTGGGGAGGTTAAAGGGAGGGCTGAGCCCTGCGCAGGGCCGTGGGCCTGCTGGCATGATGCCCTGCTTCTGATGTGATAAATCATGAAATCTGGACGTAAGGCAAGCGGTGTTTTCATAATATGGTGCAGGGGGTTCATGCTAGGATGCATCCCAACTGTTGTTCCCCTGGTCTCAATAGGTCCCTCCTGCCTGGAAGCTGAGCTGCTGCAAGTATCATCGCTTGGTATGGTAATTATCATCTGTGATTAATCCCGCTCATGCTGAAGAGCTGTGGAAGACTTTTCCGGAGGGTTCATCTTCATGTTTGCTTCTGCTGCTCATGTGTAATCTGAACTGACATGAGCCATTGTGGAAGGCAGACAGGCCGAGGTGTCTGTAGCAGAAAGGGCTTGGTGACAGGCAGATGCTGCGCAGAGGGTCGTGGCTGTCACCGCACCTTGGGGTGCCTCACTGCAGCTGCCTGGGATAAGGGTCAGCCCGACCCAGCTCCACTTCCCCTGTGCTCTGCCCCGGCAGCAGTGTGCCAGGAGCTGGCATGCCCCCGAGCCGGAGCCCTGCGCTCCAGATATCCTGCTCCTTGCACAGGTGTTGCAAGTAGCTCCAAGTGGAGGAGTTTGTCACTGGAAGCTGCTATTGCACCAGGACATCGCTGTGACCTGTGGTGGGTGTCTGCAGTGATGCCCAGATGGAGAGAGGTGGACAGCAGCAAGGCAGTGCTTGGGCTGTAGAGCCCTGGAAGGCCCATGATCCCAGGGAGCCACAGAGCCCCTGGGCTCTGCCACGTGGCGCTGAGCTGTGTCCCTGTGCTGGGAGCACCCACCCAGCCACCAGAGCGTCCTCCTTCTGGAGAGACATAAATATTTATTTGTGCAGTGCTGGAAACACCTGAGAAATTCTCTGGAACCTCGATAGCTCCGCAGTCATCATTTAAGCAAGTTCATGCTCCATTAAAAACAGTTATTTAATACAATAATCATTCAATTAAAAAGCTCTTGAAGCGGCTGCCAGAGCCTATTTGTATCAGTGCAATATTTTAATTGTAAAAAAGGCTAAATACAGACCCGCCAACTGTGATTGTCAAGAAAATGTTCAGGAAAGGAGGGCTCAGGCTCAGGGGCTCTGGCACGCAGCAAGTCCTGAGGTGAGGGCTGGGAACGACATCCCTGCAGTGCCCAGAGCCAGGGGCTGTGAGAACCCCAGCAATGTGCCAGGCCTCGGTGAGACTGCAAAAACCTTGAGGGAGAATCAGCCCAAAGCTGTGCAGCAGGGATCCTTCGAGGGGCTCTGCCAAAGCCCACGGGTGGCAGAGCTGCCATGTGGTCATAAGTTACCCCCAGAGCTGGGAGCTCCCGCTAGTGCCTCCAGACCCACACCCGCATTGTGCCTCATTACATGGGCGCATCACATAAATATTCCAGTCACTATTGCTTACTGTCAGACCCAATTTAGAAAAGTACCTGTCTGTTACAAATATTTTATAGTACTTGAATATGCAATTTATGTAACATGCCCAGCAAAAGAAATCCATTATACGGTTTTGTCTGATTGGAATTCTGGCATCGTAACAGTAGGAAAAAAATTAAATTATTCTAGAAAGTTGCAGTCCATTATGAAGAGCTAACTGCTTTTCTCTGAAAAAGAGACAGCTCTTCCTCAGCAGCGTCAGCACCACGGCACGGGTATGGCTTCCCTGGCTCCATGTCCGAATGTCGAAGAGCAGCAGCATTGCCCAGCATGCTGCCCACTCTGCTGCTGCCCACCCCGCTCCTGCAACCTGCTGCCAGCCCCCACCGAGGGCCAGAGCCCAGCACTGCTTGGGGACACGAGGGCTGCTCGGTGCCAGAGCCCTTTGGTGCTGGAGCCCTTTGCCTGCCTGCAGGGTCAGGGCTGGGCTCGCTCCTCAGAAATGCCCAATGCTGTGCAGGCATGGGGCATTCTGCAGGGACTTCAGTGAACCCCGAGCTGAGCACCCTGCTCTCACACAGTTCTCAGGGATAAGGAGAGAGGCCTATTTCCCTCCCACCTACCGCCCTCATCCCAGTTCAAGCAGCTGGAACTCAGGGCAGCTAATGGTTCTGCTGCTCTAAACACAGACCACCATTGAATTCTCATTACCTGTATCTCTGGCGTCAGGTTCATTTACATTTTGCAAAGTTGCCTCTCTTTTGCCTTGCTCTGATTAGGTCTGTCTGAAGTGAATTACTGAGCTTATTGATCTGAGCTCTTTTATTTCAATTGGGGTGAGGCGTGGGCAGCACACGGCTTTGGGGGAACCGTATGGCCTCAGTGCCCCGGGCACACAGCTAAAGAGCTGCGAGAGGCTGCGTGCTGCTCCCAACATCCCTGAGCTGCCAGGGGCAGAACGCTGTGTGGTGATCCCCTGCACTGCTGCCAGCGGGACGCTGTGCTGCCGGACAGCTCGTAGACACCGCGTGGCTGATGTGCAGTGCCCAGATCTGTGCCTGACCCGCAGCCAGGAGCAACAATAGCAGCTCAGACACTGAGAGCTGCGGGCCCCTGCTCCTGCCTGAGCTGTGCCGTGATGGGGGTACCCCACCTGGAAAGGGCTGCCCGCTCCAGCCTGGGAGCCTCTCCTCAGCCGCACAGAGGTGCAATGTTGCAGAAAGGTATTTGAAATTGATGTCCACTCCTGTGGTGAAACATGTCTTCACAAGTGTGTTTTGGGAGGAAAAAACAGGTCAGAGTATAGCAGAGAGTATTTATTTCCTCTGGGACTTTGTGTGTTTCTTGTGGTATATTTTATGGATAGAGCCGGCCCCACACATCTCGAGGAAGGTGTTTGGCTAAGCAATGTGTTAACAGTTAGTGTGCTAAGGAGCCATTGTTTGGGTACTTTAGTTTTGACATTTAAATGCATTTTTCAAATACAGTGAGATGAATGTGATGTCACCAGGGAGTCACGAAGGACTCTCAAGCATAAAAGCAGACGGCTGGGTTTTAATCTTTAACAGCACGCTGAGCTCTTATCCCTAAAGGTCCCTTCAGTAAAGCTGTGCTGTGCTTTAGGTGCCTGGAATATCAGGGTTGTATCCACTTATGACACCGTATATGAAAGAAAAATGTGTGTAATGCAAAAGCAGTATTTAATGCCATTCAGACCTTATTCTGTTTGACCATGGGAAATCTGGGGACTGAAGGTCTTTGCAGGCTTTGGCAATAGGAAATGGGTCAAACACTGAATGGGACCAGGCTGAAATTTTGACTTTTGCTGATGTATGACTTCTACCAAATGCAGGGATTTTATGGTTTGACTCTGCAAGACATAAACTGATAAAATACGAGTACCCTATGAGAACAGTGGGACCGAGGAAACAGTTATTGATAACTACGTGTAGGGATAAAGATCCTGCATTTGAATGTAGCATGAAACTGTCTTAAAAAGAGGTACTTCCTTAACTGCAAAAGCACAAATGGAAATGCTTTCCTTCGAACAGAAACAGAGTACCTCCTGAATCCAACCACCCCTCACAGCACCGTGGTGCAGCGGCTGCAGGTCAGGGTGGCAGAGGGAGCGGGTGCTCCCGGGAAAGTCTGGGGAGCTCTGAGTGGGGAATGCACCGCAGCCAGCAGCCAGCCCTGGTCTTTGGGCTCCCTGCTAATCAGCAGAAGGAACTGGAGGATCGTGCCTTTAGCATAATGCGGTGGAGTTCATGGGCACCCCAGAGATTAATTTGTCCTTGTGTCTGGTATTCTACTGAGAGTACAGTTCTTTCATTTTTAAATATTAATGAAGATTAAAAATTTTTTCCACTGGGGAGAATTCAGGGTGGAAATGTAGAAGTATCTCCTGAGGTTAACCCCTTGGAAATCACACTGTGACTTATTAACGCGCGGCTGCGTGTGCACAGGGCATGGACGCATCTGCAGACATTTAGCGGATCTCCACCATGCGTGGCACTCGTGTCAGCACCAAGCTCTGCTCATACATACCCTTGGGAGCGTGGGCAGAACACATGGAGCCCCTGCAGCCCCCGTGCCCGCTCTGCAGCAGGCTGGTGCCCAGGGACACGGCCCACACCGTGCCCATCCCAGACAGACAGAGCCCTGCAAGGATTGCAGTCTGCTTTAGCACGTGTCAGAGACCGGAGCAATCAGACCGGGCTTTACTTTTTCAGTGGGTTTCTTTACACTGACGCTTCTTCCACTTTGGGAACATCTGTAGACGCTGGTTTTCAGAGGGCTTTTATCTTCAGGGAAAGATTACAGATAAACACGAACAGGCTTTTAATTACAAGATAGTGCTTGTTGGTTTACACAGTGATATTTGTTCAGTAAATTGCTAATTAATGCAAAGAAAGCACCATGTGACTTCAAATATTTGCTTCCATTTACACTGCAAAAATATTATTTTTCCCAATGATCACAATAAATGAGATATTTGCCAGGACAGATAGAACAGTAGGGGAGAAGGGAAGGCGCGCAGTGGCACTGTTGGGATGGCTGGAAGCACCGAGGTCAGGCCGAGCTGCCCCGTCCCTGGTGATTTCACAGGACCTTGCTTGCCGCACCCCGTCCCTGAGTGCTGCGGAGCTGCCCCTCTCCAGGTGCCATCACCAGCCCTGCTCCAGCAGCGGTGGCACTGAGGCTGGGCTGGGAGCCGGCAGCAGCAACCTCTGACCTGTGTGCAGGCAGCCACTGCTGCAACCAGAGCAGAACTCACAGGAGGGATTCCAGAAGTGCTCTCAAAACTCGAATAGAGCGAGTGCTGCTGCAGCTCTGCACAGCCGGCTCCCGGCTCCTCGGCAGGACCGATTTTCAAGCAGACTGCCTTTAATTAACTGAGAGCAGTGGTAAATATTCAGAGGTAAGGGAGTGTTATTAGAAGAGACCTTTCTGACAGCAATGGAGGAGACGCTTCTGATGTGAGGACACCCAACAAAACAGCCCTGAAGTGAGAGAGAGGTTTATGATAACAACGAGGAGAACTTACAAAAGGTTTATCCGGCTTTGCTAGGCTGACCTGTAACTGCCCTGTTGATGGAGAGTAATTTATAGACATGCTGAAGAAGCTGGATTTATACTCTGATCATGGGAGAGAAATGCTGGTACATAAAATTGGTAGTACCTTTTGCAGTATATACCTAAATCTTTAATTTTTATAGCAGCTAAGAGAAAAATAAGCTTGCATACAGTGCACACAGCATAAACTGACCATAAATCTTAGCCCTGCAGAGAGCCAAGGAAAGAATCCTGGTGATTCCTGGTCCAGGCGGTTTGCAAAAGTGCTGTGGCAATGACCGTTCTGAGAGCCAGAGCTGGATGCACATGGCTCCTTTGGATTTCCTTTCCCCAAACTGGAAAACTGGAGGTGCCCATCACTGGGATGGAGCACCCATGGGGAAGTGGCGCTCCGCCGGGGCAGCCCAGGCAGCTGAGCAGGGATTCACCTCTCAGACCACGCCAAGCATTTCTCTCTCTCCCTCTTGTGAGATCAAACATAAATGGAAGTGTCCATTTTCAGGCAAAGCCCAACCTAATTGCTGAAATGAAGCTGAATTTTTTTCCGATCTGTCCCTATGTTAAGGAAGAAATTTTTCACTGCATTTAGTTCTCCCTGACCAGTGCTAATCCCTCTGACTCTCTGCAGTAAACTTTTATTTGCTGAAGAAATTAACCAAATGAATTCTCTGAAAATAAAATAAATTTGCAGGCCATCTGGCTCGCTGCTCATCTTCATGGCACACTGAGGCTGGCAGCAGAGGAAGATCCAACTGCTCTTCAAAAGACATGAGGGCTGAGGACCAGGCTGTAGGGACTTGTAAAATTCTGTTGGACCTTAAATATTTAAAAAAAAAAAATCTAATTAACTCTTTAAGGTCCCAGCAGAGCTGCTGAACAAGTGTAAAGAATGGGATGAGGCAAAGGAAAGAAAGAAATGATTTCAAAATACAGTAAATATGTCAAAGGAAGACGTTTTTTGCTTTGTTTTGCTTTTCCTTCCTGCAGTTCTCCCCGCCTCCCAGCTGCTGTCCCGGGCCAACACCTCCAGGGAGGGGTGCAGCCGTGGCTCTCTGTGGCTCTCACTGCTCGCAGCGCTGCTCGGTGGCTGAGCGTTCCCCACGGCAGTGCGGCACGAAGCACTGAGCAGAGCACTGGCTTTGGGAAAGGGCTTTCCAAGGAAATTCAAGAAACAGTTGGAATACCTCCGTCTATTAAAGGGTGACATTTAGTGTTGTACTTTGAAATATGTTTAAAGTACCATGCAGCATAAAGACCCTAAGGGGACCCATGAGCCAAATGAGATTTCCATGTCAGCACCAGTCACGACCTTTCCTTTACTGCATCTGCTTAAATACAGAAAACATGGTTTTGTTATAAAGTCAAGTCAAAACAGGGATTCAGAGTAAAATATAATATATACTTAGGGCTGCCCTCGGGGACCTTTTTAATGGTTTCATATAAAACAATATTCTGTTTACTGTGTGATCTTCCTGCGCACTGCTCTGTGCTCCAGGTTCGCACGAGGTCTCTGCAGCCGCCCCACGCCCCAGCTGCTGCTCTGCAGGCAGAGCTGCTTTGTTGCTGCTTTGTCCTTAGAGCCCTGCCAGCACCAATGGATGGGGGCAGTGGGAGCTGCTGGGTGCAGGGCAGGGCCCAGGGTGTGATGCCACGTGGTCCACCCCAGGGCACAGCCCTAGGGGCACTGCCTCCCGCTGCCTCTGAGGGGACTGCCATTGCTGTGCACAATACCTGCACAAACTGAGCTTTGGGAAAGAACATCTTCAGCTTTTGTGAAGCTGGGTTGTCGGCCTCAACAGGAGAGGAAAGGCCCTGCCTTTTAGACACTAATGCAAGCAAAAAGTGCTAATCGTGAAATGTTTGAGCTTGGTATCCATAAAATTACTTAGCAAGCACTTTGCTTGAGGCATAGAAGACTGGCACAAAGTCTGTTCCATGCCATTGAATTCCTGTCAGAAGAAATCCCAAACCCATTACTTACCATATGACAGGTGCAGCATACAAACCAAGGAGCTCCACCGGGCACCAGCCCTGCTCAGTGCCACGAGCAGCAGCCGCGGGCACCCATCACCGCGTGCAGGGCTGCAGGAGGGCAGCGGGGCCTCGGAGCTGCCTGGAAAAGTGCTGGGCAGCCCCAGGAGGTGTGTGGAGGTGCTGACACTGACAGTGACCAGAGATGCGGTCTCGCTGTCACCACCTGCACTGTGAGTGGTTTTGCTGACCTCCACAATCCACGAATCAACCGATACTTCTGTGAAGATGTGCCTGCCCTTAAAAGCAGCTGCTTAGAGGTGGCTATGTTGTGAAGTGCATTAAATTCAGTAAATGATGCATTTAGCTACATTGAGTTTATACATCATGAATGATTTATTCACTTATAAATACTCCAAACTCCGCATACATATTCTTCTGGTTGTTTAGTTTCTTGTAATTTATTGGTTCATTATTACTTAATATGCAAGTTATGTCATCCAAGATGTAAAAAAGTATTTTCCATCTGCTTTGTTCCCCTCACTGAGGCCCGAAGTGGTGATGCCAGGACACGCAGTCTCCCCATGCTCAGCCCAGCCCTGTGCTGGCACGTGGGCTGCCGCTGCACTGAGCCAGCATTGGGTCCAGGTTCCCTCCTGCCTCGGGCTGGGAGGTGGCTGCAGGATGGACACCACAGCGCCCAACCCACAGCCTCTGTCAGGCACTGCGCTTCCTTGAGCCACCACCTGCATCTTCCAGCCTCGTCAGGGGGGACTTTATAGTGGCCTGCCAGTACCTGCGGGGGCCTACAGAAAAGCTGGGGAGGGACTTTTTATAAGGATAGGGAGCAACAAGATGAGGGGAAATGGTTTTAAACTGGAAGAAGGTAGATTTAGACTAGATATCAGGAAGAAATTCTTTATGTGAGGGTGGTGAGACACTGGAAAATGTTGCCTAGTGAGGCTGTGAATACCCCCACCATGGAAGCATTCAAGGCCAGGCAGGATGGGGCTGTCAGCAACCTGGTCTAGAGGGAGCTGTCCCTGCCCATAGCAGTGGGGTTGGAACGAGATGGTCTTAAAGGTCCCTTCCAACCCAAACCATTCTATGATTCTACGATATGTTCTTCATTGAGGCTAATTAGTAACCAGCTGCCTTCAGCCACAATGATGGCAGAGATTGTCATCCTATTCAGATGTGAAATTAATGGGAGAACAGAACTATTGTAGAAGAGGATTTATTCTCACTTAAGTGTCACTTTCCCAATAAATCTTCACTTTATTTCCACTCAGGAATGGTCAGGAGCACCCAGAGCCATCCAAGTTTTGTGGGTGGCACGGGCAGCATGGTGCTCCCAGGGCGGGGGGTGGCACTGTGGCCCCAGCAGTGCCCCACCATGGGGCTGTGCCGTCAGCGCCACGGCAGTGAGTGAGGAGAACTGGCGCTGGCAATTCTTTCATGTGCTGTTAGTGAACAGCCATCAGAAGACATTGACACTAACTGTGGGCCTTTTAAGAGTGTAATGTATTAGCAACTTGTCTCCTTGAAAGCTAATGACAAATGCCTTGTTTAAAAGGAAGATCAAAACATCAAGAAAAATTAGATTAAATGGTTATGAAACTCCCAGTGGAGGACGCATTTCTCAGAAGTATTCCCTGTTGAACCTTGGAAATCTGTAATTATTTCCCCTGCTTACTGCATTAGGGCTGGGAAAGTGTTTGCATTGCTTCAGTCTGTAGCTGCAGCCGTGCACTGGGCGCAAAGCCTGGCCCAGGTCAACAGGGTGAGGGCAGTGCCCGGGAGCTGGGCTCCATGTGCCACCCCCAGGCCACGTGTCCCCAGCTGAGTGCCATCCCCAGGCCATGTGTCCCTCGATGAGTGGCAGCCACCTGCTGGCACAGGGCTGGAGCGGTGCGTGGTGCTCTGGGTGGGCAGCACACTGGTCCTGTCCCCTTGCAGGAGCTGCTGAGGCTCCTTGCTGAGCAAAGGGTGCTGCCCACCGTGCTTGGAAAGATGTTTCCAGCAAATGGTGGCACGAAGCTGGCAAGGACCCACTTGGGTGGCAGCTGATGTACTGCACAGGTCAAGGCTGCCCCTACCCAGAGCTTCCCAGATCTCTCGTCGCTGTGGTGCAGCACCTGAATCCACACTTGTGCATTCTGAATATAAGTGCAGCCAGTGCTGCTAAAGCTTTGTTTCAAGAGGCAGAGAGCAATAGAAGTTTGTCAGAATTTCACCTTTGCTAAGGCAAAGGCAATTAAAGTGGTACCTTGCAGACCTTATCCAAAGAAAATAGTTTACATGCTTTTAATGAATCAGACAGATGTCTGATTTCTTGCAGTATGGTGCAATTAGGAGAGTTCCCCCCGAACCTTGAAGGACCAACACACTGTCTTCCCTGATAGAAATTATTTCCATATTTAAGAAAATGAATCGGTTTTCCTTCTAATTTTTTTTAAAATAAACACTTTTACTTTGCTGCTACAAAGAGCTGTTAGACTTGCAGATTAATGCTGAGTTTTGGCACATGGGTTTGGCTGCATGTCAGCAGCAGAGCTGCACACGGGCAGGACACGGGCTTGGTCTGTGCTGCCGGGCTGCTCTGGGAAGGGGGTGAAGGACCCTGCACAGGCTCTTAGGTTTGCAATCAGAGCTGGCTGAATTAGACTCTTTCCTTCCTATTTCTGTGTACCAATTTGAAGAGCTCAGATGAAAAGTGTTGCATTACACCAGCACCAATAAGTCACACTATCTCTATTGTGACACACAGAATGTTATTAATTGTCAATCACCAACCACCAGGCTTGTCAAGATGTTCTCTTCTGAACAGGCTGCTTTAGACCTGAAGTGATTTTTAATCAAATGTTAATAACGCAGCATCTGTCAGTGGACCATTGGCATCATACAATAATAAAAAGTTAACATATGACATGGCAAATTCTAATGTTTTCATTTTTACTTCTTTCCAATTATCTGTGGAATTTCTGCCAGAATGAGAAGTGTGCTGACATTATTACATGCAAAACACACTGCTGAAAGATGAACATGTCTATTAAAGGCTGCGTTCCCCATCACACGAGCTCCCCAAAGCACCTTTTAATCTCCATCCGTGAGGCCTTGCCGGAGCCGTCCCTCACACGCAGCAGGGATTGCCCATTGCTTTTCCCAGCCCGGTGCCCCCTGCTCTGTGGGGGTGGTGGGGAGGGTCCCGGTGCCCATACGCCCGGGTTCCACAGCCGGGTACCAGCGCTGCCCATGTCCTGCAGCCGGACGCCCGCCCTGCCCATGGTGACAGGGCAAGCACAGCCTGCAGCAAAGCCTCCACAACTCGGTGCCCGTGCTCCCATCTTGCAGTGCATTATTAGCACTAATAATGTTCAGCAATGTGCTAACATAGCTTGAGAAGGGCTGTGCTCCTATCAAATATTCATAAGAGATTGGGGCTTGCGGCCACGCTCGTTAGCGTTGTCACTGCTGCTCCACCTGGGCTGCAGGAGGGCGGCACAGAACTGCGCAGGGGGTTTCCAGCCCTTGTGCGAGTTAGGCTGAGGAGAATGGAGCTGGGAAGCTGCTCTGTGGGGCCAGGGTGAAGGGGGGATGGAGCTCCCAGCAGCCAGGAGCGGTGCCAGCCCCGTCCCTACATGCCTGCCCCTGAGCGCCGCGCTGCCGCCTCCTGGGGTGTGTGCAGTGGCAAAAGCTTTGAAACCCTAACGAGAGCGCTCGGTACGGTGGGAAGTGTGATTATTATTAATGGTTTGTGTTACAGGATAAGCGGTGCATAACAGATCTGCTGCAATATCAAGTCTTCCATCAGAAATTCATCATTTTGAGGACTTTGTCAAAAGTCGGCTGTGTATGCAGTGTATACAAATCTGTACAAGCATAAAGCTCCATAGAATTACCGAGCACCTGTATATTTAAAGTAGACTCAATTTCCTTTTCTAAATGCATTGTTTTCACTTGAATACTTCATAACATTCAATGGGTTGCAGTTGCTTTGTCTATAGATTCAATTTGTGTCTCCGGACAGAGTTTGAATGGATTTATTATATTGAAATGCAATTTTGCAGACATAACCTTATATCTGACCCGTCATTACTTATAATGCTAAAGTTTGATATGTTAATTCTGCCTTATGTTTTTATATATTTTACGACACTTGGCTTAAACATTTTTAATCTACATATTGGTTTACGTCCGCCTAAATTATTGTTGCTTCCGGGGACACCGTGCGCATGAGATCTGGCAATTCATTACGCTATCCCCACTTAAATGAATTTCAGAAATTTAATAAAGTGCTCCCCCTCCTTCCATTGAAGCTTCAGTGTAAACACCCATCCGTGGCTATCAAATCAAGGAGGAGGAATAAGGCCGGCCCCGACGCAGCCCATCCGCACCGCGGCCCCGCTGACGTGGGCTCTGCTGAACGCTCCCGTCGTGCTCCGCCTCTGCCCTGCTCAGCTCTGCAGGATCCCGGCGCGGTGCTGGAGCTCGGCCATGCGCTGCTGCTGCACCAGGGACCGCGCATCTCCACCGCGTCGCCGCCAGGCCGCCCGCCCGCACCCCTTCCTGGCACAGGGCCGTGAGTTCTGCACCCCCAGTGAACTTCAAAGTCTTTTAATGACTCTGGGTGAAAAAACAGAGGGGCCAAAAGTTGAGCAAAGGGAGATGATTAAAGGACCTTATTAAAAGCAACCTTGTAGAATTCTCCACATGAAAGAGAGCGCCATTATGAGGGCTTATCCTTATAAATGACACTTCGCTTTTGCGAACATGCCGAAACCTGATTAGAGTGACAAGCACTGAGTGATACTGCAAACCTGTTAATAACATGAAAATTAGAAGAGGCTCATGCAAAGAAGGGAGATTAATTTAGCCCGAGTACATCTCGCGCAAATTGCAAAGTTGTGAATATGTTCTCAGATAATGAGCCTTCGCAGTCATCAGCTCACTTGTCATTTTCTGTAATTAATGTTAAGGAAGACTCCTTCCTGATGGTTCGTATTACTCATATACCAAGAAAATTTCTTCAGAGAAATAATTTACATTTATTATCATCGGTCTGTTTGTGTGGTTTATTTCGCTGCGGAGTAATTTATTGCAGCACCGTTTCACTTGCCTTGATTAGTCGCTCGTCAGCCTGAAATGTAATTTTTTTTTTCCTGATGGCAACGTCTGAAAATTGACAGTGGTGCGATACTCTTTTTAATCTGAGGATGTGTTTTCTTAACTTGAATAAACTTTTGGGCTGGAAACCGGAGCTACTTCACGAGTTGAATTACTGCTGGCGGCTCAGAGCCGTTCTGTGCCAGTTGCAGCTCTCAGGCAGCGCACCGCAGTCACGAGTGCTTTCCCGCGTGCCTGTGGCCGCACGCACGGTGCAGAAAAAGCTCTCTGCCAAGAACATGCAAATTCTTGGTTTGTTGCTCCAACAAGCCTGAAGTTGTGTGCAACATGCTCATTACCTTGTTCTCAGACTTTGGTGTTGATCTGAAGCCAACAAAAGCAATATTGACTCTTGTCACTGTTTTCCCTGGATTTCAACTCTATTTTTTTTTTTTTTGTTTTACTACCAGCATCTTTGCTTTTCCTTATCTGAAAGACCCAGCGTAGCTCTGACGGGTGCAGCGGTGAAGTTCTGCTGCCTGCCCCTCTCCGCCCTGGCTGCGTTTCCCACCCAGAACAGGGGCTGGCCCTCCCAGCTCCCCCGGGGCTGCTCCTGGCTCTTGGCTGTACCTGCTCCGTCCCTGCCCTGCTGCGCTGTCCCCTGCCCACGCGCTGCCCCATGCCCACCTCCCAGTGCCAGAGGCACTTTCTGGGTCCGAGGAGTAACACCACGAAATCCCTTTCCTTCCCAATGACACAAAGACATAAGCAATTGAAGTGAATTACTGACCTCTGAGCTGCAAATGAGCCAGACATTACGGATTAGGGTTTTTAGGCAGAGATAATGATTTTGTTTATTGGGGGCCTCCATTTCAAACAAGCCTCACTCAACGCTATCTGTGGGCAGACTGCCTGCTCCAGTTAGTGGCAATCCATATTTATAAAACTATAGTCCATCAAAGCGGTATGAATATTTTAAAAGCCATGGAAAAATCAAATTGTCTTTGTCAAATTGCGCACTCTCCACACTGAGTGTATTTTATGATTCTTCCTGGTGTAAGAACCCACGGGCTCCCTCTCCAGTGAAGGCCGCCTGCCGAATCCTCGCTTCTGCAAACAGGCAAGTCTCTGCTGTTTTTAAGAACTCAATGAGCTGTGGAGAGTGACATTTAAGCTGTAAAATTGTACTTTATTTGATGAAGTTAACAAATAATGTATGAAATGGATTTATTTGATGTCTCTGTGAGATCTAGTTGGTTGCTCCTTATAGAAACAAATGGCCTACTTGTGAAGAACTGTGTAACCATGCAGGCAGCACTCTGACCAGTGGAAGCCAGAGTTCTGGGACAGCCACGGACAGGGAACTGGGCTCACTCTGAGAGAGCAGCACTGGTCCTCAAGGGGCCAGGACTGACTGCTCCCTCATCACAGAAACACCGCATTCACTGTGGCTGCAGAAGGGGCGTGCATGGCGCTACGTGGGGCTGTACCTACAGGCGTGTTCTTTAAGTGCTACCAACACTTAGAAACATCAATGCATTTCAAAACCATCGATTTCATTTTGCTGGAATGACGGCGCATGGCGCCTTAGCAGATCTGTAAGCTGGACACAACCCTTCTGCACAACGCTTGCAAACAGAGGCCCCAAACTGGGAGTGCCAACAAGAGGCGGGGAGCTGTTCCCCATCCCACCACCCAGAGCTGCAGCGGTGCTCAGGCATCATCCCAGGAAATGAAATGCTGGCATCGAGGCAGCGTCACCTCCACTGTCTGAACTGAACTGCAAAAAGTTTGGCCACATCTATCTTGTGATGTCAGAGAGACAGGCTGATAGCATGGAGACAGCTGAGACAGCACTGGGTTCCGCAGACAAATAAATTTGAGAATCATCTGCATAGAAATGGAAAGCTACTCCATGCTGATGAATAATATAACCCAGTGGCAGCATATAAACACAAAATAACAACGGGGCCAATATAGAGCCCTGGGGAACCTTGGGAACAACTTCACTAATGGAAGATGAAAAATCACCCATCGAAACAAAATGCTGTCTATTTGATAAATAAGATTTGAACCGACTGAGAGCGGTATCAAATAAGCCAAGCGAGCTGTGCATGTGACAATCCAAGGGGATACCTTGAATGGCGGCACCGAGTGCAAACACCCATCAGTGTGGGAACGGATCGCAAACTGGGGCTGAAATGGGAACCTGCCAGAGCCCCTCCTGCTAAACCGCGCTGCCCCATTGGGGTGCCCACTGCCGGCTCTGCAGGGAGCACCTCACGGGAGACCGCTCGGCTCCTCAGGTGGTGCCGCTGCGCTATGGCCATGGTGGACAGTAACAACAGCAACAGCCCATGCAGAAGTTGCTGAAGTGATGTGAACATAAAATCTCCTTGATGTAGCGCAAAACATGAGGAAAACCTTTGCTAAGCAGTTAATGGAAAAAGAGAAGCTCAGAGTCAAGCTGCACTGTGGCCGTTGGTTTGATGAGGAATAACTTTTCTTCCAAATCAAGGGCTCTGCCCCGTGCCCTTCCCTCCGTTCTGCTCCACACACACCTTGCTGGAGGCGGTGGTGCCGGGGGGTGTCCCACCAAGAAACTGGTCCCAGGGGTAATTTCAGTGCTCTACAATGAAAATTAATATGCTGTAAGACAATCCTTGCACAAAATAAAACATTGGTTGATAAAAATGGGATTTAGCAAGAGGACAGTTTCATCAATTCACACAAAAGCAGCCCGGGCTGTGCCCATCGTGGCTCTGGGGTCACTCCTGGTGTTTGCTGTAAGGTCAGGAGCTGCCAATTTCAAAGAGGAACGAAGCTGGAGGCCAAGCAGAGCTCCCAGCATCCTCCGCTGCATCGCCACGCTGTCGGCCATCGAGGTGCACTGGCCATAAACAACAACGTTGTTTGGAAATATATTAATAATTCTGTCAGGCACATTAACATTGCCCATTGGTTTCTAACAAATTGACACCTTTTTAGCTGTAAGAAATCCTTATTAGTTTTCGTTTTGATGGCTTTTCCTGGAATAACTATAAATTATGTTTATTTCACATAATTCCTCCTGTCAGTAGTTATAAATAACCAGATCATATGGAAATTATGATTCTGGCCCATATATGTGGGCACCTTAAACACGGTGCTGCCATGGGGGGCAGGTAATGGATTGCCCGAGGTTCTGTCAATGGACCTTTCTCATTTGAAGAGTGACTGAGAACATACTTGCCAGCAGCCTTCCCGTCTTGGTTTTTACCACTTTAAATACCAGCAGCTCTATTGTATCAGTCTTTTTTATACTGCATTTTTCATACAGTGTATCTATCTCAAAGCACTTTACAGGGCAATTAATTACCTGGAGGAGAGTGACGGGATGCAGGTGGCGATGGCGGCCATTATGCAGGCAGCAGAGTTCCCTGCGCCGTGCTCTGCATTTGCATCACCGTGGTTTAATTGGTGGTGGCATTCGTGGGGAGGGCACAGCCCCGTCCCAGCCCATCGGGGGCACGGCAGGAGGAGCCTCGGCTCCTCGGGAGGCAGAGGGCATTCAGAGGGCTCAGCTGTTCTTCCCAGAGTCTGAATAAAACACAGCATTTTGAAGGCTTCTGCTGGAATGAAAATGGCTCTTTTTGGTTTTTGCCGAAATTCTGAAACTCTCACGTTTTCCTTTTGGGGATAGTTTTTCCATTACTATCATAAGTGTATATTTTGTTTATAGAATTTGAGAGCCCTCAACATCAAGGTCTGTAATTTCCATGCAAATACATCTTTTTTCAGTCTTTGTCAACTCATTGTTCAGTGTTCTCCTTCAACCATTGAAGAAAAAGCTGAGAAAGGCAATTTCAACAGCAAAAATTAAACTTTCGCAGGAATAGTGCATAGCAGCAATTAGGTATGGGCATAACAGAGCTAGAAATGTGCGTCAGTTGTGTTCTTAACTATCTCCCAAACAAGACCTTCACTTTAAAAAATATCAATAACTTTGCACACTCCCAATCATAAGCTCCAGTTCAAACAGTTTCTGGTTTGTACACTGGATTTTTTGCCATCCCAGTCCTCTCAGGTGCCCTTTCCTGCCACTGCAGCATCATTTAGCCAAGCTGCATAAAATACACCCGATCAATATCAGCATCGCTCGGATTTTAAACCGCTGGAGGAATTTCTTGAAGTTTTAGTCCATATGTTTTCCTTACAGTTGACTGGATAATTCATAACAAATTGTTTAGGCAACACAATTCATCTGGTTTCCTTCCTCCCACCCAATCTCTGTCTTAAAGTAGGCAACATGATTCTTCAGGCCTTTTTTGAACTCCAGGATTTCTCCAGAAAACAATTCTCCCTGAGCCAAGAATCCCGGTGATCAAGGTGGAGGATCATGTCTCTGCTGTTAATTCGCTGTTAGAAATGAACTTGCTTTTGGGCATGCACTGACTTGAGGATGAGGTGTCTCCAAAAATTCTCTGCTTGGTCACAAATGCCATTTGGTTTAAGACTTCTCCCTGCAGACACCACATTTAAAGACTAAAAATGAGAATTTTTTGCAAAGATGCACACCCCTCAAGATTCAATTTCAGCAAGCATTTCATGATTCAGGCTTAAATTATGCCTTTTGAGTAAAGAGAATTCAAAATGAGTGAAATCAAAGCCAACTTTTCTGCTGGAAACAAGAAACCTTTTGTACGCAGTGTGTCCGTTAGCCTTTCATCTCTCTTCTGCTGGGATTGGGGACTTCCCACGGCTGCTCATGGTGAGGTGCTGAGATCTTCCCATGCAAAAACTGTCAGAAAAACACTAGAAACCGAATGGTGGAGGGCAAGCCTGCTGGTCGGCTGATTAACTCCGGGAACAAGCTCATCCTGCAACGAGGCCCAGTCTGTCAAAGCTGTAGCAGAGGCTAATTGCTCAGCAACGGGGAGAAAGATCTCGAAAGCAGGGGTGAGCTGCACCATACTGAACATTCCTGGGACTTCACCTGCAGCAGCAGTCCATCGGTGCAGCTCATCACTGCAGCAGTGCCAGCCAGGGCCCGGCTCCCAGTGCCACGCTGTGCAGCTGCCAGGTGGGAGCCTGTCTCGATTCGATTATCAGAGCGAGAGGAAGGCACTTTGATATATGTATACTCTACGTGACATTAAGAAACAACGGTTCAAATGTTGGTCCGACCAGTTTATTACAAATCCTAGGCAATCAGGGAGATGGGGATGGGAAAGCCAGCGATTATTACGAATTAGGGTGATGGGGAAGGGAAAGCGGGTGACAGGAAAGAGAGGAAAGAGCAAGAATGACGTGAAGCAGGGACAGTCAGCACCAAAGATCGAGCAGCGTCCCCTTGCACGCCGTTCTGATGGTCCGAGGGCGAGATGGGAGCAGGAGTGCAGGAGAAGGCAGCAGCAGAGTGGCCGTCCTTAGGCAGCAAGCAGGGAGTCCAGGAGAAACAGGCAGCAAGCAGGGAGCAGGCCCAGGAGAGTCTGGCAGCAGCAGGTAGCATGTCACGAGGAATCTGATGTCAGAGACCTCACCTCTCTTGGTTGTAGGTCCCTTTTTTATCCTTCTTCTTCTGCATACGTGGCATTCCTGGGCACTTTGCTAGGAGCCATGCGCAGCACCCCCGACATGGCTATCTCCCTCGAGATGAGCCCACACAAAAGACCACTTCCCGGCCATTAAGCTGGTACTTGTCTCTCTCCCGGCCCCTGGCCTGCAAATCTTCAGACAAAGGATTTTTCCAACTTTGACCAGGACTTGCCTGGACTTGTCCATCTGTGTTCTTTAAACAAAGGGTTTCTTGAACTTTGACCAGGACTTGCCTGGACTTGTCCGTCTGTGTTCCTCAGCAAGCTTTCAGACAAAGGTGCAAAAAAAGAATAATCTCTTACAGGGCCGTGGGGCTGCAGGGCCACGGGGCTGTGGGCGACACACGGCCTCCTGCATTCAAATTGGCCGTTGACAAGTGAAGTGTGTGGGCTCAGCATGCAGCAGCTATTTCACTGCCCTGATCTCTTTCAGCAGCACCAGCTGTTGTTTCATCTATCTTCGTGGCCGGCAATCTGCTACCTGAATTGATAGATATCATCCTTCTTAAAATAGCAGCGGCAGATTTCAACCTGTCCATGGTAAGAGAATGGCGCAGGTAATAAAGGCGTCCCACCTGCCTGGGGGTGGGGGCTGAGCCCCTCGCTCCTGAGCGGAAACCTTAATGCCCACTGCACAGGAGCGGGCGCTGCAGGGGCCGCAGGGACACGGGGCTCCGAGATGCCGTGCTCAGCTTGTGACCATCGATAGTTTGTTCCGGCATCAAACTGGGCCAGATCGGCTCACTCCATTCAACGGAGCCCCTTCGCATGTGCTCTGTTCCCTATAACACACATCAGCCCTGCTCCTTGTGACCATTGAAGCAGCAGGAGATGTGAGAACGAGATGCTCCAAGGCCGAGGTGCGGGTACCCCTGCACGTCACCAGGGCGCATCCCCACTCCCCCAAAGCACTAATCCTGCGCGGAACTGCTGAGCGCACCCCGGCGGCAGCTCAGCCCCCGCCGCCAGCAGCCGCTGCCTGCCCCGCACGCAGGGCTCCCATGCAGCACCCCGAAACCGCCCCAGAGCTTCCCGTGTGCCCTCTGCCAGCAGAGCACTGCTGGGCTCCAGCACCGCCCAGCGCGGGAGCGCACCGCCCCGCAGCAGGCAGGAACAAAGGGATGCTGCGCTCTGAGCCATATGGATCAGACATATATACAATACACAATAAACAACACATCTTTCAGTCTGGGTCTGTTTGAAACCTTCCAACATATGTTCTGCTAACAGTTTAACAAATTGATTGCTAATGTTATCCTGCTCTGAAATCTGGCATAATGTGCAGGAGAGGAAAAAAACCAACAAAAACAAAAGCATTCCTACCTCAACAGAAATGCACAAGAAAAGCCATTAGAAAAGGCTTCGGGATGCCTGACAGGAGAGAATTTCATGCCAATTTGTGTGCTCGTTGGAAAAATCATTTATTAAAAAGAAGATATACCTTCATGTTAGTGAGATGAGGGTGTAAAACTGAGCTGGGTCTCCCACTGCTTCAGCTCTATAACTCAAGTTATATTCATCAGAGGCATATATTTAAATCATAGCTTACTTTGCTTTGTGTTCTGAAATTTATTAGCCTACTACTTAAATGTTTTATTCATTAGGCCATGTAAATAATGCATGGTTGTTTCCATGGCAATTTAACCCCTTCTCTCCGGGAAGCTTGCAGATTTTCCATCTTGTGTGCCTGCCTAATTGCCACAATCAGATTTGCTGTTCTCTCAGAGTTGAGGCCATGGCTATTTTTCTCCTTTTTGTGGCAAATTCATTAGGAGGAAACTTTTTCCACTGACAAATAAGATGTATTCAGGCACAAACAGGGAGGGGAAGGAACTGTTTGCCAGGTCATTTAGCAGAGTTTGGGCATAGCTAATTTTTCCAGTTTCTGCTCTTCTGCGGGGTTTCTGCTGCACCATTAATCCTGGCAGCACGCAGTACCCGCTCAGCTCCTGGGGCTGCGGCCGCCGCAAGGATGCGCTGTACCTGGAGTGTCACCAACCGCGGTGCTGGGAGCCACGCTCCTGGCCGACCATGGCCATGTGCAGCGCAGGGGCCCTGGCACGAAGGGTACGGCCCCGTGCTGCTGGTGCCTTGCTGCTGTGGAGCTGCGGCCGGGGCCGGGTGTGCCCGGGGTGCACCAGCCCCGTCTGAGCTGAATGCAGCACACACTGCACACGTGGAGCCCTGTGCAGTGCACCCTGGGCTGCCATGGGGAGACCTGTGGGAACTGAGTGCTGGGCAGCACCTCTCTGCGGTGCTCTGCCACTGAAACACGCATGCTCTGCAACACATGCTCAACAGTAATTTATGATGCAGGAGCCTAATTTATGTACTGTGCAAAACTCTCCCACGTGCCCTGCTCCAAGAACAAGGCTCAGTCCCCAGTTTCCTGCTTACGGCAGCGAAGCATCCAACCTGTGTTTCTAGAGAAACAGCAACCAAAAATAAGCACCCAAATCTATTAAGCGGGGAGGGAGGGCATAAACCATCTTTGTTCCATGTCCTTTGCATTTCATCGCCAGACTGTAATCTCTCCTGTAAAACCTTTTATGCCAAATAGGGATCTTCTTCATGTCACAAAGCTAAAGACTCACCATGTGTAAATCTGCAGCGGTGCCCCTGCAGTTGCACAGGTCTCTTATAGGCAGCAGTAACTTTGGATCCAAATCACAGCAGAACTACGTCAGCAGCACACCCACAGCCTGCCCCCCCGGCTGAGTACTGCAGGGAGAGATGTGGGGAGGCCAGGGGGAGGGAGCGCCAGGTCTGTGCAGTGCCCAGTGTCAGTGTGCAGTGCACAGTGCTTCCCCGTGGCCTTGGGCAGGAAGCAGCACTTGCAGGTGGCAGAGCAAAGAGGTTTGTTAACATCCTGAAAACAGGGGTAGGATTTAAAACAGTTTGTATGCGTTTGGCTGTATTCTAAAAATAATGGGGCAGAATTCAGTAAAGATGCAGGAAAAATCAGATGTAAATGCAATGCATGGATTACTGCTTGAGTCAGCAGAAGATGGGGAGGATCCAGGGTTTGAAATTGCCACTGCATCTGGCAGCAGTGTAATGCTCTGGTACAGATCTGTGCTAGGGGAGCACCCCACGTTCTGGAAAATCCAGATGCAATGCAAGAAAAGCAGGTTCAGAAAAAGCAGTGCAAGATGGAAAACCGGTGGGGCTGGAATTCCTTACCTGGAGCACAGATGTGCACACAGAAGTCTTTGAGCACAGAAAAGCTGGAGACAGAAGTTGTCCATTTTGCTTGCACAAAGGGAAGGCTGTGGGGTGCTGCTCTCAGCAGCGCTGTGCCCGCTGGCACAGGAGCACTTCTTTCCCAGAAATCCAGGGCCCAGAGTCACTCTCTGTGTCTTCTGCCAAAACGTGATGTGAGCACATGAAGCACGCTTCTCTGGAGCGCGGGGAAATCATGGGGCAGCTTTGACATCTGAGCTACAGATAGCGAACAGATTCAGTCTCGTTATTTTAGATCTGATTAACTTTATTTTCAAAACAAAACCATCCTACAAGAATCTTTTCCTTATAAAAGAGAGCTGGGAAGCAGGTAGATGTTAGAAGAGAGAAATCATTGAGCTCCACAGATCTGAATAGCTGAGATCAATCACCATGAGCCATGGAGATGAGATTTGGGACAACATCTCGGCGCAAGCCTTCAGAGGCTTGTAGATCTGCCCAGCCGTGCTCCCGTCGGTGATGGATGGTGGGGGAGATCCACTGCTCCTCCGAATTGGCTTTGACTTAATTCACTCTCGGCATGGAAGGAGCAAAACAAAGGAGGAACAATTGGATTTCCCATTTAACACCTGGCTCTTCCGGCACCGAGCCCCTCCCAGCCCCATGACCGTGCTCTGCAGCAGCAGCAGTGATCCCGCAGTGAACACCGCCTGCAGCCCCCTCCCCCCGACCCATCCTGGGGCAGCTCGCACGGCAGCGGGCGGGTGTCGATATTCCAGGGTGAGCGCTGCACGCTGCTGCCCGGTGCCATGCAGCAGTGGTTCCCAGCCTTCCTCACACCCCGAGTCCAGCCTGGAGCTGCCCACCCTCCACCCAGCACCCAGCATGCTCTCTGCGTGGTTTGCAGCCCTGTGCAGTGCTCTGGGATGTGTGGTGCCCGTCGCTGTTAGCAGGCTGGCTCCTCACCTGCCCAGCGTCTGCTCTCTCCCTAACAACGTTTGCCCAGCGCTCGTTTGTCTCTGCCTCTGGTTCCCTCCGATTGCTGCTAATTCCTGCAGCTCACCCCTGGGCTGCCCCCGCCAGCAGCCCCCAGAGATGCAGCACAGCAGCCCCAGCCCCGGGAGCAGCCCCAGGTGTCACCTGCATGGAGGAAGCTGTGTGCGTCAGGAGACCCGGTGAACCCATTGATCTTCCTGGGAGCATCAATCTGTCTTTCTAATGCCGCAGTCAGGTGTCTCACGGAACAATTCACTGAGTGACAGCTCTCACAAAACCGCATTTGCTCCCCTCACTGTTCTTGCCATCAGAAGTGCTCTTGGCGGTGGGCGGACGTCTCTGCGTGACTCCGGAGCAGTGCTGAGCCCAGGGCCTAATGCTCGAGGTGAGGTCAGGAGCTGCAGCCCCTCGCCCCGCAGGCAGCATGAGAGGAGCAGAAGCAGAGGATCCACCCGCACTGCCACCCACACCAACGTGTGCCTGCAGCCATGGAACGTGGGAAGCCCAGCACAGCTCGGGAGCTGTGGCAACTGAGTGCATTACACTGCACCATCTACCCCCGCAGCCTATCATTTACTTCCCTGCCAGCTATTTCACATAGAAGGAATCATGCATTAAATTTTCAGGACGTAACAGACTCAAGATGCCAGGCTGCTGGGATTGCTGTTAACCTGAGAGCTGCAGCAGCACAAAGCACAACCGGTGTGACTCAGAGGGATGCGTGTGGCTAACACGGAGCAGCTCCGTATCAGCAGCCCAGGCAGATGCCCCCCTCCAGGAGCCGTGCTGCACTTCCATACCCACTCCCAGCCCCAGCCCAGGCCTGCTGCACACAACTGGCCCCAGACCCATCGCGCTGCCCCTGAGATGCACCCACTCCTGGCCCTGAGAGCAGCCACTATCCTGCTTGGCTGGGCCATTCATACCCACATCTCCTTCACACGCTCCCGACCAGTCTGCAGCCCTGCCCAGCAGAGGCCACTGGAGATGCTGTCACTGTCCTGGAGGCACCCAGTGAGATCCATGCGCCCGGCACGATGCCCCCAGCAGGGGGACAGGGGCAGTACCGCCAGCCCTCCATGACCACCCCCAGCACCCGCTCACCCTGGGAGCAACTTAGTGCAGAGCAACTCTTACAGGGTTTTGAAAAACAAGAGGCAGCAGAAAGGGTTAACAGTTTATTATATTTTTTCTGAGTGATTTTATCACTGTCGTTAGAACATTCATTGAACTAAGTGAGAAATCCATCAAGACGTGACAGCAATGTGCAGACTAATGGCTGTTAGATGGTAATAATTTTTAATATGATTTTTATTTCACTTAATTTCATATGTGCTTGACAAAAGGTCCCGTGTCACTGGGGAGCTGTGTGGAACTGGGAATTCGCTGATGTGAAGGTCTATTAAACCAAGTGCTCCAAGTACTTTTAAGTTCCAACTTTAGAATTCCTGAGAAAACTCCGACATTTCGGCCTTTTTGGCAAGAAGTCAATGAGACAGCAGGAAGACACGGCGTGCCAGCTCCAGGGGCAGCCCATCCTTCTGCACGCTCTGTTTGTCTCTCGGCTCACGCTCACTCCTCCACTTCCCATCATCGCCCGATTCAGAGGCCAGGTGACCTCTGCACCCAGCAGCCCCTCCTGTCTGACATCTCCTCCAGCTCGTCCCACACGTTGGGCGGTGTGAGGAGGGGCAGCCCTGGCAGCACCCATGGGCACTGCTCTGCCTGCCCGGGTTGCGGGGTGTTCCCAAGGGTGGTGGTGCCGCCGATGGAGGTCCTGCACTGTGCATAGCTTGACATGGCCTCGGATGTTGGGGACTGAAATAAGCCGTCATTTCCAAAGAGGACAATCCCTTGACCATTTTGTTGTCCTTTGAAGACGAACCAGACTTTGCTTTGAGCACTCAGTGCCACCGCTTGGTGAACTCAGGAGGTCCTGGGACATCTAAGGACACCTCCAGGGCCTCACGTCCACCATGCCTGCCAGCAAGAAAAGACATGAGGAGTTTTCATGCACCTCCTGTCGGTCACCTTCTCTTACCTGCAGCCCACCACGGTTCTTCTCCACAAGGAAACATCAGAGGAACACAGTGAAGAGAGGAAGTAGCTGCGCCGAGTGCTGGTGGCACACTGGTGGTGCCAGGAACAAAGACAAACAACCAATTCCTGAAATCAAAAAAACATGTATATGATCACTCAGGGACAAAATCTGCACTCCAAGGAGCTGAGCGCCGGATCCCCAAAGAGTCTCTGTGATTTCACTTTCATACAGTGTCCTTACGCTGCCTCCAGGGCTGAAACATCCAGTGGGCTCCCGCAGGCGTTTCTCGCTTGGAAATGGAGACCCACCAGAGCTGCGGTGCCTGCAGCAGGAGCAGTTACTGCAGCCAGCGTCTGGGAGGGAGAGCATCAGCACCAACACAGCACATGCGGCAAACGTGGCACACCCAGTGCACACACACACGCAGCACATGCAGAGCCCAGTGTCCGAGCTCCCAAAGAGCCCGATTCATCCATTTCACTAAACACAATATTGCTCTGGTGGCTGTGAATTTAACAAATCCATTCATCTGTCATCTTAATCCTGGACACTTCAATTCAAAAGAGGGAGTACAGACGCAGGACGACTTTTCCCAGCAGATCATGTTATAATTAATGCTGGAAGACCTGCAAGCACCTTACACCGTGCAGATCCTCTCGGTATTAATTGCAAGGACAAAATTATGGCTGTGCCTTTAAAATGGAGGGAGGGTGCATGCGTACGTGTGTGTGTGTGCTTAAACATATAATATATAATATTTGTAGTAAGAGTCAAATATGGAAGCTATACCTTCCCCTGATGAATGGGAGGCTTAATAGAAAAGCCCGAGATAGATAGATTTTACACAATATGACACTGGTTTAAGGAAGCAATATCAACCATTGTTTAATGTAATAAAAAGCCAGAGGTGTAAGAAATGATGGTAATTCTATTGTAACTGAACTTGAAGATCCCTGTCAAATATGAGTGCGAATGTGGCAGTTATTTTAGGTATGTTTGTAATCTTTGCAGGCGTTTTGTCAAGGAGGCACTGTGATATTAGTAAGAGTGCACAAAGGCTCGGCAATGGTGTCATGCACAATTAATGTCCCCAGGTAGCAACTCCATTAGTCTTATGAAGTGAGCTCACAAATGGGAATACTAATGGGGACGCGCCTTGGGGCATTTGCTGAGCTTACTGCTAGTTTATTTCATACCCTTTATGCTCAACACAAAATTTACCTAGCCTGGATTTAAAATGTGTCTCATTACACAGGCAGCATCCTTTTACTCCAGTGCTTCCCTTTTAACATGCAAGATTTGCAATTCTAATCATATCAAAACCTGACTGCTCTTGCTAAAAGGAAAAAAAAAGGATAAATAAATGGAAAAAATAATCTTACGATAAAGACCGTCTGGGGTTTTAATCTTCCCTGACAGTCCCTTTTCATGTGTACATACTGCTGGCACACGTTCTTGGTGCATGGCTCGGAGGAGCGGGGCACGGTGCGGGGTGGTGGCTCTAAGCATGGCCCTCGTGCAGCTCACACACTGCAGCGCTTGGCACAGGGTGCCCTGCAGCCCCTGCTCCTGCAGCCCCTGCTCCTGCAGCATGCACCAGGACAGGGACTGCTGCACACTGTTCCTAACGATGCCAAAGCACTGGGCTCGAGCTTTACTGCATCGCAGCGGTGCTGCTGGGCTGCCCAGCAGACACGAGAGCAGAAACACCCATGCACGCAATAGGCACAGTTTCCAAATCCCAGTGCTGTGTTCATGATGGCTCACGTGGGAAGTGGCCACGCTCCAGCACTGAGCAGCCCACGACTGATGACCGTGGTGCTCAGTCCGCGAGGTCCCCGCACGGTGCAGCCCGGAGCCAGGAGCCGGGCGCTGCAGCAGCGCTCCCCAGCCTCTGCTGCACCAAAATGCCAGATGAGCCCCGGACAGATTTATTTTCAAATCCTGACTCAATCACAGTATTGGATTTGTAATCACAGGCTCCAATTTTAGCGGAATAAATATACTAACAAAACTAATAGTTTGTTAGCTGCAAGGTAGGGACAATCAAAGTGTCTAAAGTGAAATACACGGCTCCTCAGGAGAAACCCCTACATGATAAAGACATTTAGCGTTTTATTTTTTTAAATAAATATATAGTGTGGTGTCAAGCTGTTTGCAGAGCACACCGCTGGCTGGTGCTGCGTGTGAGTGTGCACCCAGCGGGGAGGGAGGGCTCCAAAAGTTCACCAGTGTGTAACTGTCTCCAGCCACCACACGAGCTGCATCGGGAGAGGACATAAACCAAAATGACTCCTCGGGAACCCAGAGGAGAAGCAGGAACTGTTTGGTGGAGAATTATAGCTATGGGTGAAATTAGATGTACTCAGAGCCCCAAGGCTGGGAGAAATAAAAAGCATTTTAAATGGAGTGTAGAATTCATATTCCTCAGTCACTTCCAATAAATAAATCCTTGACAATTTTTTTCAGTAAACAGTGGTTACACTTTGCTCTATTGTCTCCATCTTGCATATTCCAAATGGGGAATCCAGGCATTCCGTCCCAGCACGGCCACACCCGTGGTGCTGCAGCAGGAGGGGATTCAGCATGGCCAGTCCCAGCAACATCTCTGCATGCTCCTCCTGCCCCTCAAATCCCGAGGTTACTGGGTGCTGGGTCCGGCTGCGCCTTGCAGCGGTCTCAATGCAGAAGCAGCAGCTGTAGGTGCCTCTCTGCAGGGGTGCAGGTTCCCAGCTGTGCCATGCAGCCCTGCCCACTGCCACGTGCATGGCCACGACCACCACCTGCACCAGCAGCAGGGAGCAGGGAGCACTGCACGCTGCACTTTGTCACCGCGCACCGCCAGGTGTGACCCCTCCGGGCTCAGCCCCAGCAATGGCAGGACCCCCGGGGGAGCGCAGGCAGAGCCCTCTGCCTGGTTTGAGGCCGCATGCATTTCCACTTCCATGAAGAAATGAAGCACTTTATACTTCACAACTTCCCCACAAAGGCAGCCGTCCCATTTCACCTGTCTGCATGGAGGAGATGATGGAGGGAGAGCAGAGCGCTGGGCTGCCAGCAGCTGGCGTTTGGGAGGGTGCTGCTTCACATTCATTTAACTTGCGTCTTTTATTGAGAAGAATAATAATCCTTAGAGCAGCAATAACAGACCCGCTCCTCCCGGAACTGCTGAAGCAGGAGGAGAGCCGCTGTGCACGGGCGTTCTGGTGCCACTGGAAGCACCCGTGGTGGCTCCAGCCCCAGCACACACCTGGGAGCCGAGCTCAGGGACACCATGGTCCTGTCCCATCCTGCACAGCCCTGGCTGGAAATCCCCCTGCGACCTCTCCAGAGGGCACTTCAGCAGAGAGAAGCGGGTGTGCGGGGTCACTCGAAGAACGGCGGTGTCCTTGGGTCAATTGCAGGGAATTATGTCTGCAGACCCCGTTATCCGCTGGCCAACAAGCCCCCGGAGAGCCCTTGTGTGAGCAGCCGGGCTGGGAGTTCAGGGCCGGGGTGGATTCCTGCCTGTTTCTGCTGGTGTTTGCTGTCTCGTGGAGGAGGCGGGAGCATGGCAGCTCAGATAAAACCTGCAGCTGCTGGGAAAATGCATGGAATGCTCTTCTGCTGGGAAAAGCTGCTATGTCAAGCCTGAAGTATTTGGCAAGAGGTGGCAAATCTGAATACAAAACATGAAAATGCCAGAGATGACCCAAGGGTGCTTGCCTTCCTTTCCAGAGAAGGAATATCAAAATTATCTACTCATTTTAAAAGAAAATTAAAACTTCTGCAATATGCTTATTAGACCATGACTAGCAAAGAAAGATGAAGAACTTGAGATGCAAAGACAATGGATTCAATCCCATGCTCAGCCATTTATTTTTGGCTAATTAAAAGTGTAAGATTTTTCTCTTTATTATGCACTGTTTGCCAAGTTCATTATTTGCTCACCCATAAATCATCTTCAGTAGCCAAAGGTAAATTCCCTCTCTGTGTTCAGAGGCTGCAGTTAGTACATGTCACAAACCCCAGCGCCGAGGAGCTGCTCCGCCGCGGTGCCGCGTGGTGCTGCCGGCAGCGCAGGGCACCCGAGATGGTGTCGGTTCTGTGGGAATCAGAGACAGAAGGTGCAAAGCTCCTCTCCTTCCCTGCTCTGTCCTGTAGCTCGCCAGCCTCTCTAATGTCAGTTTGACCTCAGTTAATTCTTCCCAGCCTTGCATGCCCCCACCCACGCTGCAT
>NC_034424.1:9753247-9755069 GCF_002078875.1 Numida meleagris | reverse complement strand
CCCGCCTTGCAACCCCCCAGCTCTGCCTTCCACCAAGCCCCCACAGCAGCAAAACCCAAGGGAAGAGAAATGCTGGAGGCAGCCTGTGTTGGAATAGCAGCGGTGTCCAATTTTTTCTCTGCAAATGCCTCCCAGAAGCACCTGCAGAGCTTTGCATCTTTCAGAAGCGCTGGACAGCTGTCAGCCTGCAGAATTCCGTGTCCTCTCTCTCCTCCTTTCAGCTGCTTTTCCCAAAAAGCTGCTCACTCCCACCTGGGATCCAGGAAGCAGGAGAGGCATCAAAGTGCTTCCATCTTCTGCTATGGACTCCACATCTGGGAAACCCAGAAGAACTTCTGCAGCCCACGTTGCCACCAGGAGCAGTAGGGAATATCCGGTTTGTCCACGTGGCACCATTCCTTGGCACTGAAGCCTTCATTTGCGCTTACGTGGTGCCAAAGAATTTACCAAACTTTTTGTAACTAGCAAGTTATTGAGTGTCACTTTAGTACAGTGTATGTGGAAAATGCATGGAAGGTGCCAAGAATGCTGCATAGTCTTTAACTATTACATTAAGCATCTGCTGCTGCCATTTATGGATCAGATAGCATTTTACTCTTGAGATATTTGATTTTATTACCTTCTAGGGAGAGAGCCAAACAAGTGTTCTTATTGATTTGCACATTAAATATATTAGTAATAAAACAACATCTCTGTAAACCAATTGTAAAATCAATATTAATTGGTACCAAAATATCACAAGTAGTTGAATTACAATTAAAGAGGGTGGCTTCAAAGTCTGCCCACCAATCCAGAGGTGATGCACACCAAGTGGGAGAGGACCACCAACTCCGAGCGGAACAACAACGCTGAGAGCAATTAACAGCTGTTCCAAGTAAAATATGGAGAGATGCTCAAATTTGTCTGAGGAGAGCAAGGGTCATTGAGATTCAGTTCATGGACAGCAGCTCACTTGGTCTGCGCGGGCACACGTTTGGCTGATTAAACCTTGTGGGAACAGACCCAAAGATCGCTCACGTTTTCGTGCACCGGGCAGCTCCCGCTCTCCATCCGCCCTGGGCAGAGCAGCGAGGAGCCGACCCTCTGCTGGCAGGGCCCGGGGCCCAGACCCTGCCCCAGAGCACCAGGGGGCACACGGAGAGCTGCGGCCGGGGCTGCACCCGCATCTGGAGAGAACAGTGCTACACTTGAGAGCCTGAGAGACAGCTTGTAGCTAGGAGACAATAATAAAAGCGCCTCTGTTGTGCAACAAATAAACACTTGGTGCCACTAGGTAACTCGTAGGTAAGAACAAGACTCACAGCAAGCCAGATGTTGCTTGGTTCCTCATAAAAGACACGGCTCACAGCCAGGGGTCCTTTCCCCCTCTGGATTTACATGCACATCGTGGCACAGGGATACTTGTAATTCAGGAAAAAAAGTTGAAAGTCTGCACTGGTCCTGATAGTTCTTATTAAAACCAAATCACTCTCCCCCCTGCCACAGCTGACATTAGCCAGGCTGCTAACACAAGCTCACCTTCTTCCCAGAGTTTATTTGCTTTTCATATAAATGCTCATTTTCAGGAACAAAGAATATGGAAATAAAGATGTCTGGCTGCCTGCCCTCCCCACAGCTGGGGTTTTGGGGCACTTTCTCCTCCTGATGCCCACAGGGCAGGCCGAGCTGCGCAGCACAGCTGGGATCATGCACCAGGTCAGCGTGGGCCGGGCTCTGGGCGGTGTAGAGCCACTGTGCTGCAGTTCTCTGGGTGCCAGCGGCTGGGAGTGGAGTCCGTGCTTTCTCCTGGAGCAGTCCTGTCTGAACTGACCAGCGTCTGCCC
>NC_034424.1:9685747-9748247 GCF_002078875.1 Numida meleagris | reverse complement strand
TTCTGAAGGGAGAGGTGATTCCAGCACCTTCCCAAATCAACCATGCCCGGGAGGAGGCGAGGCTGTGCGGCTCCGACCCTGGCTTGGAAGTCTGAATGCCTGCAGGCTGATGTCGTGAGGAGATGCCCCTTCCTCTCCAATCCCTTGTGTCCAGGCTGCTGGGCACGCAGGCAGCAGAACAGCAGCAGGCCCTGAGAATGAGCATGCAGCCCGGTGAGGTGTCAGGTGGAGCTGTGTCAGCAGCACACGGGCTGGTAGCACAGCTCTCCTGGCTCTGCAGTGGTGGAGCTGCACATTCCTTTTGGATCTCGACATGGAGATGCACGATTTCCTGCTTTATGTAATCCAAATCCGTATCTGTTCCAGCATAACTTGCATTTGCCCTGCAAAAAGAAGACCTGCGGATATATGCCAGGCAGTTCCGTGAAGATCAATTCACTGCCAAGACCGATTGTGTTCAAACACAGTATCTCCCAAGTATTTATCTGCTTTGTGTGACTTAGGAGGTGCCAGTGAAACCTCTGTTCTTGATGGGGTAATGCACGCATGAAGGCAAAAAGAAACCCTGTGGCTTATACCACATCCGTTACTAATCCACCTAGCTGCATCACATCAATAACAATGCTAGAGAGCAGGGGAGCCTGCCTGGGCAAAGCCTTCCTGCGCACACACCCGAGCTGCTGAGCTCCACCAACTCTCAGAGCAGGAAAAATGCAACGTGGGTGCACAAAGCCTTGGCCCAACTGGGAACAGATCCCGTGTGCTGCAGAGCCCGCAGGAAGGGGAGTGCATTCACCAGGGCTGCAGTGGGAAACAAAACCTCTGTGTTTCTGCATTAGAGCTGCTGTTTGATAGTTCCCATTGGTGCACCGTAGCAAGGGGCTGTGTGCAGAGGAGTGCCTCTTCCTTGTTGTTTGGCTTCGGACTGGCATAGATTCAGCATTTTAATTTGCCACTTCCAGAGAGGGAGACATGGGACAATTGGTGCCCAGAGCTGTGCAAACCAGGATCTGCCATGGGAGCACCTGGCAGCTGTGGGGCTCGGGGGGGCTCTGTGTGCATTGCCCTGCCTTTCCCTGCGCCCCAAGGGGAGCCCCGCATGCTGCTGCTGCCCTGGCACCTCCCCGCCTGCAGCACAGAGGGTCCAGCACTCATTTGTGTGTGGAAACGTTTTAATTTTGCAGAGAAATCTGGTGGCAGTGCCTGTGCAAAGAGAGCTCGGCTGAGTGGAGCTGCCCTGCGTCACGGGCATCTGGAAAGCAGGGGCCGCCCGAGAGCTCCCGGGTGCAAAAAGACACCGTGCCCACACCGCTTGTCATTAACTCCCATTTAAAAGAAGAAGGAAGCTGTGCAAACCATTAGGAAGATAATTGGTCTCTTCTCTGTATTTCAATAAAAGCGAGGGACAAAATACCATGTATGTGAAATAACTACTTTAGGATAACAGCACTCGTCACCTTGACAACTCGGTCAGAGGTCTCGGCACGGCGGTGCCTGCTCAGTGAGGTGTGAGAAATAAAGGACGCCGGGGACAGGGGGAAGATACTTGTCTGACCAGCGGAGATGTGAGGACCACAACGGGCTGTTAGCTGCAGGATTTCTAAACAGAAAGCGGCTTTCATGGGAAGCGTTAGAAAATAACCCCTGCGGAGCCGGCGGAGCACCACGCGGGCAGCCCGGCTGCGCTCCCGCACGGTGCCGGCTCAGCCGTGACGGGTGAGCGCCGTGCTGCTGGCAGCAGGGAGCGGGCAGGGGCAGCGGGCAGGGCCCCAGCGTGGGCAGCACCGCTCCAAGTGCTCCCACAGCATCGCTGGGTGCTGCGAGGACGTGTGCAAGGTCTGCGTGGTGCTCCGAAACACACGGACGCGTAAAACAACATAATATTACAAAGAAAAGGTGACAATGTAACATACTAATATGAACAGACATGAAATCAATGGGAATTTCTATTTAGGTAGGAAATCAATAGGAATTTCAAGGTAGGAAAAAAGGAAATTACTTACCTTTAATTTGAGCTCTCTTCAAGCCTGGTTCTCAATAGATCGGCACTGGGTGCCATGTGGCTCGCATGGGGATGGGGACGTGGGGGCGGTGATGGGGCTGTGGCACGGCCCCCACCCAGGGCCCAGCGGGGCAGAGCTGTTCCGCACAGCAGTGTTGAGAAGGGAGAGCCCACGGGCACTGGGTGTGGGGACCCTGCAGTGGCAGATCTGGGGGTCAGTTTCTAGCACCCAAATATCGCAGTGAGCACGCTCCAATGGCAGTGCTTGTCATACGACCCATTACTGGGGTAAAGTTGTGCCAGACAACTGGAATGGCAGCTCAGCCCTCATCCTGCTCAGTGATCATGCAAATGCACTCAGTCGTCCATGCAGAGCCGTCCTGATGTCAGCGTGCTTTGGCTGAGCTCTGCGTCTGGCTGCGCGATGCTCTCAGAGAGATGAAGGCCTCTGTTTGAGACCCTTTGAATTGGAAGATGTTATGAAAGTGAGAGATGATGATTATTTTGTTAAAAGGAGAGCTAGCTGCATCTCAAACTCTGCCCCTTCAGTGACTGAAAATTAAAAGACTTCTGGAAGTAGGTATTAGTATTACACAAAGGATCCTGAAATCACCTCCTGATGTGGTTGAAGGTGGAAACAATTTTAAGCCATTGTTTCCAGATACATTTGCATGCAGCAGCAAAGCCTGATGTACCAGCATTCTGCGTTTCACTCATTCATGAGTGCTAAAATGGTCTGCTGCATTTTAATTTAAACATAATAGGAGGGAAGTACCAGCTTTGGTAACAAGTGGAAGAGATTGGCTTCCCCCAGCAACTACAGAGCCCTCAGTGCAGATGTATTTCTGGCTGTGGGAGCAGGAGGCAGCTCGCCATAGCTTCTGGCTCTGGGACTTCAGCTGCTGTAAGACCTTCATGGTGTCCAGAGGAGCACTTTCCCCCTGGCTGCCGCCTCCCCTGGCAGCTCACCTCGCAGAAGGCAGCGCAGAAGAAGGGCAGAATCCATCTGGCCCTGGATGTGTTTCCTGGGTTGTGTTTCCACTTCTCTGCCATGGCCTGCCTGAAATGCACATTAACCCCAGGTATAATGGCATTGATTGGTACAATCAGCAAGGGAAGATATTTTCAACAGAATATGAACAAAAGTGAAAAATAACCATGTACCGAGGGCTTTGTTGGCAGTTCTCTTGGTTCCTTTGCCAAAGGTCCATATGATGCTCTCTCCCACCACAGAGGTTTTAGAGACCTCCTGCAGGGATGGTATCTGGCAAAGTGCAAAAAAAAAAAAAAAAAAAAGCAGTAGTGGAGTGTGGGCTTGCAGTGTAGCCTGGCAGTTGTCCCAGCTTGGACCCCTGTTAGACTGAAAACCAACAACAAATCAGCTCCACTTGCCGAGAACGCTAAATTGAGGTGAGTGCTGAATGAGCTAGCAACAGCAACAACAAAAATCCAAAGGGTTTTATCATCTTTGCAGCAGAAGGGACATATGGTAAATAAAATTTAATGCTGCCAAATGGGGAGAGATGCACGATGACCTAAGAACCATAAAGCAAAGAGCAGCATGAATGGAAGTGAACTGGTGCAAGAGGGAGGGTACTGAAGAGAAGGAAACAACTGAAGCCATTACAAAAGCATCAAATGTATCCATGGATATTTACTGTGGCTGCAAAACAGCCACAGCCCCGGCAAAGCCACCTGCGTTGCTGGTGCAGTGCCACTCGGAGACCAGCTCCTGCAGGCATATTGTTCCTGTTGCTTTTCTTGCTCCACCAGGGACCTTGAGCTGAGCCCTGCTGGCTGCAGCAGACAGAGCCTGCCCTCCCCCTGGCTGGGGGTGCTGACCTGGCATGCCATCTCCTCCCCTCTCACAGTCCAGAGCTCACCAGAGAGCATGCCCCTGTGAGGTAGGACCCTTTCAGACCTTGCTACCTGGTTTTCATCTGGACTTTCCCATCCTCAGCTCGGGTTCCTTATCCTGAGCCTGGCTTTATCTCCCTCATGCTCCTGGGGCAGCAAGACTCATCTCGAGCCTGAGCTGCACTGGCTTTCAGAGAAAGGTGCAAAGGGCTTCTTTTACCTTTAATGAATAGCACCTCTTTTTTCCCACCACGGAAACCGCAGACACCTCTTCACATTTCCTTACAACACCATGCTTGTGCCTAATTAAGCTCTATTAATACTAATGAACAGGCTCACCATAGCCCATCACTTTAGTTCTTAATCTAATGCCATGTTGTGACACTTGTTCAATGATGATTTCAGCCCATGAATCAAATCATTGTGGTTCAGCCCGTACGCACAGCTCCTTTCTCACGTGGGACCAGAGAGAAATCTAGCCCAGGAAACAGTAGAACTGGTTAAGGACCTTCACATTAAATTATAAGCCAAACCTTCGGCCCCGTTGTCCCAGCACAACCAAGCACCCACAAGAAGTGCTTCTGCTGATGCTTCCACCTGGGCACAAGTCCTGCAGGAGCACCCACACCTGGAGACCTGCATGGGGCAGGGGCCGGGGCAGTGGGACGGCGCCGGTAGTGAAGGAGCCAGGAAATCTCCACTGAAACTCCTTTTTTTTCTTTTTTTCCCCCTCCTCATGCAAGAGATGGATCAAATCCATTTGTTCTGGGAGGAAAAGGTCCTCCTGCACTCTGCTGGCTCCTGAGCTGTATGTTTTGTTTAAGATTTGTAAGCTCTGAAATATATTTCCTCTTCAATGCCATAGGCTTCACAGAAACAAAAATGCTTCCTCTTCCCGATGTGTTTCCACACCTCGTCAGTTTTGTAGGGCGATGCATGATTTAATTCTCCTCATACCTGCAGACTATTTGCAAACTTTCTGTTTTCCTCGCGTACCGACTTCCCTGTTGTAATGAGCCATAAAGAATTGTGTCTGCTCTGGATGCCGGACTGTTACCTGCGTCTGTTCTTTCTTTGAGGCTTCTGAATTATTCAGGAGGGAGACTTCACCCAACTCTGAAGTCTCAAATAAGAAACATAAAAGTTAGAAACACTGAGATTTTAAGAAGTACTGGAAGTGAAAAAAAGTATTTCAGCCAGGGTGATTTATGTGTAAAATACCTAAATATACGGCTGTACTGATCGATTTGAATTGTGTTGTCATGCCGGTTGGCAGAAAGAGATGAGATTTTTCAATATGTTAAAGTGTAAATGTTGTTAAAAACACAGTATTAGAAGATTAAGATTCTGACCCTTTACGTTCCAATGATCGTAAAAATAAGACTTCCAACCCATTAAAGAACAGCTTGCCGAGGCATTACACTGAATCACTCCACCACGAGGATGTTATAACCCTGTTCTAGCTTATTCATAGGCATCTGCTTATGTGGCATCTACATCAAACTGTGAATGCAAATGTAAGTCTGAGGGCTTGGATGTGCTTTAATAAACTCTGCCAGATTCCACCTCATCACCTCTGAGCTCAGCGGAGGAACAGAATGCTGTGGGCTGCGGGACACCTGCGGGCCCTGTGGAGATGCAGCCATCCCAGGCATGGTGTGGGGCCCGGGCCTCCCCACCTCCACTTCTCTCTGATTTCATTCATCTCACATTAACCTTGCTGGGTATTGCTGCAGGGAGCAATCAAATTCAGGACAACTCAATAGAGAAAGCCCCATTGATTAAAGTTAATTAGGCCTTGCCTTGTAGATGACCATAAGACAAGTAGCTGCCCTGCTCTGTCCACGTAGTTGTGTCCCCTTACAGTCAGCGTGCTGCGTGGGGACAGCTGGGTCACCATGTGCATCTCAGGTCAGAGAAATGCTCGTTTCCAGTAAGCACTCAGGTTACTGGTGCCCGTGCAGCACAGAGGAACAGTGTTATCCCTCAGTGCCAGGTCATCCTCAGCATCACCGTGCACACTGCTGGGGCTCTGTGACAAACTGTTCCCCATGGTCATTTAGGGGTGCCCTCATCTGCCCCCGAGCACTGCGGGCTCGTGTTGGGGCCCTGCTGAGCGCTCGGAATCCGTGCTCCCCAAAGCAGCACCAGGGCAAAGCCAGCACCGCTGACCTGACCGCCCCTCCCGGGACCACCTCTGCCACTGGGTGCTGCATGCCCAGCCCAGCAGCGCTCGGAGGAGCGGGGATCCCGGAACACAGCGTGGCCATGCCAGGCTGAGCCACAGCCGGGGCCCTGAGCTCCTCTCGTGCCAAGGAGAGGCAGGGACGGTGCCCACTGGCTCACAGCACGAGCTGCAGAGCCTTCCAGCAGCAGCAATTATTTAATTTAATGGGGAGAATCCAAGCACTGGAACTTTTCAGGGAGATTTAATGTTTTATGACAGACCGAACTTCTGTAATGAAAAACCTTGGTTCTATATGTGGGAAGTTACCCGGGATCACAGCGAGTGCAGGTGCCCCAGGAGGCCTCGGAGGGAGAACCGGGCCCCTCCCCCCAACCCCCCCATTCCCCCACCTCCCCAGGGGCTCTTCCCATTGCAGCCCAAGCAGCCCCAGCCAGGCTGTGTGCCCCAGTGCCCTGCAGCCGCCCGGCTCCTGCAGAAACATGCAGATTCTGACTCTTATTTGAGGCAGGTCTGAAACAGCAGTGAAGGTTATTGAAAACATAACCAAAGCTCCTCCTTATTTCATTAAATACAAATGTGAGTGGGGTCATCAGTTTTTATAGGGGCTCGTAAAGCATCCTTCTTGTTCAAATAGGCTATCAAATCACCCAAGGCTTCTCTCCATGAGGAGTGCAATAAAACCAGAGTTTCTTCTTTAAGAAACTCATCTCAACATCATAATAAAATAACCTTAAATAATACAGTATGGAACAGTTTTTCAATAACATAATTATAGGCTTCCATTTTTTTCCTGGCAGGTCATTTCTTGGTATCTATTTTGGATGCCATATTGCAGAGGAAGGGAGCAGGGGATGGCTCTGAGGCATGTCCTCAGGTCACAGCAGATCACCTTGCCTCGCCCTTGTGCCATGCGGACACAAGGAGCGCAGGGCGAGCTGGCACCTCGTCCCTCTGCAGAAGGGGCAGCACAGCCGCAGTGTGCCCCGTGGTCATCAGGCAGCGTGCAGCCCATGTTCCTGAGACCAAGCGTCCCAGTGCAGACCCACTGCCGAGCCAGCTGACCAGCACAGTGGTGAGCAAGAGTTCAGGTGGCTGTGTGCTAGTGGAGGATGGAGAAACACCGCTGACGGCACAAACACAGAGCAGGGCACAGGCAGAGCCCTCAGCTGGCCCAGGGATGCTGAGCTGTCTTTCCCCACCCGGGGAAGTGCAAGTCATGCAGGACCAGGCCCATCTGGCAGATGGATTAAAATATTTAGCACTGCTTTCCGCTTGTTTTTTTGTTTGTTTGTTTGTTTGTTTTTGGCTTTTTTTTCACATAATTGGTGGCTGACCTGCCTGTGTCATGGTGTGTCACTCGTCCCCAGGAAACGGATTGCTGGGCAGTGAGTGGGCGGGCAGCCAAGGGGCAGCGACGTTTGTGCTCCGGACCCATCACATACTGGGATTTTAGCCCTGGGGTTCTGCACCTAATCCATATCTATCCTTTACTTGGAGAAATGACCTGCATTTTAACGTACAGGTGTTCCTGGGGTGTTATCGACTCCACTTGGAAATTCTAGCTTAAATTTTGGGCAAGGTGTATTATTTTTTGCAAGCTTGTATCTGAAGATTTATTCACAAGTAATGGTGGCTAGATGTTTGCAAAAGGCTCTAAATCTGAGCTACTTCGAGGCAACACGTACAAAAAATCAAACCAGGGTGATGTAATCTCCTATAAAATGTCACATGTGTGAGCATATGCACGCATTGTACATCCATGTAAAAAAATCAATCTGTGTACATCATCTGCACATGTTTGCAGATAATACGAAGTTGTGTTTAAGAAAAGAGAAAGAAAGAAAAGCCTCAAGTGGCAGAGCAGTTAAGGAACTCCTAGGTGTTTTTAATAACATTGATCAGACCAAATGAAAAAAGCCAGAGCACTGGGAGACAGGAGCAGCCAGCAGATGCTGACATTCTATCACAGCAGACACATATTGACTAGCGGTCTGAACAAGTCACTCACTCATCAGCGGCCAGCCTGATTGAGTTGCCTGCAGCCAGTAAATGAGCCTTCCATCCACTGTGGGTCGAAATGAACTGCAATCTTTTCAGACCTCGTTGTTGGCCAAATGAGAGATTTAAAACCCCGGAGGACTCCAAATGAATTTACCAAGGAGCCACAGTGACTAACAAAGCTACAATACATCAGAGCGCGGGGCACTGGGTATTACACTTACCGCTCGGTGATCAGCGCTGGGTATTACACTTGCTGCTCGGCGATCAGCCCGCACTGAGCAATGCAGAGGTAACCAGATTAACCAATGTGAGGAGTGTAAACCTTTTATGGTTTCTTTAAGGATTTAAAGATTTTGATGAGAAAACACTACAAGTTTCCCAGGGGAAATTTGCTGTTATTGATTTAATGTTTGCTTGCATGCTACCTGTCAATTTTCCAAGAGCTTCAGCAACAAAATTCTTATTTGATATTTGACAGAACTCGTGCTAGTTTGCATGAGCAGAGCAGTGGTGTGCAGACAGCAGAAGGCAGAGGTGTGGGGTGCCTCCTGCACCCTTTTACTCAAGAACTGATTTCAGGCCAAAGCTAATTCCAGGACTAGCTGCAAGCTCTGAACTCTACAGAGCATGCCTAGGGATAAACCAGACCAGCTGGATTTGTCACTCAGGTGGGAAAGGTTCAATCTCATGTAGGGTTTGGTTGTCCCACATGAATGCCCCACATTCATGCAAACAGATGTACAAGCTCACAGACTGTGTGTGTTCATGATGAAGGAGGATTCTGCTTACCCTTCCTCCTGACTTAGTCTTAGATCAGAAAGCTGCACTTCTTCAGGTCCATTCTGGCATTGCTAGAAGCACATCTGTTGTACCAAACCGAGAATATGAGAGGAGTGTAAGATCTTTGAGCAAACACTTGCAACAAATCATCCAAGTACCTCCAAATAGCAAAGTGCTGAGCTTAACCTGAAACCAGTGCATGGACAACGGAGGTTACGAAATAACAAGTGAGCGCTCCCTCCCAAGTTCCCTGTGGGTATGAAAAGGGATATCTTGGGATTTCTTCTGTTTGAAAGACCAAACATGCCTGGAGGGAGCCAGAGCTTTCTGCCAGTGCCTGCCGCACGGAGAACAGCACTGCTCCCACCGGGCAGCGATTATCCCATTGCTAACATTTCCATGATAACAAATTGCCTGATAGCTGTGGAGGCAAATACAATGCTCGCTCTCTCTTACAGCTAATTCCTCCCCCATGCAGGTGCTGACCTCCTGTCTCGCTGGCTCGGGGAAAGCACCATGCACAGAGATTCTGGCCAAGTGCTGCTCCCTGCAGACCCCTGCCAGCCCTGCAGCTGCTCCCACTGCCCAGGTGCTGCCCGTGGTTGGTGCACCCCAGCACTGCGCACCTCTTGCGGGGTTACTTCATCCCAGCTGAGTGGAGCAAAATGGTTTGTCATCTTGATTTTTTTGCCGTAGCATCCTGGAGGAATATGCTCCAAAATGCCTTCAGCAAGAGCCTCTAATATGGAAGAGTCATTTCTCCTCTGCCTCTCACAATACCAGAGCAATGCAGTGGTTGCTGGCTGGAAAATTAGCCCAGGGAACTCTCTCCTCTGTCTGTCTCTCACCTCATTAGACTAGTGAGAAAATGTAATTGTAAGTCTCTGAGGCTTTCTCCTCGCAGGCTGGTGGGGGCCTGTGCTTCACAAGGGCTAGCAGCGAGACAGCTCCGCACCATGGCCACCAGCTCCACGCCCAGCAGAGCCTTCCTGCAGGAGCCACACTTTGCCCCGCAGCGCTGCGCTCCTGCCCAGGGTGTGTGCAGGTGGCTCGCTCCATGCTTCCCCCCCGCAGCCCTCATCCCTCTGCCACTTTTATCTGTGGCCAACGCATGGCAACGGCTGGGCCAGGAAGGACCATCACCACTGGGAGCGGTGGCAGGAGGACAGAGCCCTGGAGAGGGTTGGGTCGGCTGTCCCCTTGGAGATGCTCGTATTCCACAGTGCTGGAGCCGGCCTGGAGCCTCCCTGGGAGATAAAGAGGAGCCTGGGTGCGGGACACTCCTGGGAGGGAAAAAGTAATGGTGCTTTACTCATTTTGGTCATCACTGGCTCCTCCACCATCAGACGCTCCTGGAGCTGAGATGCTCCTCAGCACTGACAGTGCAGAGGATATAGGTAAATCAAAGCAGGTCTGTGGTACTGCTGTGTTATTTAAATCTCAGTCTGCAGCACAAGTCCCGACCTTCTGATTATTATGGCAGTATCTCCCTTTTCTGAGCTGTTCCACTCTAGATTAACATTCCTGCATGCTTTACCAACCCCGTGATTGCTAATTGCAAGTACTGAGCGTTTGCTAGGAAGTAAAAACTCAAGCGCGAGCAATATGGAAAGACTCCACATGTGAAGTCAAAATATGGAGGGATGCTATTTACACCAAACCCCTGACACACGCATGTATGAGTGTGTATGTGGCAAGGTTAACAAAGATTAATACGTAGAGGCTGTTTTAGATGTAGAATGGGAAATGCTGAGGCTGAGACTACCAAACACTTCACAAATAACATGTCTACCTTGTATTTTAAGGCAGGAAGCAACGCCTCAGCTGAAATCACTTAAACAAAAAGATTGCAGTGAGGGGCATAATGCAAGAAAGTAATAAGGTTTAAAACAGGTCAGAGCCCTTTCCCTGCTCCACTGCTCCTGAGTGAGATGCATTATTTAATGGTCTTTGGTCACCGCTGATATACTGTTGATGAAATAGATGATTTTGTTCAAAAGAGCATTAGAGAAGAAATATACAATACTGCATTACATTCCAGCACAGTTCTCTCTCTGGTAAAAGCCAATAGATTGAAGGTTTTTCCTCTTGACAGGAAAGCAAAGCAGTTGAAATGAAAAGTCTTATGAAATGGCAAATACAAATGGTAATAATGCCACCATATTCAAAATTAAATTGTTGTAATTTTAGTTTCTGAGCATGGCAAAATAATACAATATTCAGCACAGGCTTGGGGAGCAAAACCCTTTGGCAATAGCAACACTGCCTCATGAGCTAACCAAACAATCTTTTACAAAAATGTGGAGGCTGATGGGTCTCTCCATCAACCATAAGAGCTGCTTGTGTTGTGGGTAGCCCAGACATGTACCGCATGGGTTGCAGTGCAGCATTTAACCTAGAGATGTCTCTCTTAAAAGAAAAAAAATGCCTTAACTGCCCAAATATGTTGAGTTAGAGTTGGGATCGATGACAGTATGCAGCCAGACCTCAGTGGTATCAAGACAGAACAGCTGTCTCTCCCTCTTTGTTTCACCTGAGTATTTCCAGGCATGGCCATGGAGCTCAGTGTGCCACTAGCTGCAAATCATGCTGCAGAGCATCTATCTATGGCAAGCAGCCACTGCTAATTAGCTTTCAGTTGCCAGCAGCACTGAGTTTGGTCTGGATCTCACCTAGGCTTCTGCTCACTAAGTTCACAGCAGAAGGAGACTCCCAGTCCCTGTAGTAAACAGGCAAGTGTCTGAGGCTGCGATTCCCACTCCTCCACCTCTCCGAGCCAGTGCAAACAGCTCTTAGTATTGAATCTTTGTATTGCATCTGCACCATGTTTGCATAGCCTGCTGACCTTTCCAAGTAATGCCTCTTTTATAACCTTCATCTTCTGCGGGGGTTAACACCAGCCCTGTACTTACAGACCAAGAATTCAATGTATAATGATAACGTGGAGCCCGGCTTTCCAGCCATGCAATTATTCTCTCCGTGTCCCTGTTTACGCTGTGACTTTCATAGCGGTTAAATGCTGCTATTTTCTTTTGCCAGGCCCTGGGAGAGACTTGAGTTTGCCCTCGACAGGTTCAAGCCTCTTCTGCCAACAGAAAGATATTACCATGCATATAAATAGTGTGTCAGCCTTAGCAGAGGCTTTTAGTGGGGCACGTGCTGGAAGCAGTGCCAGGGAAGGGCTGTGAGGAGGAGCGCCCCGCTTTGCTGCAGGACATCCAGAGCAGCCTCGTGGCCTTGTGGCACGCACCGGAGGGAGCAGGCCTGCTGTCAGCGTGGCAGGGCCCGGTCCTGCCAAGGGCACTCTGAGAGGCACGTGCCGAGCTCCCAGAACACTGCCCATGGCATGTCCTAGATGGAGCCCAGGTGGAGCTGCCCCTGAGCTGGTGGGCGCTTGCTGCTGCTGCCAGGTCCCGTGGGTGCAGTGGCAATGCTGGTACCAGCCAGACCTGGTGCCCGGGCCCAGCCCCGGGGCTCTCGTGGGCCGGCAGTGTGCAGCCGTGCCAGCCATCCATTACCCAGTAATGGGGAGATTGCAGCAAAAATGGCAGTGAGGGAAAGGAATACATCACTGGTAATTATCTCTAACCAGAAATCTCCTCCACTGCTCCAAGCCCCATCATTCCAGCCCTATTCTAATAAAGTGACACCTTTTTAATTATGGTAAGGACAAATCTGAAATTCCGGTAAGTAATTAGCATACATAATTTGCCATCTCTGACACAATGTGACTTTATCACAGGCTACCTCGGTGCAAGGCAGAAGTGCAAGGCTGCTGTATATCCTGTTTTAATTTTAGAGAAACCCAAACTGTCCATTTATTTTTATTACAATGTATTTCTCGAGTACTTGAGTGGACAGCGCTGAGAGTGCTCTGAGAGTGCAAATAAACAGCAGCAGCCTTGGAATGTTAAATTTAAGAGTTGTTTTCAAGAACAGGACACTTAATTTCACAATAAACTATGTTTTTATGTACCTCCATGATACCCAGCGTTACTGAGAGAAGAAGCTAGCTGGGCCCATTTTTAGGTGCACAGGACCAATTGAGCCATTTAGCCTGGTTTATTTCCAATGAAAAGGAAATGCCCATCAAACCAGAAAACACTTTCCTGTTACAATCAAATTATTTATTTGCCCTTCCAAAGGCTGCTTCCAGTTTTATTGTCTTTCTCAGCTCTCCCCTGCCATTTGCATGCCTGCTACTAGGGTGGTGCTTAGTTGTGACGATGGGCAGAATGTTAAAACCCATATACTGTGGCTGTGAGAGATTTTCCTTAAAGAATCGTAATTTTTGCAATCAGTGCACCATGTGGTAAGGTTCCTGATCTCCCTGTGACTCCCGGGGCTAATCATCTTGCAGCTAATATGTTTTTGAGAAATTTTTATTCTGAGCTGAATCATGAATATTTTAGGTCTGAGCCCTGCAGTCAGGTTGGGATCAGTTCAACCAGCCGTATGGGTTTGTTTCTCCTTGACGAGCTGGCAAGTTCTCCTAGGCTAAGTGCTTGTTTCTGAGTACAGGCATGGATATCCATGTGTCCAGACATGCAAAATAAGCCCTGCTGGCCAGGTGTGCTTCAGTGCGTGTTTGTACATGGCCCAGCACAAACACCCACATTCCTTTGGAAGCAGAAGTGACCAACACAGCAGCAGTTCAGGAAGAGAGAAACAAAACCCACTTAGAGATTAAACGGGTATGAACAAAGCCAGGCTACTCCAAACTGTGCAATATCATGTGTCTAAGCTCTCATCAGAGACTGAGATCTTTGTTCTGAAATGGAAACGGTGGTGGGTGCTCTTTGGAAGAGGGGAGGCTATGTGTGCTGGGTGCTGTGCGGGTGCTCAGGCTCTGAGCAGCAGTGCAGACCCCAGCTCTCCTTAGGCACACCCTTGGGCCAGGTAACACAAGTGAACATGAGAGCGCATGGGCACATCAACACTCATCTGGAAACCCATGGAGCTGCCAGGGCCAAAGCTCTGCTTCAGCATTTTTCACTAGCTTGGAAGAGACAGGACATTTCCCTTTTACTGAAGTTTTATTTTGGGACATGATTTGGAGCAAATGATTAGAATCAAAGTGGCAACTGTTTTAGATTACAAATGATGTCCAAAACAAAAGAGAATTTTCAATTTTTTTTCCATCAGCAGTACAAACCATGGGCTTTGGTCACAGGAGGAGGCAGCAGGTGTGGCAGAGTCCCGGGGCTGCTAGCTGCCCTGCTCACAGGGTCTGCGGATTGCAGGGCGATGGTCCCAGAGCTCTGTGCCCTGTTCCTCGCATCTGCGCGCAGCCCACACCGCTCCCCTGGCAGGAGCAGAGCCCTGCTGCTGCAAACAAGGCTCCAGGTTTGTCTTTTCTTGTCCGCAGCAGCAGAGGGAGGTGCATTAATGAGGCAAGGGGAGCGGGCTCCCAGCAGCCTTCCCCTGCTTGAGGAGGAGTGATTGCTGCGCACATCGCTGGGAGGCAGGAGGATATCACCCTAATGTCTGCACCTTGGGACACACCATTAAAAAGGCATCTGCGCTGACACAGATCTGTTGTTTATCAATACCCTGACAAGCATTTCCCCCATGGCGTGGAGGCACCTACATAGGCGGCGGGGAGCAGGGCCTGTGTAGCTGTGCAGGGCCAAAAAGGCACCAAAACACAACCTGAATCTAAAGGGAATGGGTCGGCATTTCAAAAGCAAACACTTGCAGGCTGACCAAAGCATTACTTTTCATCGTCCTTTTTCTTCTTCTGAAGTCATTTCTATTTGAGCAAAAGTGATTTTTCCTCTCCTACCATTCCAGCCTTTTCCAAACTGCAGAAACCATGCCCTTCCACGTGGGAAGTCTCCCCAGGAGGAATCTTCTGGTACCAGGGAAGAATCAAGCACACGCTGCCCACAGCCGCTGCCGCTGCCAGTGCTACAGAGCCCGCAGACGTGGCCAGGCCGCCCCTCCCTGCCCGCAGTCACACCTCATCAGAACCTGTGTCATGATTTGTGCACTGCAAAGATCCTCAAAGTGCTGCTGAGGCTGGCGGCAACTTCAAAGAGTCTGAAACTGTCACTGTATGATTTTCCCATTCTGGGCTCTAACCCACAGCTCAGGACAGCGCAGAAGTGCACAGACTCCTCCGGGCTCACGCTGGGCAGCTCTGGCTGCTCCCGTCCCCCAGCCCTGCTGCAGGCACTGCCCTGAGCCCCCGCATTGGGCGGGTGGGGGCTGCGTTCTGCTGCATACACAAATGGATCAGCACTGCCTTAAACTTCAAATTACATGTAGCCTTAGTTAATTAAATGTAAAATCATTGGGATAAAATTATCCTTTCATTAGAAATTAACTCACTGCTTAAGACTTCAATAATTACTTTTTTCTTCCCAAACCACATACAAAATGGTCAGTTAAACAGTATGTAAAAAAAATAGTTTAATGACTGCACAGCAATCAAGATTACTATTATTTAAGCACAAGCTATTAAGATGTGCAATGAGGTATTAGCTAATAAATTATCTTTATAAAATTAAATTGTAATTTTATCACAAATTTTACAGAGGTTATGGTTTTTAACGGCCGCGTTTAGTTGTGGTACCGAGCATGCCGCTTTCCTTCATTACTTCACTAACACTTTGCATTTATACTCTTTCTTCTTATTATTTTAATTTAGGAAGAGTCTCAATTGATTTATTTCCCATCTCTGTGGCTGCACGAGGGCGAGGAGCCCCACGGCCCGGATGGAGCGGGGACACCTGGGGAGCCAGCCCTGGCCGTGGTGCAGGGCTTGGAGTGCTGCCCTTGGTGCAGCACCATGTGGCAGCACCCACCCAGCACCCTGGGCCTTGCAGCATCCCCCGGGCAGCCTCCAGCTCCTGAGCAGGCCCCCGCTGGGCAGATATCCTTGAGACTCACCTCTGTCTCTTGCTCAGGTCACACAGAGATTTAGAGATCGGGAGCTGTAGTTAAGGTCCAGATCCGCTATCTGCAGGTGAATGATGGAGGACACATTCCCGGGACATGTTTATTGTCACCCAGCGGCCCGCAATCCCGCGCTCGCGGAGCCACCACCGCTCCCGATATAATTCATGGGCTGACTCCGCCGGGGAGTGACTGATAAGGCCTTCACGCCGGGCTGGCCGGCCACATGTCTCAAGGAGACTCCAGAGGAGCTTCGGCACAATATAAATGTGGTTCCGTGTCAGCCTCAAACCCCTGGAAAATTCCCCGTCTCGAGAGTGCAGCATTTTAAGTAATAAAACCATGGAGAGATTACAACAAAATGTGACAGGAATTTATAGCTCTCTGCATGAACCTTTTACCTTAGGATGGAACAAAGTTGAGGGGAAAAAATGGTGTGGTTCACTTAGGTAACCTTTCCAACAAGCTCTCCTCGGTTCCCGGCCTCGCATTCCTCTTTACTGATTTAATATCAGGAAAAAGCTTTCCTGCGAGCGGAGCGGCAGGGGAGTGGGCCTGCTGGTTTAACCCTCGCTGCTCCCCCTGAGCTCCTCACCTCCTGCGTGGCCCCACGCCATGGGCTGCGTGCAGGCTGTGCCAGCACCAAGGGCAGGATACGGCCGCCGTGTTCTGTGCTTTCTCTTCCCTTGAGAGACACCAAAGATTTCTAAAGAAAATGCAGGCAACAAAAGGGATTCTGTACGTCCCTGTACCTCAATGGCACAGTGCCTTGGTACAGGAGATGTGTGTTTTTATTGCCCGTGAAAGGGTCATGCAGCAGAGCTAAGCAGATTCCTGGCTCTCCCTGATACTGGATTTACTGCCACTTTCAGCAATAAAGAGTGGAATTAATCCTGGGTTTACTAATCCAAAGAGTAAACAATATCCAGTGCAGACACTCGGGCAAGATGAATGCAGGGGAGTTAAAAGCGAGCGGGGTGAAATCGTGCAGCTCCAAGCACAGGCGTCGTTGCAGGAGCGTGATCTCCAACATGCAGCATCATCAAACCGTTAATGAAGGTTTCCAAAGTTGGTGCTGCTGGGAAGATATTATTTCCAATTCTTCACGAGAGGGGTTTAAATACGAAGCAAGCCTGGTGCCAGCAGCAGTTTCACACCACACAACCTGTCAGGTAAGGTCGTATTAACAGGAAGGAGGGCTGCCCACAGTTGCTGATACTTGTTTAAGACTTAGAAGTCTAATGCTGCATTATTTATGCAAAGCAGTACCTTCCTAGAAATCCCTGATACAGCCTATGAAAATAAATACATTCTAAGGCAGTTTTTCCTCAAACATCCCAATGCTTTACAACTTATGTAAACCGTATTTGTGGCCACAAACAGAGAAGGAGCAGCAGCTGTGGTGCCTCTGCTCCTGAGCCCTGTGCTCAGAATCTGAGCCTGCTGCCCAGTTGCGTGCTGGGTTCTGCAGTTCCTGCACTGCCATCCCTGCAGGAATCACGCTGTTCTCCATGCACAGCTCTGCTCCATGGCTCCAGCAGGTGCATGCTGCTCTGGGGCCCTGTGCCAGGCCCGTCCCTGCCAGGCCTCACTGAGCAGCATTGCAATGGGCAGAGTGCAGCAGAGCAGCAGCCCACACAGGTCACCCTCCCACATCCCCTGACAGTCCCATGGAGCCTACCAGAAAGCAGCAGCATGTGATTCAGCAGCATGAGATTCTGCATGTTCTCCCCCTCATTTTGTAACTCGGGGCCATGCCTCAGAGGACAAATTAAAATTAACTATGCCAAAGGGTGCATTTCTCTCATGCTTATTAAACGCTGAACACCTGAGCTGTACGTGGCATCAGAAAACATTCCCAGAGCAGCAATAGGGCAACTTTCCCAGAGTAAACAGGAGGAGAAGGCACACAACTCCAAGAGGTGTGCACACCACTCTATAACAAAAGATAAAACAGTCAGTCCTGCAAGTTCTGTCAGTAGAGAGACTGCAATAACTGAGCTGTGGAGGGGAAATTGTGCTCCAGCCCTAGGAAATAGCTCAGGATGCTGAGAAGTACAGTGAGGAGAGAACTGCTGTCTGCAGCTTAAATAAAGCAAGAACTCTTGTCTTCAGTGAGAAAACCCAACACCTTCAGCAGCACAGCATTCCCATGCTGTATTTTTGTACGTATTTTAAATTATCTTGGGTCACTGCAGTGCTTGTTAAATAATTAAAGGCAGTGAATGCGTTATTTACCGCTCATTTAGTGCACCAGACCCATCGCATCACTTTGATTTTTGATCCAGAAGCAACTGAGACACGGCCCCAGAGAATACATCCACAGCGTTAATTAGCGTGGCACAGCACAAACCCGCACCGCTGCTTGTCTTTGCGAGTCAGAAATAACATTTGATTGTTAGCTTTATTGGTTAATAAATTTTAAAAATATTAATTTCTATTTCTGTTGACAGAGTTTTATAGCTCCTGCAGAGGGAAGTCCACAACCAGTTTCAGGGACCCTATTAACAACACCACCTGCACGTGTTCCCCGTGCGTAAATCTGTGGGAGCAGCACCGCAGTGCATGCAGCGCGGTCCCATTCCCACCACCCCCAGGAGCCGCGGGCACTGCCATGTGCCGATGGGGCCAGCTGTGGGAGCAGTGCACAGCCAGGGGCCTCCCCCTGCAGCCAGGAGCAGAACCACTCCTTTTTGCTCCTGAAATGTGGCAGAAAATGGAATGCCTGGGAAAAAAGATCTTGATGAATGGAAACCTCTTCCTATAGAAGCATGTTTTGATTTGTCATACTCATACAAGAATAAGTTGGTTCGGTAAAGAAAAGAGTACAAATTATCAGCCCTTCAAAGCTTTCCCATTTAACCACTTTATTGCAATACAACTGCCCATAACATTTGCTTTTAAAGCCCATGATGCTGAGTGTAGTTATTACATTGCATACATAAAAGATGTTTACAATTTTTTATATATATGTAAAATGTTGATCCCCTGGGCCACATTGATTTGTGCCGGCTTCATGGCTGGGTTGGTGCGGGAATTTCCCGAAGAGATGTGATGAGGCTGCAGGGAACGTCCATTCTTTTTTCTTTTTTTCTTTTTTTTTTTTTTATCTCCTGCTTACCCATTTAAAGGGCCTACCTTGGATTCCACTCACATCAACATTTCTGGGCAGTATTGGGGTGCTCCGAGCTTGGAAGCCCGTGCCAAACACAGACTCACACTCTTTATTTTCAAAACACATTCTTGCTATAGGTGACGTTGTGTTGATTTATTAGTTGCTGCTCGCTCCTATGTTGAGAGCAGAATTGGGATAACTGTGTTAATTGGGGCCCTGACGGCGGCTGGGGCAGAGCCGGGGCTGCCTATGTGTCCCTGCACCGTGAGGAGCCCAGGGTCGCTGCCTGGGGAAGGCCCAGGCCATGGAGAGTGTTGTGAGAAGTTTCTGTTTTGTAAAACAGAGGCACGAGCAACCGAGAGGACAAATAATTTCCCAGTAATTTGTTTTAGAATGAACAGCGGGTTGCAATTAAGATGGTATTCATTTTAAAGAAATTAACTGTTCTCCAACAGAGAAAAAAAATGTTTTATAGTTTCAATCTTCAAACTTTGACAAGCTAATCTCTATAGTGAAATAATAATGGAGGGAAGTGGTACAAATTTCTCATAGAAAGAACTTAAGGAGAAATGCACTCCGAGGAAGCAGGAGGCGCCCGGACCGCACGCAGCAGGGCTGCAAGGGCACCGGGCAGGTCTGGGCAGAAGCAAACCCGCAGGATGCTCCCAGCACCAAGCTCCAGCCCATCATTCCAGTGCCGTGGGCAGCCACGGCCATCCGCTGTGCCCATTTGCCCATCCGCTGTGCCCACCCACCGTGCCTATCTGCTGCCTGGGGCACTGCAGGAGATGGGCGCACGCAAGGCACCCTGACAGCTTGTTTGTGCAGTCGCTCTGTCTCATCCTAGAGCTGATCAGGGAGGAAGTAAAAGGCCACGTCTTCAGATATGCACTGCATTTAAGAACAAAATGAATATAGCGGCAGCATTTGCACTGCTTTTCCTCTCCGGAAGGAGAGCAGAGGGGTTTTATCTGTATTTTATACATTTTTAAAAGACTCTAAGTGTAATCCAGGATATTAGACACCATTCAGCTTTGCACAGGTACCTGGCAAAATGGTTTAAACATTTATTAAATATAGAATGATAAAATACCTTGAAGATCACATCCAATCAACACAGTTTCTGCTGTGCAAAATCATGTCTCATTAATCTGTTAGAATACTTTGAACCTACCAATATATAAATGGATAAAAGAGAATATCTTGACATATTTTTAGACTTTCAAAAGGCTTTTAATGAGGTCTTCCCACAGGATTTCTTAGGAAACAAGATAAAAATGGGGGTAAGAGATACAGTAGCATTATGAATCAATAAGATGGACTAAGAGGAAGGAAACAAAAGCAGTAGATAGTCTTTTATTAATCAATGCAAAGGGTCACTAGCAGTGTGCTACATGGTTACGCACTCAATCTAATGGCATTAATATATTAATTACTGACCTGGAAAAGGAAACAGTTGTATAGATTATTTAAATTTGGAAAAGATTAAAGATATTTGGAGAAGTTTGGCAGAGGCAGTAGGATGAATGGCGTGAGAGCTAGGGAATTTTCATGTTAATAAATGTGAATGCTCTGAAAAACAGAATTTTGGAAGCTGGCCACTGCTGAGACCTCAACCAACACATGTCCAAAGCCTCACTGCCTGTGTATGTGACAGTGCTCAAAATCAGTTCTGTGTTGTCTGGGAGGGATTCCTCTCTGTAAGGGCATGCTCTTGGTGTGATGCTGGTGTTGTTTCCTGTGGCTCTGAGTAGGCAAAGCCACACACCAGCCACACAAGTGCCAGCACTGGCAGTTTGTCCATACATGACGGGATTTGTAGAGGCTTGTGCAGTTTTGGGGGCACTTTCTCTTATTGCTGTTCTGGAAGCCCTCCCCAGTTAGGTACCAGGGCTGGGCTCCAAGCGCAAGCAGTGAGTGCAGCACCCAGGGTGGCACTGAGCAGTCCTGGCAGCGCAGCCCTGCAAGTGTGGCTCAGCTCCGCAGGCAGCGCACAATAATCAGACTTCTCACGAAGCTCGAGTTTCGGTTCCTTCAAATTAAATCTCAACAGTAGGGGAAAAAAAAAAAAGAGGAAAATCAATGGGCTCCCAGCACAAAGCCCACGCTCACCACATTCGCTTGCATTTGCCTGCACTCCTCCTGCCATCCTGCTCGGGCTGTGCAGAGCGGGGCTGGGGGCTGCAAGGCTGCGGGCTGCATCAACCGCTCCAAGGCCCCATGCTGCTGGAGGGCACCCGGCCCCACTGCCCTTCGCCGTTCCTATGCAGCAGCTGCTGCTGCACGAACAACCCCAGCACACTGCAGCAGAGGGCAGTGGGCGGCCTCGTGCCCCTCGTGCAGCCACAACTGTTCAGTAGCAGCCCTTGTGCCGTGGCCCTGCACCATGCCAGCTGCTGGAGAGGCCTGGATGCAAAACCTGCTGCTTTTGGAGAACTCAGGCAGCTTAATTGTCTTGTTAAATATAAATGGGTTGATGATTTCTTAAAACCGGAAGAGTGTGGAGAGCCATTGCAAGGAGGACAATACTGAGGTATTTAAAAATTAAAATCTGCTGTAGCCAATCTTAGCAGCAGCAGCATTTGTCCTTTGGAGGCTGACTTTGATAGTCACTCATGGATGCTATAAACACAGGGGCTATGCTTGAAGCTGAGCAATAAAGTGACTGGTGCATTTCTTTTTACTTTATACACCGCTGTATTGATTTTGTAGTTTATTTTTTCTTGGAGGAGAAACTAAGGTATTGCGATTTCATTTAGGTTCTGCATTATAATTTCCCCAATGATTTTGTCAAATGTTCCTGGAGGAGAACACCTTCTCACAGTGAGCAGGATTCAAAGACACAGAGCCGACTAATCCATACCTAATTGGATGAAATCGTTATGCACTTTCCCTCCTTTTGGAGGTTTTTCAGAGTTCCTGGGTCCTTGGGGATCCTAAAAGCCACTGAAGAGGTTATTATAGTATGTCCTCGGGGATGTTTAATACCCTAGCCCTGTTCAGACATGCAAATAATCTAATTCAAAAGCTTCCTAATTAGCAAGCCAGCTACAGTTCTGGATAAGGAGAGAGAGGGAGAGAGAGAGAGAGAGAGGGAGGGGGGAGAGAGAGAGAGAGAGATCTAAAAGGACTGTGCCTTTTCCTTTTATAGGCTGCTATTGTGCAAAAGGCAGCATAATGGATAAAAAGTAATTGTTCTGATTTTAATTGCGATCCACTATTTATAGTTTTGTTCTGTCAACTGAATAATGAGAGGATTTTGTTCATCCAGCTCGTACTAAACACGCTGCAACTTAGTTTGCACAGAATGCAGTGTATGCCTGGCATTTCCTATTGGAAGCAAAATCTTGCATAGCAAAGATGGTCCGAGTAAAAGATGTTAAGCTCGTTAATGAATTAGCCATTTAATTAACATAATTAGAGATAATTATTTTCTTTTAATCTATTGCCAATTTTAGGACAATTAAACTAAACAATGGTGAAGCAGATCAAAGAGGTTCCTGTGCAATCACAGCAAATGCTTTTGCCCTAAATAAGGCATTATTAAATGCTGGGGTTGTGCCGGGTGAAGGCAGACAAGGGGAGGGCGGGCGGCCCTGCTGCAGAGGGGTGCAGGCTGTGACCCAGCCCTGCCCGCTGCAGGGGCTCCCCCAGCACGCACAGCGCCGTGCCACCTCCCATGCACACAGAGCTGATGGGCAGACCCTGGGCCATCCCTCCTGTTTTGTTGTGGGTTCTGCCTCTAGGCTGGAGCTGTACGATGCACTGTGCTGCACTGAATTGTCTAGCCAAGTCCAGACAAAGATTAAATTTGTAAAGACCTGGTCAGGCAGCTGGAATAAAAGCACACAGATAACTGTATCCTTTATGAAAAGAATGCAGTGAAAGCGAAACACAAGGCTGATGCCAGCCCATGCCTGTGCAGAGCAGCAGTGGCTGCAGTGCAGAGCATTGCACAGCTGCGGGACCCAGACTGGTGGCTCCCGCATGGCTGCAGCGCTGCCTTTGGTGGGTGCCTCCTGCACCAGTGGCACTGGTGGGGCCAGGAGCCCTCCCTGGGTGCTTCTGTGCTGGCGTGGCCCTGCCACGGCTGGGCACTGAGCTCTGAGCACCAGTCCCGACCTTCCTGTGCTATCCCTCCAACACTCCTCCACCAGTGGGTGGGCAGGTGTGGCACCTCCCTGCCCGCCCACCTCTGGCTCCCACCCCAGTGCCCCACTCCACCTGCTCGTTTGCAGGCTGCGGCACTGGGAGCAGCGATTTTTGGCCAAGCACTGGGTCGTGCCAAGCCTGTCCCTCCAAGTGATGTGCACTCTGCTGCACGTGGCACTGCTCGTCAGTTCATTATCCTATTAGATTCCCACACAGCACCTGCTGAAATTGGAGCCTCGTGTGCTGGCTGGCAATTAATATGTTATGCCCTGATTAATTAGCAGGGTTAATTATGATTGCTGTTGCTTAAACCTATGTAGGGAGGCATGGCATCATGTTGCTGTGGCTTGCAGAGCTGCGGCGGTGCCCCTGGGAGCTGGGCCCAGTGCTCGCTTGTTCCTGCAGTGCCACGTGCTGGGAGTCATGTCCCTGCTGGCTCCCATTGCTGCTTCCTTACAGGCTGGCACCTCGCAGCTCCTGAATCATGAAAATGAGCCCAACCGGTTGTTGCCAGAGGCACTGAAGGAGCGGAGACCTCCTGCATTTTGCTCTCATTTTATCCAGTGTAACTTAAAGTGTGTTATTTACAAGAGAAGTGCACAATCACCCAAACTGGCGCCAATCCCAAACCTGAAAACGCTCCCCAGCCCTGGCAGCCCCTCCTGTGGGCTCTGCAGCCCTGAGAGGCTCCTGCGCAGCCTCACAGGGGCCGGCCTGGTGCTCATGGCCAGGAGTGGGGAGCGGGGGGCAAGCAGAGAAGCCAAGGGTGGCGGGAGGGCACCTCAGGAGGAACTTCCCTGCTCCACACACAGAAGCACTGGCTGAGAGCAGCACGGGCAGGCACAGATCCCCCCCAGCCGAGCATCACCAGCTGCCTGTTAAGGGCTGATTTGTCTGCGTGTGAAATAGTGAGACTTGGGGCCTCTTTGGCAGTTGTGAGTGAGAGATGACCACCCTTCTCATTGACTTATCCTTTTGAAGCTATCATCACTCATTTCTCTTGGGAAGAGAATGTGAGGCACTGGTAAATAATATAGGATTGTGTATTTCTTTATCTCCCATAGTGTGTTGTCTCCTACATGCTGTTCTGTTCCAACAACATCCATCACGACAAACGCATACCTGAGAACAGCCTCCCTCAAACCTCGGAATCTTTACCGAGGTCACAAACTGTACAGAAAAGACAAAGAAAAAAGCAAGAAGCAAATTGTGCAAACAATTAAACATTTTTTGAGAGACGCGGAGGATCCCCCTTGTCTGCAGAAGGCAAGCACCAAAATAAGAATGCCACATCTCAAACACAAGACAATCTATTATTCTCAGAGCAGTAACATGATACATTATCAGCCACCTTATCCTAGCAAAATGTATCATTACCTGCACTTTCTGCACTTTCCAGATCAATCCACTTTAAAAATGTAGTAATATAGAAGGGTATTAGGTACTAGAAAACTCATTATGAAAATGGCGCACTCAAATTCTTTAAAGGTGATATTTCATAAAATATACTATGCCTAGCTCTTGGCTCAATCATTCTTTTTAATAGCTCCATAGCAGCCAGAAAATAAAGTATTCATGAAGATTGAAGAAGATGATCCCATGAACTTCAATTTAATTGGTGCAAATTAAAACGATCCATCTTTTCACGCTGCCCGTCTATCTCCAATCATCAGTGCACCGCACGTCCAGCACCCTGATTACAATTATCTTTTAATAGGAAAACTTGTCACTTTTTGTGTGATTTACATAAGCTTGCACAAACTTACTGGTATCATTTAGGGTTGGAATGTATGATTTTTTTTCCTTCAAGTCCCTTGATATAGTTGGGGGGGGGCATGGAGGTGAGGTGAGCTCTTGGCAGGGGGCTCATTTACTGCACTTAAAGCCCGGACTTGTACGAGAAGGATGCCAGAGTGCAGCCTTCAATACATCTTCATTCACCAGACCTCCCCCCAAAGAAGTGCTAATGCAGCCAGATTTCATGGTGTCTTTGCAATGACCATTGCAATTACAATACAAAAACCTAGATGACATTTTGACTTTTAATTAGGAGGGAAATGATGCCGGTCCCTGCTGATGGCTCTCTCTCTCCCTCCAACTGCTCCTAGCACTCCCATCCTGAGAAGGTACCCTGCAGGGTTTAATAAGCCATCAAATCATAGTGGTGTGGGACGTATTCTCAAGAGTTCAAATAAAATTACCATAAATGTATGTTTACTGTTCCTGGCCCAGTGTCTGGGATCCAACTGAGGGCCCTCCAGCCAGGAGCAGCCAAAGGGACCCGGAGTATTAATTATTGGTACTATTATTATTACTATTTTCCTTGCGATGGCCACACTCCAGCAGCGAGGACACTGCAGAATGATTCATTGCCTGAAGCCATTTATGTATAATATGTTTCAATTTTGTTTCCTTATCTTTGAAAGGCAACCGTCCTTATCACAGATGGCTTCCATGCCTTGAGATGTTATGAGATTTACTCTGTCTGCTGAGGCTGGATTTTTCTATGCATTGAAATAATTAGCATTGTTTAGCTTTTGTCTCTGCGTTCCCTGATAATATTAACCCTAAGAGAGAGGCAGGCAACCCACGGGACAGCAATGCAACCTGTTCGCTCTCCGTGATTGTAACGAACCTCTTACACCTCTACAGAAACACATGGAAGAACGGTTTTGATAAGCATGAATTTCCAGCTTTGCCTTGCAGGGCAGAGGGGAGCGGCTCCCACTCCTTGCTGCTCGGCACAGCACTGTCCCCGCAGGCGCTATCAGCATGTGAGTATTACACTTTTTAGCACATCCACTGCAAAGCAATTTTGAGGAGTCCTTTGCTGGTGGAGTTCAAATGAAACTCGCGGCTGACCTCATTAAGCACTTGTCTCATTTTGGCGCATGAATATTAAATAGGAACATGCATGAGGAGGGCACCACAGAAGGCACATTTTTCCTCTCTGCTCAGTGCAGCTGCCGCAGCGGCCGTGAGGGCTCATCACGGAGCTGCCACCCTCCTCCAGCCAAGGGGATGCTGTGGGTACAGATGTGCCATCGGAGGCAGCCCCGTTCTTGTGCCAGAAGTGCCGTGGTTGAGGGCAGAGGAGCCCTTGAAGGGGGTTGTGGGGCTGTGGGGCCACGGGGCCGTGGGGCTGTGGGAGCGCATCCTTGCTGCCTTGTGCCAGCTCCCCTGGCAGCTCATGGCCTCTCCAGATCCGTTCTTTGTCATGGCAAACAACACTGGTCGTTATGACCCAAATAAACTCCAATCCACTTGATCTATCAGGGAAACGTGTGGCACTGACCTGCCATAAATCCCTGGGGCGGCGGCAGAGCCTGGCTCTGCCCCCCCTCACCCCCAGCCAGCCGCCTACCTGCCGCTCTCCCCGGGTAAGCAGGTAATCATGAGCTGCCACAGAAAGGTGACCCATTAACGTGATGGATTTGGTGTGAAAAACAAATGGACTGAGACCTGCGGATTGCTGTCCTTACTGCACCTTGGCCTTTTGTTCTGTCATATCAATATCCGCGTGGGGCCTCATTACACGCCGCCCGGCACCGCGAGGGGAGTGCAGGGTCAGCGTGCCTGGGGCCGTGTGCCAGAGAGGTGCCCTGGTGTCCTGCCCTCCTGCTTCCCCTTCACTGCATGGAGAGAACCCACCCGGGGAGCACCATCCAGCCATGGAGCCAAGTCCCGTGCTAGGCACTCGGCAAAGAGGAGAAGTTAAGAAGAGGAAAATATTTTACACCATATGCCCATCTGGTAACACCAACAACCGAGTGGCACGTAAGCCATACGTTTAAGAGCTGCTGAGCAGACTTGTGGTCCCTCCTGGTGCAGCTCAGCCCCCGGCTTCCCTGCAGAGCCCAGCCGGCAGAAAGAGGCACAGAGACGCCTGGCACCGCGCTGGGAGCAGCACAGAGAGCAGCGCTGACCTTGAGGCTGCCTGGGACTGACCCTGAGGCAGCGGAATTCTCCATTCTGTTCACAGGCACTGTCATCTCTCACCTTGCAGAGAGCACTCTCCTTGCCCATTTATCATCACAAATGTTTCTATTTAGGCTTATTTGTTTGTACAGTTAAGCCCCGTTACATTTACACCAAGAAGAAGGACAAATTGTGATTTTATCCAATGTTAGATCGTATCACTCCTTGCTACAACACTCACAGCATTAATAAGGATAAAAGGAGACTTTGGAGAAATCCAATAATACAGCACATGTGATAACGGCCCAGTGGAAGGGCTCTGGGGAGGGAGTGCAATTTCACAATGGAGACCGCTGCGTGTCCCTTTGTGCACACCTTGCTTTGTCTGCCAGAAATGCGTTTCTGAGATGGGTAAACACAACTAAAACAATCCCAGCAACGAGATCCTGCTCATTAACGCCCTTTAGTTTCCTCCTTTTAATTTCCTGAAGAATACCTTCTTTTCAGGTGATGTGCTGGGTGCCTGCAACATTGCCAGCTCTTCCCACTGCCACTGACCAGGTATGGAAATGCCCTTTCTTAATAAAGCTAAAAGTGATGGCAGAAACATGCCAGAGCCACGGCAAGGCTGGAAAGCAGAGCAGGACAAAGAGCAGGACTCAGGAGTGGGCTGGGGTGTGAATGTGCGCAAGCACATGAAGGGCTGGAGAGCAGCTCCCAAATGAGGCCCCAGTGAGAGGCTCCTCCTGGAGACCATTCAGAGAAGGAACATCTTTGCCAGCATCTCTGTGCCCCTCGCTGCCCACCAGAGCTGCTCCTGGCCCTGGACAGCCCACTGCCCTATTGCTCCCTGTGCCAACACAGAGCTCACATGGGCATTTTTCCTCGTTAGATGCAGTCATCGGTAGATTTGTCTCATTTAGCCAAAATACATATGCAGTGACCACGGCCCCGAAGATCAGCAGTGGATGTTTGCTGATCCTCCATGCCAAGCCTTGCGGTCGCTGCATGGGCTGCTGAAGGGCTGCTCTTGGCTCGAGGGCCGCTCTCCTCACTGCCAGCACACTTGCTAAGATCACAGCTGCTGCTTTGGAGCAGCTCTGGCCGCTTCCAGGAGCAGGAGGTGCCGCCAGCCCCTGGCACAGCGTGGGCCAACAGCGCTGCCGGGACTGCATCCGGAGCTGCTCTGTGCTCACCTGGCTCCCCATGGCACGGCGAGGCGGCCAGGGGCAGTGGGTGCAGGCAGGCAGGGGTCCTCGCACCTCCCCTCAGTGCACGTGTATCTTCATCATGATCTGCGAAAGATTTCCTTTGCATCTGCCAAGGAACTACTTTCACAAATAAGTATGTAAATCCTCTGTAAATGTATGCTAATTACTTATTTTAATTACAATGTAAATAAGTAATTACTGAATAATTTTAAAGTATTTACATGGGGGTTGTGTGATTTAAAAGCTAACTTGTTGGAAGTATAAAAACTATAAATTTTACAGCAATTATGCCACGATATATACACTGCAGCCAAATACAATTTCCTTGTGCTTCGTAAGAGATAAATAAATACGTAATTCCCCAGTAATTACTGCATAATAACAAAACTATTCCGTGTTTATTTTTTCCCGTTAAGTGAAAAATGCCCTTGCACCAAAACAAATTCAGGCTGAGATTTTTCAGAGAGATGAATGAATGTTCATCAGACAAACGCTCATTCATCTGATCCCGAGGAAGTTCTTAATGAGAAAAAAAAAAAAGAGAGGTTTCCAAAACAGGTTTCTACAGAGGGGATCAGCACGGGAAGAGGAGAGAAGCACGGGAGAAGGAGAGGGGAACCCAGGGAGCCCCTGGATGCTGCTGGGCTGTGCCACGCTCAGGGCTGGGGCTGCAGGGCGCTCCCCACGCCCCATGTGCTGCTGCTTCCTGCCAACGGCGACACGGGAGCAGAGCTCGGCAGGAAGCTGGCAATCAGAAGGTGAGCATATAAACAGTTAAATTATATTTCCTGTGGGGTATTTTTTATTAATTTCATTGCTATAATATGTTAAACACCAGCACTGTGAAAATTAGTGTTAATGAACATTAAATGTGTTGGACAATTTAAATGGTGTGTATATATCACCTCTCTTATTATTGGGATTGGCCCAGTGGTAATATCCTTTTATCGATCCTGTGCTTTTCTCCTTGTCTCTGTCCCTGTGGAAGTGGTCATGAAGGACACAGTAAGCACACGGCTATCACAGACATAATCTTTTAGCACTTTAATAACACGGTGAGCAGCCATCACCCACCAGCCCTTAATAACTGTCTCCGTCAGCTCTTTAGAATTTGCAGATTGCGGAGTCCTTCTAAATCTTCCTGAAAAGGCCATGCACATAACGAGCCCACCTGGGCCGTGCCCGCCCCGCTCAGGGCTGCTCACCGCCCCCGCCAGCGCTGCGCGTCGAGGCAGGAGGGGCCGAATCCATATATAGATTTTGTGCTCCAGCTTGCGGTGCGCCGCTTTATGCCCATGCGTGCAGCTTGCCTCTAAGATCTGCTGTTAATTAGGTTTGTACTGTAGCACAGATTTACCAGAACAGGTGTGGGTGGGAGGTGAGCTACCATGGGCTCATTAAGGCCGAAGACAAATTTCTCTGTGTCGTGCGTGCACATGTGCAGTGCTGCTCCGTCGCTGCTCTGCCGGCTGCACTGCTGCAGAGGCGATGCCGGAGCTGATGTGTGGCAGCCCACACCCAGCTCTCTGCTCCCCTTCCACCCAGCAGCTGCATGCAGTGCCGGCATTGCCTCCGCACAGCTGCACGTGCCGCTGTCACGGCAGCGGGTCGGGAGAACTTTGCAGTTCTGAATTGCAACGCGGTCATACCTACATGTTCACATCACCTTATTTTGCAGAAGCAGCAGTAAAAAAGGAGCCTCGCTCCATCGCCAGCAGTCCATAGCTGGCCAGGACTGTCCTGCAGCCAGCCGGCAGCTCGTGCACGCGGTGTAAGCCTGGCGCTGGAGGCAGAGCTATGAACTGGCTTTTCCTGCTGCTCAGCAGAATAACGCAGGCGCTTCATGGCACAAATTAAGCTCTTCTGCACAGTATCACCATACAGTGATGTGCTAATATTATCCCCATTGGGGAGCCAAGATATTTTTGTGCCTCTGCACTTATCTTACCTCCAAGTTTTGCTATTAACTAGATTTGTGCAGTTGTACGGCATTAAAAAGAACAGGTTAAGGGCAAAATTGATATGCATTCAGGAGCTCTGAGTAATGCTTTTCTTCCCCCAGAACGCTTCGCATTTCTGTAGCATTGCGCACGCCCAACCGTGGGCCCCATGGCCTGCATTCCTGGTGGGACTGCTTCTCTGTTCCAAGGGATTTGAAAATTACTGATAAATTGGCTGTGAGATCTGGGGGCTGTGAGCGTGCCTCCATCCTCCAAAATCTCTCCACAGTTGGAATTAATTTTATCGCAAAATTCACTCGAGTATGGCAGAGCTTCAAAGCAGTGCACTTTCACTCCATTTTGGCGGATTTTCAAAGAATTTGTAAAATGCCCCTTCTGGGGAAGGGCAAGACCATCTCAGGACGTGGGTCTGGAGCGTGACGGAGCGAACTGTTTGGAGTGACCGGTTCAAAACTGCTGGTGGAGCTGCGTGGCTTTGCTCCAGCCCCGCTTTCAGCCGCAGCTCTGCACAGGTTGCACGCACGGCTCCGGCACAGCCCAGAGCTCGGGAGCCGCGTGCCGGCCTGGCCAGCAGAGCTGCGGCTGCTGCTCCTGCACCGCCGCTTTGGAAAGAGTGCGGTAAATTCAATTTGTTTTATTGTTTGAGATTCATATTCAGCATCACAGAGTAAATTTAATACACAGCGGTTACACTTTAAAGTGTTTTAGTTAATAAAATGCATAAAAATAAATAGGAAAATCAATGCTTTTGTTAATATTCTGTCATTTTTATACATTTTAAAATTCATAGCAGCTCTAAAAGCACATCACAAGTGAACTGGGCTCTGGTTTGGTAAACAGCTGAGGATGCTGAGCAGACAAACAATGTGAAAAGTGAGGCTGGGAAGCCCGAGCTGCAGGTCCAGACCCTGGGGCCGTCCCGGGAGGTGCAGAGTGGAGGTGCCCACCTGCGACCCATGTGCCTGGGACAGCACTCAGATGCGTAGTATGGCATCAGGGCTCTCTCTTGGGCAGAAATGGAATATCTGGTGGCATTAGCCTTCTTCTGAGTTTGCAATTTGACATTTCCTCTGTCATCACAGGGAAAAATACTCTGCCAGAATGGCATGTGGACAAATAAAAGTGAGTAAATCAGAAATTTTCAAAAGTGGTTTGAGGAAGTCTACCCCAAACACCATAAGATTCCCCCTCTAGAAAAATATCTGCGTGAATGTTGGCAATTAGAGGGGTAAATATCCTCTTGCAGTATGCAAACAAAAGGATTCACGATGAGACAGAAAGCTGGAGGAGGAAATCCCATTTTCTTTGTGACTTTTTAAACCACACACTGTTAACAGCCACATGGAAAACCTTTCTCATTAACACCTAGGGCTCAGGGGGAATGTTGTCGACGAACGCCTTATTGCATATAACCCCAAACCCTTTAGGACCTTGAGACGCTCAGACGAACTGGAGTAATGACCTGGAAATAGTCCTCTGGGCCCGCTGCAATAATGATGTGGCTGGCTGTATTTTTTTTAATATGAGGAAAGAGATTAAAGAAAATAACAGCCCTGCTTGACTCGTTCATTATTACCGAGGTGAAGTGACCACTAAGAAATGATGACAGAAACCTTGCTCACCAGTCACTGGGACCCGAGTGGGGCTGCAGAGGGCTCAGCCGCAGCCTGCCTGAAGGCAGCATAATAAATCCAGACATTATCTGATATGGATGTATCATAATGAAAAATAAATTTGCAAAACAGTCTGATATGAGTTAATCCATAAAGTATTTTATTACTTCATTTTCTTACATCGAATCCATCGTGCATTTTTCTGGCAGCGCATTTTTAATTACTTTTAATTTAAATATACGCATCCCGTGCTCAGATTGGTGTTGACATTGGTTCATTTTTTTTCAGAACAAAGGTGCTAGCCGCCCCTCCCCACCCCGGCGCAGCTCTGCTGCGGCCCAGCGGGGCCGTGTGTGGGCACAGGGCCCTTCCCCTCGCCGCCATCCCACCGCACACCCAGAGCTGTGCCCCACGCTGCAGCTCTGCCGCGGGGCAGGGCTGAGGGACGGCGGCTTCCCTCGGCGCATTCATTACCACTGATGCAAAAATGACCATTAAGGAATCATGACAGAGACCCTGCTCATTTGTGGCTGGGACAAAGCACAGCTGCCCGGGGCTGCCTAATGAAATCTGAAACCATCACATTTATTTGTCATATGGGTGTAACACATTTGCTGAGCACTCTAATAAATGTAATAATCCAAATATTCCTCCAGTTCTTTTAGAAGAAATACATTTATTGCCCGTGAAGCCTCCTAATAACGTTTCTTAATCGCCTCCTGCCTGTCGCTCTCCCTCGCCGTGTGGAGGACAGATGCCAGCAGGAGCTGAAGGCCAAAATCTGCCAGAGCCGAGGGGCTGAGCCATGGTGGGGGTGCAGGAGCCCCACTGCTCCCATGGGCGCTGAGCCCCCTGCAGCCCCTGGGAGGGCCCAGGGCAGTGACTGAGGCCTCACCACAGGCGGTTCCTTGTTCCCATGGGCAGGGGCTGCAGGTCTCAGCCACACCAGCATCACCAGCTGCGGGTGGGGAACTGGGAGCAAAGACAGAAAGCGGCTGCCTGGGAGAACTCCTGGAGCAGTTGATGCAAATGAATCTATGGCTTTATCCACATAGTGAAAGATGTCCTCAGCTTTTCCATTTCTTGCAGGTCCATGAGTGGTAGTGTTGATGCAGTACCATGCCATGCCATACTGAGCTGTGCTGCTCTGTGCCGCAACCTGCCGTGCCGTGCCATCTCATTCCATGCCATGCAGTCCCATGCCATCCCACGCCACGCCATGCCACACCATCCTGTCTCTCAGTGCACACTGAAGGTTGTGCCAAGTGCCGGCTCTTGCCGGCAGGGCTGCACCAGCCTTCCCATTCCCTCTTGGCTGATTAGCCGTGACCCGGTGCAGGGAGCAGGCACCACTTCCGGCCCAGGCCCCTGTAAACAATTAAGTCGTGCTTCACGCCAGCTGTTTGCTTGCAGTTGCAGCGCTGTGCTCAGGAACCCTCCTGAGGGCCCTGTGAGAGGCCATTGGGTTGCGACCAGCCTCTGCCTGCTGTGCTGGAGGGACAACGGGCTGCAGCCACCTCTGTGTGCCGCTGGCATTTCCTTAGGGCTCTGCTGCACCAGGGCTGCACAGCGCCGGCTCCAGGCTGGTGGGGAGCTGGGGATGCTGCCAGGGGCGCGGAACAAAAGTTTGTTGACTATGAACCCAGATGGGGATGCCAAGGCAGCAAGTGAGCAGCAGACATTCCTAACCCAAAGCTGCTGCGCACAGGGTGGCTGCTGGCACGCCGTGCTGTTTCTGCAGTGTGCACAGCCCGGAGTGCTGCGCTTCCTGAGGGAAATGCCACAAGTTTCCAGGACCAAACCCCAACCCGCTCCCACAAAGATGCATTTACACATCGAGGGCTGATTATCTGCAGCACATGCCACAGCAAACACCTCGCTCCATCCCTCAGCATAACAGAGGCATTGTTGATTGGTCTTCCCATTCCTGCTTTGCCTGGGGCGGGAGGCAGCACGTGTGTTAGCACAGTGTGAGCATTTCACACACTGCCACCCCAAACAGAACTTTGATATGCTAAGCAAATATTGGACTTTATTGGTTTAATTTAATTAAAATTTATTAACCTTTTATTAAACACAAACCCTCATTAAAATTCTCATTCCTGTCTCCTACATCAGCACAGTCATATTCTCATTTCCAACCTTATTAAATATCAGCCAAAGAGAGCCTATTTCTGGAGTGCTGATTGTTGATAAACTGCAATATTAAGCCAGGCATATCCCAGAGACTTTGGAAAGAAGGTGAAATGAAATCCAAACATGACCCAGCACAGCTGTTTGGAAAGGATGGTGTCCCCCAGCCCTCTCCCCTCCCGATGGCCCAGTTTCCCAGACTTCCAGCACAACGATGAGGTCTTGTCCTACAGCACAGGGGAGGAAGCACAGCGGTACATAAGGAACACACTGGGCTGGTTCCAATCTGTCATCTCCTCCTCGATCGCCTGAGAGCTGCTCACGAGCTGCTGAGACACATTTCAGATACCTCCATCCGACCCCAGCAGAATGACCCCCACCGGAAAAGGTCGTTTTGGTGATACCTTCTGGGCTGTGTCTATCACTTGCGGCGTTGTCCCGCTCGTGTTAGTAAGTCTAAAAGTCACTGCTTGCATGTGCCAAGCTTACCAAATCATTACCTGCTCTATGTTAAGTGTTTAATTGCATAAAATGACATCATGTTTATCTCCTCAGCATTAGCATCTAGTCAGCAGTGTCAAAGCAGTAAACACGCGTGATATCATCAGTCATTGTGTGGACTTAAAATCAATTGCTCTCGCTGCACCCTCTTGTACAGAGAAGAGCACAATACATTAATGAACTTGAGCAAGAACCTAAGTGACAAGATGAAACGGCATAAATAATATCACTTAAAATGTGTTATCTATAACAATGAAGTGTCTCAAATAATAGAATTATGGATTCCAAAGAGAAAAGCAAGTTATTGAAATTCACACCATGGGAGCATCGGTGTGTGCTCATCAACAAAACCACCTATAAATTAATTTGATTTAATGCTGGATGTAGGTTGTATAAGACACCAACATCACTAATCAGCTCTATTTTATAAATATATCCCATTATATTATCTATTTGTCTGCATAACTTGACTAAGCAAGAATTTAAGATGCGGGTCAAAAATTTCTTTCACCTTGTTTTATGATAATTTCACTTAGGCCCATGTAAACAGTTCTCGTGGCAACTCATTAGTCCCATTATTTCAGAATTTTCTTCAATGAACCATTTTTTAGCTATCAAAACATTTAGTTCCAGCTGGCTTCAGTGATGCAGACTTCAGACCAACCGAATTTATGAGTTTAACAAGATTACATAGGCAAATAGCCATTCCTTACAGAGTTCATATTTCTAAATAAACTGTCAAGGTACAGCCCAGAATGAAGTCTATTAGAAGAGGACATGTGGAGTCCATTGACTTTAACCGTATTGATTATGGATAATTATTTGGCCTCTACTGTCTTCTCACATTTTTACAAATTTTCTGCAGGAATGCTTAAACTTTATTGTTTACTTCTCAGATCGAGGGAAAAGGACAAGGGCACAAATCCTTTCATCTCCCCTTAACCATCAGGAGATCATCCCGCGCCCCGTGGCGGTACGGAAGTTGAGGCTATCTTGGAGTGAGAGCATTCATAGCTGGAGGTGGATTATTTGCAAAATCAAAGCCAAACCGGATGACATTCTGTCAGGATAAGCAAACCATTCAACCACAAGGCTATGAGTACTGACCAGAAAGAAAAGGAATATCTTGCACCTACCGCATCAGGCACTTCAAGTTCTGTAACTGTAAAGACAGAGACATTCAGCAGCCAGACGGAAGCTCTTTGCTGCAGCCACTGCACGGTGTCTTCCCTCGGCCCTTCCCATGAGCAGCAAGCTTCCCTCTCTCTGTCTTCTGCCCTTGCCCCTTGTGCTGAAAGGTCGGGTGCTGTGGCAATGTGTGCATGACACGTTCTGCTGCTCGGTGTTCAGGCTGCACACGGTGCCAGGAGAGCAGTGGGGTCATCCTGTGTCCACCAGCGGGTCGCTGAACCAGCCCCAGCCACCAGCCTGACCCCCGACCTGCAGGCAGCGTCCCCACATCCCGAGGATGCCACAGCCTGCAGGTGCCCCCGCCATGTCCTGCAGTGCCCAAGCAGCTGGGGGCACCGTGCACTGTGCACCTTGCACCCACATGTGGCACTTCCCTCTGACCCTGCTGCCATATGCCCTGGCTGGCAGTGGTTCGCTTTGTTCTGAGGTCTCACACCCTCTCTGGACCAGGAGGGGCTTCATTTTGGCTGTACGCAGGTAGCTCTGGCCAGGCCGATGCCTCTGTGCCCAGTGCCCGGCATCCAACATCCAGCACCCAGCACCCAGCACCCAGCTCCCAGCTCCCAGCTCCCAGCTCCCAGCCCCGCTCTCCGTCAGCCAGCCGCTCTCCTCCAAGCGCCCGCTTCTCTCTCGCCATTGGGGGTCACTGTTCCAACAAAAGCTGCGCTGCCGTTTCTCCCTCTGATTATTAAAAACAATATTTCTGCTACAGCTGTTTCCTGATTTGGTTGATATGTTAAGCTAGAATGAAAGGGTTTGTTGGGAATTTTTTTCTCATTTACAGCAACTTCCTTAACTTCACTTTGAATTTCCTCTAAACTCTGATGAAATACAGTTCATCTGCCACCAAAACCTGAACAAAAATGATGTGAAAAAGAACCCACGAAAGGCTTGTTATGAGATCTCGCTTTCCCTGCACAGGCAGCCCTGATCAGGGACTGTAGGCAAGGAAATAATTTCTTTTAAATGAGTGTCTGGTTCCCTTTATATTTTTCCTTTCGCTTCAGATTACAAGGGAAAAAACCCAAGGTGTCAATCAGCCTTAAAACAGTTGAGTTGATCTTATTTCTTCTACATACTGTGTTCAGGGCAAACATTCCCTGAATAGAAAAAGCATAGAAAACTCATAATAGCCAAACCGGTGCTTTTAAAGCCCAAATTTAACATGGTTCCTCAGGGACTTTTTCCCAGCATGGTGGAAAACAAATACATGTGATTTAGTGTGTTATAGAGGTTAAAATCTGCACCTATTCTTCCCTACACCTTGGCACGAGAAGAACGAGCGTACTGGGGATGGAAGGGGTGCTCCAAAGCGGCAGCGCGGGGCTGGAGGAGCGCTCGGGCACCGCAGTGTGATCCGCTTCACCGCTGACACGGATTTGGTGAGAGAACGGGCGGGCTGCAGCATCTTTGTTTTGAACCGCATGGGTGGCAGAAAGGAAACTCTTTGTCTTTTCTCCGCATTTCATTTCCAGCCTAGGTGCTCCCTGGCTGGTGGTGAGCCTCGGTGCAGGGGCTCAGCTCCATGTGCTCGGACACGCGGAGCTGCAGGGCTGGGCGTCAGGGTGCCATGCCCCGCAGACTGGATTCTCGTTTCTAACATCTCAGCTTTCCTCGCACTAGGAGGTGCACAGCCTCCCTGCAGCACTGCATGCATGGACCAGGAGGGGCCTCAGCCCCAGGGGAGCAGAGCTGGGGGGCAGGGAGGCACAGCCCCGTGGTTCTGGCAGTGACCGGCGCAGGGCAGCAGTGACCTCTCTGACCCTTGATGGCCCAGGAGAAGTGCACATTGCTTCCTTAACGGAGCTTGCCTGTAGCAGGGTGCAGGAAGAACAATAAGAAACCACAGCAAGCGAGTGCTCAGGCACCTAATGATGTGAACACACCTATAGGGAGGTGAGAATGCACCTAGGCGCTCAGCTACATGAGCAGTAGTGTCCCGCACTGTGCCCATCCTGGTGTCCTTCACCATCTTCCCCCAGTGTACAGGCAGCCCTGCAGGCTGATTCGCTGTCCTGGCTGCCGCCATGCCAGATTCAGAGGCCCTCTCCACCACATTCTCCTGCTCACAGTGTCACCCCGGCCCTGCACAGGTGTCTCTGGTGAGTGCCCCCACCTGCAGCCAGCTCCTGAGGAGGGTTGGGGCAGCTGTTAAAGCCCCTCCACCTGGCCCTGGTGTGGTTAGAGGGGAAGGAATGGAGCTTGGTGTTTGATTTCCTGAACTGGACTCTGTATAAGGATGGCTCTGTCAGGTATGGCTGAGTCCCAGATATGTTGTCTGTCTGTTTCTGGTGGTGTTTCTTAGCAGATTCCTTGAGAGAGGGCAAAAGAAGCAGAAAAAGAGTATAAAGTGATTAAAACTGTATGTCTGACTGTAGCTCCTAGGTTCTTATCTGTAATTAGGGAATAATGTGAGCAAAGGGGGTGCTGTGTAGCTTTCTATTTTTTAATCTGCTCACTTTCATTTCCCATGTATTAATTTTTCCTTTTTATCTCTTCAGTACTTTCTTCTGCCTATGTCATCTGTCCCTTCATTAGCCCGCAGAGCTTGTCCTCTGCTCAGTTAGGGAACTTCCTTCTTATTTCACCCTCTATTATCTCTGCTATCTCCCTCCAGGTGATCTCTCATGTCACGGTGAATTGCAGAGGTACAATGGCTGTTGTGAGCTGCTCCTCCTGTCCTCTGTGCTTATTACCGGATCCAGCTGAGCTCTGGGGTGCCCCGCTGCAGTGCTCTGTGCATCTAGACAGCAGCAGTGGGGTCTGAGCCTGCACCCAGCTCACATGCAGCACCCAGCAGGGCTCTGCTCTGAGCTGGTAGGGAGGTGTTTGGAGGGGGAGCTGTAGATTGGTTTGTTGAGGGCAGTGGTGTTGGAATCTCTTGTGGCCTCCTTGACCTCCCGCAAGGTGTGAGTGAGCCGCAGGACTTGGCAGCACTCGTGTCTGCAGCAGTCAGTGCGTTCCCTTCTGGGTTTGGCCCTTTCTTACAGAGCAGCTGAATGTGGCAGGGAGAGAGAGAGGTTAAAGTGGCCATTAACCACTGCACAGGACCTGAAAGTTATAGTGAGTGGGATAAAAAGAGCAGTAGCTGCCTGATACTGGGAACTATAGCATTTACCCAGGGCAATAAATTGTTTCCTTTCCCTCATCAGTTCAGTTGCAGGATCTGCACAACGAGCTGCCAAGCAGTCTCTCCTCATTTGTGGCACTCTAGGCTGTGAAAGGGAAGCAGGGGAGCTCTGTGAGCAGCCAGATCATGTTGTAGAGCTGAACTGAGCAATGCAGGTGGGAGAGGAGCCCGGAGTTCCCGCAGCTGGGGTCAGTAGAAGCGGCACTGCTGCTGAGACAGCAGTTCTTGGGATCCGGAACATGGAGGAATTCACAGAACCTCTCTCTGCTGATGGGAACATGCCTGTTATGGTTCCAAGCAACGACACTTCCATAGGTGCCTTTCTGGGCTGAGGGATCAGCATGCAAATCACTTCGCTGGAAGAGCTGAGGGATGGGTTTTATTCACAGAAACATCAGCTTAATTCTTCAGCTGTGTTCAGAGCTGTGCCTCGTGCTACAGCAAGGCGTGGCAAGAGCACTTCAAACAAGCTGTATGCCTTCCTCTCTGGTTCTGCTTTGATTCCTTTTATTTTATCTTTAATTTGATTTTAAATACTGTAAGATGACAGAGGAAAGGGTCTCCTTGAGCAGCGTGCTGAATGCTAACTCTCCCATTCCAGATAGACAGCTTGGGAGCTTAAACCAGCACGGCTCGCTTGTTGCAGCAGGTCTAGCAGTTGTTCTTGAAGCTGCAGCATTTAGAAGCGTTTAAATTCTTAGAAAACATTAGTGTATATCTTTGTAGTATAAATTGGGACCTAAATCCTTCAAAGCTGGAGAGATGGAGGGACTCGAGTCAGATTGACCTGTTGGTGTGCTAACCCCGGGCAGTGTCTGCTACGAGGGTTTTCTTCATGCATCTCAGACTGATGCTTGTTTAGCCAATTAATCATTAGCTGCAAAAAAAAAAAAAAAAGATTTTTTGTTAATATTTTTTTGATCAATAGATTTCCTACAAGATTCTTTCTGCTCGCTAATTGGAGGGCAGCTCCTTGAAACAAATCCTGCCTGTGATTCCACCTTAAATTCATCAGTAGATATTAAATAGGTCATTGGTGTAATAAGGGCCAAACTCGCTTCTCATAGATCACAGTGGCCAGTGCTCCTAGGGTCTAATTATCCCATATTTGGTCAATAAGCCATTAACATACAGCCATGGATGTTAATAACCATTTCATGAAAAAGTCTTGGTAATTTATGAGATCAACATTGGTTAGGAAAATTAATAAATATTTCATTCCCTAAGATTTATCTGAGGACGTTTTGGTCTGAGGAAGGAAGCACAGGGCTGGAAAGAGGGGCCCACATTCAGGTGGAGGGAGAAGGATGGAGGAAAGAAATCCCAGATGCCAAGCCCATGGTAGCCAGGCTTAACTTGGACTAATAAAAATTTACTTCAAATCCTATAGCTAATAAATCCAAAGGGTGTATGAGGGAGTCCAGTAAAACCTGACTTAACATTATGTTAGTGCTATTAACAATATTTATATAGATGTCATTTCACAGGAGGGTTAAAGCTGGTAAATTATGGGCCAGGCACATGGAGTTGCATCACGGAGCCGGCATGTCTGTACGTATTCAGATGCCGCAGCCTGCGCCTTTTTAGGTAACAGCAGTTAAAAATAACATGGAAAATGAGGGCAGCAGGCCCAGGATTTCAGGTATCTTCCAGCCTTCCATCTCAGTAGATGCTGCCCTGAAGTCGAATAAACTTGATCACAGTATTTGAAGTTGCTCTGGAGCAGATGAAGCGAGGTGCTGTGTTCTTTGCAGCCTGGCTGCTGGGGGCTGAGCCCTTCCTGCAGCACGAGCTGCTGGGGACGCGCGGTGCTCAGCTGAGCCCTCCCAGCAGTAGCTGTGTTTGCAGCTCCCTTCTGCTGCAGCCTCCCAGAGCTCAGCAGCAAAGGAGCTGGCGCTGGGGGCTGCTGCAAACACTTGTAGGCTATTGACTCTATTGTTAATCTATGTTGAATGATTGCACTATTCCATCCTGCTGCCTCTCTCTGATTAGACTTGTAAATGAAAAACCATAAAAGTCAAAAATGAGAAAATAGAGGACAGAATGAGAGAAGGCACTTATCCCCAAGATGAGTGCCTGAGCACTGTGAGCAGCCCCAAAGCTGGGATTCCATCCCAGTGCTTGGCACTGTGTGGGGCAGCGGCTGCTGCTGCTCTCAGGGTCCCTCCCACCAAACGCAGTCCGGCTCCAGGTCTACACTTGCTGATTAAGCGTCACCGCCAGGTTTCTCCATCTGCTCCTTGGCCTTTATGCGCTGTGATGCTATGTCTGCTGCCCCTGCCAAAGCTCTCCTCAGTGCTCTAGCTTAGCTATGGGTGAACTCAGACATCAGGGAAAAAAAAAACACCACTAACGGTTAATAGAGCCCTGTAGGTCGCTGACCCTGGAGGTAAGCATAAAGTACATGGTTTAAAAAAAAAAAAAAAAAAAAATGCATTCTAACGTCTTGGCGAAAAGGTCAAAGTAGCAGGAGAAAATAGGCTGTTGTGTTTTGTGGAGTATTTACTGGGGCTTCAATCTCCAGTGCTGTGCAAGGAGTGAGGGTCTGTGCAGTGTGCGGGCAGGGCTTGCCCACCACGGAGCTGAGATCTGAGCGGCACCGTGCCAGCAGTCAGAGGGGATGCAGCATTTGCATCATCTGTGAGATCTAATTGTGTCTTTGGGCTTTCGATAAAATGGGATTGGTTTTATTTCAGTGGCTGGCTCATAATAAAGGGTTCGGCATCCACAAAGCCAGACCTGACCCCACGACTTCTTGCCCCCTCCATGGGGCTGTGTCAGCACTGGGAGGGAACCCATTGTGCTGCTGTGTGGGGGGCACAGCCCTCTGCCAGCCTTGGTGTGTGGGTTTAGGTAAGATCGTCCATGAACGAGTTTAGGTTGGCTTTTCTGAAGTAGAGAGTAAAGAAGACAGAGGAAAGAGAGGAAAGCACAAGAATAAGAAATTGAAAAGTGGAAGAAGGGTGCTGCAGAGAAAGAGCAGCCACTTCTCAGTGTCCGCGTGCCCGAGGTTTTACCGAGGCTCCAGGAAAGCTGAGGAGCTGCTGTGCTGTGCGAGGTGTGCACCGGGCAGGGGATGTGCTGGGGCAGTGCGGCTCTGGTTGGAGGAAGTGCGCTGGAGTGGGAGCAAAGTGCTCCTGGCACCGCTTGGCTGCTTGCACAGCGCAGGGCCGTGCCGTGCTGTGGGTGAGCAGGATGCAGGTGCCCTGGCCGCTCTCCCCTCCCTCCCCTCTCGCTGCATGCTCTTGGCTCTCCCTCTTGCCATGCTGCCCGCCCGGCCCTCGGATTTACATCTCCCTGCTGGGAGCGAAGCTGGGAGCTGCTGCACAAGCAGCTTGGCCAAGTAAAATCAATAAGCTTTTCAATAAAGCATTTTATCCCTTATATATATTGTGTCTCATAAAGATTTTACACGGACAAAAAGTTCAGAAGTTGGTGTAAAAAATGTTGGGAAAAAGGTGAAGATACGTAAGTAAATTACAAACTTGAGGCCGCTCGCAGCACCTTGGGAAAGTGGGAGTTATATTGATGAGTTTTTATTGATTTACCATCATTCCCAGTGTGGACATTTTCTGGTCTATTATACCACAGTCGCGGCATATTCCCATCGCAGTACTAAAGAGGAAATACGGACAGCCTGACCTTGGCAATATGGAGATAATGAAATACCCTTAATGATCCTTCCAAAAGATTTTACAAGCCAACTTCAGAGTGTATCCAGCCTGAGCTCTGCTAATTTTTGAGAACGCTTATGGGCTCCCCCCATTTTCGCAGCTTGTCTCCTACCCCAAAGAGTTTCGTGGTTAAGCAGCGACAGAGGCAGTGACCTCCCTGCCCGCAGACAGAAGTGGCGTGGATGTGCCTGCTGCTTCCAGGAGGGCCTGGCGCTCTGTGTCCACTGTGGGGCCGAGTGCTGCAGCCCTGGCTGTGCAGTGGGCACTGTGCAGCTGCAGCCCTGCGCGTGGCCGCTCCCTGCTGGGAATGGCTGCGGCACTGGGGGTGACTTTGGGGACAGCTCAAGGAGATTTACCGTACATACCTGCCTGGAATTGTACCTGGCAGGGACATAAATAGTAGGTTTCAGTGCTCTGCTTTCTCCCTCTCCCCTCCCCGGCCCAGCTGGCAACACAATTACCAGCCCAAAGTATTATTTTCTTAATAAAAACGTTACGTGTAAAGCAAAGCCACAAATGAGTAACAAACCCATGCAGATTTCAATCACTCCCTTCTTTATTCCCTAGCGATATTGCTAATGACCTTCATGCAAACCTCTACCAAATCTTTTTTAAAGGCAAATATTAATTTCCTAGCATGAAAAAAGGAAATAAAAAAGCCTATTTTTCATGGGAACCGTGCAGAAAGAAAGATATATTTTCCTTCAAAACGCGAGGAGGATTTTTACATGTTGTCACTTGCTTTGCATAGCAGTGGTACTACCATTTGTTCACCTCTGAATGTAATCTCTCCCCATAAAGCTTTGCTTTAAATTCCGCAGTGACCTGCTGGGCTCTGGTCGCTCCTGGGCCGCACCTGGCGCGCGGAGGCTGCACGTCAGCATGGGGGGAAGAGCGCTTCTGACTCTGGGAAGAGACTGGGAACGTGTCTTTATGTTTTAACAGCTGAACCGTCCATTTTTAAAAGAATGCACCAAAGCAATGTAATGTTTTATAGCAAAGTCTCCAAAAGTCATTTATAACATGAAATCCTTTGCAGGAAGCTGCGTTCTCCTGCGCTATCACATCCGTGGGCTGTGCGTTTTCCCATGGTACTGAGTACTGACGGCCCAGCGCCAGAAGTGGAGCGAGGTGGGAGCACACGATCCTCACACACCTCTGCACACACACATGGAGCTGGGCAAAACCAGCCGTGCTGCTGCCTACCCACGTCCTCACCGGGACACGCGTCCTCTGCATGCCTGCACCTACGGTGTGAGTGCACAGAGCAGGGCTGCTGCCAGCATGAGGAAGGCATTTTGCTCCTGAAGGCGTGCAGCTCCGTGACCTGGAGCTGCTGTGTCCCACCTGCTTCCTGCAGCCCTCCTCCTGCTCAGGCCTTGTGTCTGTAACCAGGGCAGAGCTAACACACTGCATGCCATGCAGAGCAAACCATCCCAGAGAGCAGAGCTGAGCTCCACTGCGGAGATTGTGCACCCAAGCCCATCTGTGCCAATAGCATTTGTGCTCAACTGCACGACCGAAGAATTGCACGGATGAGGCTTTCCCCTATTTCAGACCTTTACCCACCCCTTTGGCGATGTCTGTTGGCCCCTGTGCTCAGGGATGGATGGTGAGCCCTGCCCAAGGGCAGCCTGCAGCCTGGGGGTGGTGGTGCCCGGACAGGGGGTGGCTGCTCCAGCCTCACACTGGGACCCCTGTGCTGCCCCAGCACTCTGCTGCCCGGCACCGCGCAGCGCGAGCAACAGTCTGCCTGCAGGTATTTGGGGGGAAAGCAGCTAATACGATAACAATAGCACTAAATCAGACACAGAACTTCAAGTACAAGTCACAGCAAGAAGTTGTTAATACCTTTATTATGGGATAAAATGTATTCATGATATTAAAGACATCACATTTCTGCCCCGGTGTCACATTTTAGATGTAGCGTAGATAAATGATATATCACTGTAAGAGATCTACAAAAACCATTAGTAACCATGACATTTTGACGTCAGATTTTAAAAAATTCCTAAGTAATCTTTTTGATTTATGAAATGGTGTCCAGGTTCATCGAGACTGATCTCAGATTTATCACAGCCTGGTTAGAATTATTAATGATTTTCAATTTGTAAATCCAATGCCAGCATGTCCAAGTGCTCTCAGCAAAATCACGGAGAGCTGACAGGGAGATTTTGCTCAATCCATAGTTTTCAGCTATTACGAGATCTTTCTGGTTAACCCTTTGTTGCCCGGCCGGGGCAGCACACAAAGGCATTGTTCTGCGGTGCACAAAGGAGCGCGTCCGGGCAGCACCGCATGAATCACGGCCGGGATGGCCATGAAACACACAGCGTCGACGGGAATGAATGATCTGACTTTTACAGGCTCCTACTGAAGACCCTTAAAGACTTAAATTATAATGGGAAGAAAAGCTGATCTAAGCCAAAACAGACAGGCTTGGGTAGTTTTTCCTTACAATTCATCACGAGAGCAGATGAAAGGAAGGCAGGGGCACACAGCCCAGGCACGGCTCTGTCCCTCCACAGCCTTGCAGGGACCTCTCCCCAGAAGGCAGCGCACCGTGGGTCAATAGTTGCAGGCTCCAGAGCTCATGCAGAATATTTGTTTCCTAATTTATGGGTAACTGTCCCAGCACCGCATGGAGGATTCGGAGACGTGGCCACTGAAATCTTTGCTGTGGCCAGTGTCACTGAGCGGTGCACTGGGGTCACCCACTGCTCCATTACAGCCCATCCCTGTGACCCACAATTTCCTTTTTTTTTTAAGAAGGTTACAATAAATCTTCTATGATTTATCCTGGGATGCAGCCATGTAAATTAGTATTTACTTCAAAACTCACATCCATACTGTGTCTGCACATGGCTTATCTGCAGAGCTCTGTCCCCACCTCACCGTGTCCCTGTGTTCCCCAGTATTTCCCCCCCACCCCCCACCGCTGCCTGGCCACGCTGCTGGGCTCCTCCTTTGCACCCAGAGCAGAGGACGCTGAGCTGTGGGCGCAGTGTGGGCTGTTTGTCATTGCTCCTGGTTCATGAGTCCAACCTCAGGTGCGCAGCAGAGCCAAGCAGCTGTGGGCCACTCTGCGGAACAGGACTCGCCGGGGCAGTGGCACCAACTTCTCAACTTCTTCAGCCTTTACACTGCACGGTCACCAGGAAGACAGCTTTCCAGGCAGGAATCCTCCGGGCTGGACGCTGTGGCTGCTGGCTCTGTACCCAGTACTTGGTGCCAAAGAGTCAGTGTATAGTTCTTCCTCAAGTGCTCCACCTTAATTGTGCAGGTAAAACTCTATAATTAGGGACCTCAGCTGGGGAATTTTTCTAATCCATCATATCTGCTCCATTATTCAACTCTATCAAATCCACGCATGCAAGGAGAAGCAGGACATTCTTCACAACACTGTCAATATTAACGTCTTTCCAATTACAGAGCATTATAATGGTGATCTAATGAGGAACTGTGACATGCTGCCTGCAACTAACTTTTGATTAAAGCCTCCTTCAAGATGCTCCCCTTTAATTTATGGTGCCAGGCTGGCCAGGCTCAGGTAAAGCAGCGCTCCGAGAGCTCCAGCACAGGCTCTGAGTATCCCGGGAGTATCTCCCTCTGGATTACCAGGAATCCAGGACCCAGTGCAGCGCTGTTTTTCTCAACCCTTGCAGAGCTCCTTTTGCCATGTACTTTTGCTCTCTGACGAGTCACTCCTTCACATGACCCCCATATATGCTTTCTGTCCCCCCCAGCATCACAAGGTAAACGTGTGGCTGGTTTACTGTCCGCTGCCAGCCAGCCCCTCTCCGCTTCCTTTGGGAACTTTCTTTGGGAATCTCAGCAGGTGGAAAGCTCTATTTCTGAAACCATACTTGGCAAAGAGCTGCCACATTAATGCAGCTTGTGCTGATTTTTCTTTAAAATGTGTGTCAGTTACTTAAAAGTGCTGTGGACAAGGAGGCAGACGGCTCCACAAAGAGCCCACCCTCACGCAGGCAGCACTTGGAATGGAATGAAGGGGGAGAAAATTTGCTAATAACTGGCACAAAGGGAGCAGCTGCACGGCGCCCGCTCACGGAGCAGTCATTCCCTCCCCACCTCGCACACACCTGGATGCCCGCATGTCTCACGGAGCCTAATTGTTGGCGGCAGCTCTGGCACCGGCAGCCCAGCCCAATTAGAGGCACAGCGAGCTCCTGGCCGTGCACGGCGCAGTGATGAGGGGGCAGGGGCAGGCAAGGGGCTCTGCAGAATGGATGGCATCAGCCACGTCCAGGCTGGGCTGCACCGCCACCCATCCCTGCTGCACTGCCCACATGGGGCCACGCCGGGCGCAGGAAGCAGAGCGCTGCCCCAGCCCTGACTGCGGGCACTCATCTGGAAGCTCCGCGTAACCACAGATGGTTTCAAGCACAAAACATGAACGAAAAACACGAGGCCAGTGTGTAACTGAGTCGTGGCTGTATTGAGCTTCCTCTTTATGTTCTGCCCATCAAGCTTTTGAAGACACGCATCCACAGAGACAGACGCATGAAGAGCTGTCGCGAGCTGTCCCCAAGCACACCCCAAGGGCCTGTTGCCCGATGACCTCTTGTCCCACACTGCATCACAGGTCGATGTCACAGCCACGTGCCCTTCTGCTCCCCACTGCTCTGCTGCCGGTGCCCTGAACCATGCCCAGAGAACCCCATGTGCCTCAGCTCTGCTGCTCCTCCTCTGCCTCTCCCCATGGCCCAGCTGTGGTGCTGCTTTACTCCCTGATGGCTGCTGGGTTCTTTGGGTGACAGGGGGGGTGTGAGCTGCTGTCGCCCCGGCCGAAGGGGCTTGGCTAAAGTACTCTTCTGACAGGTTCATTTTCTGAATTCCTTTGGATTATTTCCAGCATTCCGATTCCATCAGAAGTGATCTTTTCCAGGAATGGGGAGAGGCTGTGAGTCATTCCTTCCCTTTCCTCTCCATGTAGAAGAGAAAGGTTAATCCTCTGAGAGTCTGAAATACCCACAGCTAACTGTAAAGTGTGCAGCCCCATGATGCAAGAGGGAAAGTGCTCTCAAAAGGCCACAATCCTGCGAGAAGCGTTGTACCAGCAGTGCGGATGAGCTGCCCGGGCCATTATTGTGCTGGGCCACTGGGTTTGCAATAGGTGCTGAGCCGGGGGCGGGCGCAGGGAGCCCTGTGCAGCGACCACCCCACGCAGCGCAGGTCCCGCTCCCGGCCCCATGCCCGCAGTACCCACCAAGTGGCCATGCAGGTCCCGTCCCGCAGAGCTGTGCCACGCAGCCTGGGCGTCCCATGGGCACGGGCAACGCTGCTGCCAACCACGGCCCTGCGCTGCACTGCGGAGCCAGCGCCGCTTTCCGGAACAAATGTGATTCCAATTTAGAGCTAACATGACAACAGGCACACACGGTAATAACCCCGCGAGGAGACGTGGCTCTCAAGACGTCCACAGACTCCAGATTAAATGAAATTTTGACAGGGAAAAATATGTATTGGCAACATTTCTTGATCCACAATTCAAAGAGAAAATTGAAACCATATTTCCGTAAGAATCAGACGCTGGAAAGAAGTTCTTAATAAACAAAAAGAGACAGGTCATGTAATTCACTCCCTTTTCCTCTTTTTTGTTTGTTGGCCAGCACCCATTAAGAGCCAAGGAGAGAAGGTTTTTAGCTGAAAATTTGTACTTGAACCTGACAAACGGAACAATTTGGAAGGAAGTTTCCCAGCTGCAAGTCAGAATATTTATGTCCAGAGATGTGAAGAACATTGCAAAACATTAAACAATTTGCAAAAAACAAAATCTGCCGTTCTGTGGGTTGAGACTGTCCGGTTTGCGCGTCCTTCCCCACCGCACACCTAAAAAGCAATGGCTGCAAAAACAAGAGGTGACAGTAGCAGATGAGGAGCTGTGGTGTTGCTGCCCCAGCGGGTCGGGCACCGCTGAGCGGGGCAGGGTTGGTCCCGTTACCAGGCCTCTGTGTGGGGGAATTCCACTCCAGAGCCGATGCCCTGAGCTCAGAATTTTTCCCCAGATTTTCCGCTCTATTTATTCCCGGGACATAGAGTTTTGCAGTTCTTTGCTTTGAAACACGACGCACATGAGTTCTGTAGCGATGAGCACACACATGTACGCCAAGCCCAGACATCAGGGACAGGCACTCTCTGGAGGCAGAGCCGAGCAGCGAGCTCACAGGAGCAGCCTCTTCTCCAAGAGCACCCAGGGTGCAGCGGTGCCAGGTGCTGGGCAGCACGCGGCGGTGCAGCGACGTCCCCTGGAGCACCAGGTGCTCCTACACTGCCGCGCTCTGTGCCGTAGTGCAGCATGGGCTGCTCTGCACATGGAGTGGTTACGTGATGCAGCGATTCTGAGGGCAAACATTCTGCTCCCATCCGCCAGCGCTGGGGCAGTTCCAGACCCCTGGCGTGGGAAGGAGCCTGGCCTCAGGCAGCACGGAGCACGCTGGGAGCGGTGCAGAGCACCGGGGTATGCAGCACGCTGCGAGCAGCAGGGCCAGGAGCTGTCGGATGGGCCCTCCCGTGCTGCAGAGTGACATGAATTAGCGTGTGACAGTGACAGAAAATGGAAAAGAATGGCCCTGCAAATGCAGTTACAAGAGAAAGGCAAATTGATTTAGTGGACATATGAGTATTTTTGAGGGAGAAAGCAAGAGAGCTGCATGACATATTCCAAGATACCCTACGATTGCTTTTCTTAAGGAGATGTCATTCAGATTTTCCTGAACTAGCCTTTAAATTACAGTTCTATAAATAGATAGGACACCAGCAGTATTTACAGTACGAGCATCAGGTGAAAAACTACGGCTGCTGCAGCGCGTGCTCATCTCACCTTGTGTCTGCCCTGCTGGAGGTTAACTCTTATTTCCATGTTAATGCCGTCTCAATCCCAATGACTGCCATTTGTCAAATTAACATTCATTTCAACAACCCAAAAGTGAGAGCTTTTAAACATTAATTCACAACTATGAGCTCTTCTCAGCACATTATTATGTTACTGTGATGAAACAAACTGCCTATGGAAAGATATAGATCCTACTAGAAATGTTGGCACTGCAGATGGGAGAGGAAACCCATTACGGAGGCAGAGCTCATGCGGGCTCAGGCGGGAGGGCGGGCGCCTGCGGTGCCTGGGACGCGCGGCAAAGGGCAGAGCCGCGGCGCTGCCGCAATGCGTGGGGCTGTGCCCGGGTGGGTGCTGCTGGAGCACGGGGTTGGCAGCCTCTTGAGCAACGACTGCAGCCCGGAGCCTCCATCCCCAGCCCGGAGCCCTCGATCCCAGCCCAGAGCCTCCATTCCAGCTCGGCTGGGGCCTGGATGCTGCACGCCAGCTCTGTGCTGTGGTCTCCATGGTGCTCCCAGGAAGCTGCTGGAGAGCACTGGGCCCTGCGTCTGCGCAAACACGGGTGACTCAAAGGCAAGAGCTTAACATCCAAAACATTTACATGTGCACTGCTTTGAGTCCACACTCTTCCAGCTCCCACAGCGGCCAATCAATGTGCTGTCTCTGATTTAGAGGACAAATTAGGGGAAGGGTGCTCGGTGACAATAGCATGCCGGCCACTGGACTGGCAGACAAATGCCAGCAGCGCTGCACTGCCCGGGGACTTCCCCTGTGCAGAGCTTCCCTATCCCCACCACACGTGCCCGGCCTCGTGCCGTGACCCCACGGCCCCACTCACACCATCCCCACCGGAGCAGAACGCGGCACTGGAACCAGAGGCTCCTGGGGACTGGAGGTGCTGTGCCTTCCCCAGCCCCGGCCCCGCTCCCATCATGGATCCCAGGTGGGTTGGCAGCGTGCAGGGCCCGGGGCCAGCAGAGGAGCAGCTGGCGGAGCCCGCAGCCCCCAGCGCCCCATGGAGGCGGGCACGGACAGCATGGAGCTGCTCCCCCGGCCCGCGTCGCCTCCTGCTTATCCTGAGGGTCTGTCTCCCCAAATCAGCCAGGACAGATACCTATGACTCAACTGCGTCTAGAATAATACATGGCTCCTAACTGAATACAAGGCTGTAATTCAATCAAGATGTTCTGCTGACACTATAAACTGAGAGAGCAGCTCCAAGCAGTGTGTATAAATGCCAGCAAAGCCCTGGGACTGAGTTACAGCTGCACTGTTGCACCAGGCACAGTCATGGCTCAAACACAGGGGAACAAAGTCCTCTTTGTTAAACTAATTATTTTAATGCATATAAGGAAAGGACAGAAAGGACCTGTTAAATGTTTACCGTTTTTGGCCTGTTCTTCGAAGGGCATTTTTTCCGAACGTTGTTGATATAAGCTGTTATGTGTCGCAGTTAAACCTGACCATAAAACGGGAAAGGTTTGAAGTGTGCATGACATATTTCAGGGGGACCAGGTGACTCAGGGGGCCGGTAATGGAGCGCGCAGACTTTCACCTCCGCAGCGCTGGTTTGAATCCAAAAGCCATTACCATCTGGAGGTCATTTGGCGACGTCTGTGTTACGAGTTGGGCTGCGCTCGGTTCCGGCGACCCGTGCGCTGGGGTGGGAGCTCACCAGGTGGGGGAGGGGGCTCGGGCTCCCCGGGAATGCTGCAGCCCATGGGGACAGGAGCTGCTCCCTGGAGAGGAGCGCACCCAGCCCGGCGGTGGCACAGCTCCGCTGGTGGCATCTCCCCAAGGCTGACCCTCACCATGAAGATTAATGGAAAGCGTCTGCCTCCGATGGGGCTGCTTCAGTCTGTCTGGCTGCTGAGAAACTGATACCTCCGCTCCCAGCCCACGGGGGAACACTTCCTCATCCGCGGCCCTAAGGGATGGGGCTGCCACTGCCCCGAAGGGATCTGGGTGTCAGCTCCCGCAGGGACGGGGTGTGTGCCTCCTGAACTGGGTGCGGAAACCCTGTGCATCTCAGCAAAAACTGTGGGAAAAACTCAAATGTGCAGAAAGCACGGATTTTCCACGTGGATGCGTTGCCATTAGCCCTGCCCATTAATTAGAATAACGCTAATTGTTATGATAATGATGATTATATAGACTGCTTCATATTTACTGAGTCTGGAGATATTTAAAGCAAACTCTCGCAGAATTTGTGTGGTTTTGTCAAAGCCTGCAACATCCCAGATAACATTTTTAAATGCCAGATTTTCTACAAAAATGTATATTTATATCAACAAAATTAAATTTCAACTTAAGCTTCTGATTATAAATAAAAGAAAATAAGTCAATAAAACAATAAATATCTAACTGGATGAAGCCGAAATTATATCCAATTATATTTTCTTTAAAACCCCATTTATCTGCCAATATTTTCTTTACATGCTCATGTTACTTTTTCACTTACTAACAATAAATGCCTGGATGCATTTCAAAGTGGGGCCTTTTCTATTATTTCATTTCCTGGAGTCCTCGGCTTGAAAGGACATTAATAGCACACTATAAATTAAAAAAAAGTTACTTAAGGATTTACAGCTGAGGATTTCTATGGAAACAAACCAAAGAGGGGAGTTTGCTCCGGTGTGGGGGCAGCGGATGGAAACAAAGAGTGAGCACCGCAAAGAGGGAGGAAACTTCAGCAGCCGTACAGCACCCGCCCCCCCCCTGAGTGCAGCCTCGGCCCACGGGGGCACAGACGGGGACTGTGGGGCTGCCCCACACCAGGAGGGGCCCTTGGGACTGGGCTGTGCGCTGGGGGCTACAGCCAGCGGCCGTCCTTCCGTGGGAGCGGTGGGGTTCTTGGGGCACGGGCTGTGGGACATAGGGTGCTGCGGGACAGGGTCACGCCGTGCGCCTGGGGGCCGCTCCCCCACCCACCCACGTCTCCCTGCCTCTCCCCGCCGGCCCAGGCTCTGTGCGATGGGCGGCAATGAGGAGCGACTCCATCGCCCTCTCGAAAATGGGAAGCGGATTTCCAAGTGAGAGGGACCAAAATGACTGGCATCACATAGGAAACAATTCAACAATCAAAAAATCTTTCACCACTTAATGGGATTTTATAAATTGAATTATCTCTTTAAGCGCTGACAGTCCTAGCCTATCAATCAATTAAGGGATGCCAGGCTCCCCAGCCTACAGCCTCTGTGCTGCTGCGCTGCTGCCGCCGAGCTGCTCGTGGGGCACTTGATCCTTTCGGAGCCCCAGTGGCCGCACGAGGCCGGGGCTGCAGGGATGGCTTCCCGGCTGGGGGTCCCACTTGGGGCACCCCAGGAAGTGAGCAGCAGCACGGAGGCACTACACCGGGGGGCTCTGGGCCGGAGCCACACGGACACAGATGAAGGCGGGCTCGGTGCTCTCTGTACTTCTGTACGCAGTGCTGCTCCCACTTGACAAAATCTGAACTCCATAGGTTTTATTTCTACCACTTTCCTGTGGCCTGTGTCTCGTTCAGAGTCTGTCAGCCCCAGAGCATGAAGTGCTTTACCGTTGAATTATGAGCTGCAAAAAAGACTGGAAGAGTTTGTAAAGAAACACGTTTCCAGCCCGTCCACGTCCTCCCAACCTCTGCACGCTGCAGAGGAGTAGCAGAGCGCTGCAGTCCCCGTGCAGCACAGGGGCCCCGAGCTGCGCCGTTCCCTGCAGCACCACTGCCAGGGCCGCGCTCTGCCTCTCCGCACCAACCGGGTATTAATGCAGGAGGTGAAGCTTGCATTATTGATGGCATGTAGGACCAGGTGTTCACAGACGAAAGGTTAGTTTATTAATCCACTGGGAGACCTTATGAAAAACAAATTCAGGTAAACAACATATTTTTCTTGAGTGCTTTTCAAGATTTAAAGCAGGGATCCTGCTCTCTGAGTGTCTTTGACTCATTTCCATTGCACTCTGTTATTGCACTCTTCAAAAAAGAGAGATTGCTTCTTGTGCCATGTTCTTGGGGAGAGAGCTGGAGAGAGCAATCTAATTGAATCCCGGCCTATGTGTGCTGGACAGCATCTCCTTCTGTGTTATGGATGGGCCTGAGAGCTACTGAAACGTGCAGCCAGGTGCCTTTGAAAGAGATTTTTCTGCTCAGGGAACCACAGCACCCCCAGCTCACCACTGCCCCGGGCACCCTGCACCGACCCTGAGCCCACCATGGGCCTTGTGCCCCCAGCACCGCAGCTGGGGCTGATACATGGAGCTGGGGCCGGCACAGGGCACGGCCACCGCGTCCACCTCTGGTCACAGTGCTCAGGAGAGAGAAATCCCTGCGCCCCATGTATGACCACTGGAACTTGATTAAGCACTGAACTTTAATTAATTGACTGATCTGGAGTAATAAGGTTTGCCGATTCACTTTGCCCAACAAAGAAGTGAATAGTTAATTTACATTACGCTGTCAGATGCGAGGCCTCCACTGTACACGCAGCTGCCCACCACCTGCACCATCCATCAGACGACAGCGGTGCGGGCGGCCCGGCCTGGAGGAATGCTGCTGCCACGGCCCCGAGCACACACCCAGCACGGACCCAGCATGGACCCAGCATGGACCCAGCATGGACCCAGCACGGACCATGCCCTGGCCACTCCAGCAGGCAGAACAAGCCCCCTCACAGCCGTAGCCCACAGGAACCCACGCGGTGCCGCTGGCTGTCAGGGTGCTCCTGGGGCTCCCGTGGCCCTGTGTCCCCCCGCCCCACCAGGCCCTGTGCCGGCAGCAGTTGGGGACGCTCTCCAAACGTCTGCTTCCCATCCCGCTCCGCCATTTCCTGCCCGCGCGGCGCGGCCGAAGGTCACGGGGCAGAGCCCTGCACCTGGGGCAGCCCCGCGCTGCCTCACACCGGGGGCACTTCCCGGCCGGAGCGGTGCCGTGCTGCTTCCTCGCTGCGCATCTCTCGCTCTTTAAATTGATTGGCACTTTCTATTTGAGGAAAAATGAGTTCTTAAAATTGAAATACTGCTTATTGTTATGGTAATACACTGAGGCTGCAGCAGGAGAGATTTTAAGATACGAGAAAGGTTGGCTCCAATGAAGGCGCTGATAGGCTCATCTGTCTGAAGTGCTGGGGACTAATGAGTTCAAAGGTGTTACGGATCGGGGCTGGCCCCCTTAATGCCGCTGATTCCAGCGTAGGTGCAGGTAATAACCAAGATAACCCGAGGCCTCCGGGATCGTCAGTGCTTTATCATGTTTTGTATAAAAGATTTTCGGCCTCATTTAGGATGTCAGCCTCTATCAGACGTTTCCTCGCAGTAACGCGCTGCACGGGGCAGGTGTGGGGCTGCCCCCCGGGCACAGCTCAGCGGCGACACAGCCCCTGCTCAGCCACCCTGGGCACGGGGCTCCGCTTCCTCACACCCCCACCTGGAATTAGCGCCTTAGAGCCCAAACCTTTATTTGGAAAATAACGGTACACAGAATTATAAAAGTTTAATATGCTCTCAGTAAAATGAAAAATGAGTGGTTATGATATTGTCTAACACTTTCAAATGTGTTTATTAATTCATGTTTTAAATCATAAGTTTCATTCTGCGGGAGAGCCATACGCAGCAATAAGCAAGTTTTAAAATATTAATGAATAAACAATATTTCTCTATTGAAACATAACATGCTTCTTTGAACAATGTACCACCGGTAATAAATCACAACCAGCAGAAAATTGCATTTCATATTTAATACAACTTGAACTCTGCCTTTTTATAAATGATATCTTTTTTGTTTAATTGGCGTCAGCTCAGATCTAGCAGATTGCAATAAAATTTTGGATTTCCGCGTTTAATGATGCGTGCTCTTTACGCTGAATTTTACCACCCAAAACGCAGCCCTTTGTTATCCCAGTAGCTGGCATTAACGGGTGACCCCGCACCGCGAGGAGCGGCTCGAAGCTCGGCTGGCCCTGGGAGGGTGGGGGCAGGGGGGGCCCCACGCAGGGCACTCCCAGGGACCCCGAGAGAGCTCTGCCCCCAGGACCGGGCCCCATGCGGCCCAGGGCACTCCCGCACCCACACCCACATTAGTTGCTGCAGATATGAATGAAATCAGTTGGTTTTAATTAGCCCCTGTAAACAAGATTCTTAAGTTTGTTGCCACGTGAGGGTTTTGGCAGTCTCCAATGAATTAATCCTTTTTATTATATCAGTGACAGGGAGACGATCAAATGGGCTTTGCTACAGATTTGGGGAGTTATCACCTAGCAGCGCTCTGATGTGCCCGCCCTCGTTCCGCGCTGCTGCAGGCAAGGACCGCTGCCATGGCGGAGCTGGGCTCTGCAGCCGTGGGAGCAGCGCGAGGGGAACCTGGAAGAGAAGTTCAGCTTTGGCATTCGGTGCGGAAGGAGAACTTTCAGTGAGCTCAGCCCGCGCCGTTCTCTCCAGGGGACTGGATGGGAATTCTAATCGTATATTATATTACCATGTCATATTAGACTAATAAAACCCTAATATGATACAGGAATGGGGAGCATATCATAACTCCTCTGTGGCTAATACAATGCACGCAATAAATCACTCCCAGGGCTTATCCTTAACAATTGTATCAGCGCTTTCTGTGTCACGCTGATAACTCAGTCCCTCCAATCTAATGGTTCACTTTTCTTCACAGTCCATATGGCAGTAACATTAAAGCTAATGAAACAAAATAAAATTTGCCAATCTTCGAAGGATTCCATTCTTTAAAAAGATGTATTTTATTAACACAAACTGGAAACATCTTCAGTTACTTGGAATTATTTTTTTCACACTGGAAATACACAGCACAGATACTGGCACCAGCGACATGACACCCGACTCCTGCGCAGCCTTCGCAGAAGGCACCAGCGCCGAGCAGCACAGGGTGAGCCCCTGGCAGAGCTGCCCCGTCCCAGCGCTCCGTGTTCCGCCGTGCTGGAGGCCTCTGCCACCCCAGAGCTTCCCGTCCTGCGCCGAGCATCCTCTATCGTGTCCGAGCTGCCGGGAGCTGCGCTGCGCTGCGGGGGCAGGTCATCCATGCGCTGCATCGCTCTGGCACAGAGCCCGGGGCCGCGCTGCCCTGCCCCGTGGCACCGCCCCGCGCAGAGTGTGTTGGGTGGGAGAGGGGACGGGGCCCGGTACAGCCCCACACAGGGAGCACAGGGTTGGGACTGCAAGACTCTGCCCAGTGCCGCTGTGCTCCGCGGGCCTGCCCGGCGCTCCGAGCGGGCGGAAGCACGGCCACAGGCACGGGGATGGCGGCCGCGCTCCTCTGCCACCTCCAAGCCGGCGGCACGGGGCTCCAGCAGCTCCTGGTGACGCTCGCTCACCAACAGTTGTGGTGACACTTGCACACCCCCAGCTCGCAGTGCTGCTGCTGGAGGGCTCTGACGGCCCCACCCAGCGGAACACGGCGCCGATCGCAACACTGGTGCTGGCAGTAAGCCTCTCTGAGGTGTAATCAAGCCTCAAGGATACGACGTTTATTATTTGCCGTGTAACCATGCGGCTGTTCTCCAACGCAAGGAAAGGCCAAATTGCACTTGTAATTCAGAGGGACCCAGAGCCTTAATGCTGTAAAGCAGCACGCTAATGATGCCCAGCAGGCGCGGGGCACGTGAGCGTGGCCCAAAGGTTGTTGATGGCCTTCCTATGAACCTCCTCTGTGCATGACAGGTCCTTGCCTGTGGCCAGCGGAGATGCGATCAAGATGAGGGACGTCTGTGTGTTCATTATGTTGCCTCTGCCTCCACTGACACACTTTACATTTAAAACACTGTTTCCATTGAGCTGGAGCATAAACAGAGAGCGTGTGGGCTCAGGGAGCTCCAGCAGCAAGCACAGGGCGCTCTGCTCTGCATCATCCGCATGCAGAAGCCTCCAGAAGTCCACAGTCCCCGCTCACCCCTCTCATCATTGGCAGTGAAGCTGTGCAGCGCCTCTAGCTATTTACATGGCAATCTAAATGCACCACCTGTAGTGAAAGAAGGGACGTTCAGCTCTAAAACTGATGGAGAAGTTGCGTGCGCTCAGCAAACAAAAGCAGAAGAGCAAGCGGCGCTCACAGGGCACAGAGGGAGGTGAGTGTGGCACTGGGGCAAGAGAGGACGAGAGAAGGGACTTGGCAGAATAACCCAGCCCAAGAACTGCTGGTAAGAAAAGCTGACCCACAAGCCAAGCCAGCCACGCAAACAATCATTTCGCCACCAAAACAGCACCTAGAGGCTCCAGCAGCGGCTGGCGAGGAAGCATGACGAGCGCGGCGGGGACGGGCAGCCCTCCTGCTGCTGCTACCAAAGGAGTAAGGAGTTCTATCTATCAGAGACCATTTGCTGCAAGTGATTAACGTTAATTTGATTTCCTGTGAGTCAATTTCCTTGAGATATGGTAAATAGGCTATTACCTGTTATTGACCTTTACTTTATTAAAAAGACTTAAAATTAGCATTTATATATATATGCCCTTCCAAAAAAGTTTTTTTAATAAAGAAAAATATTTTTATAATCAAATTACACTTGCTAGCTAAGGTTGTAGTTTCAAAGTCAACGTTAAATAGAACGGTAATTAAGAGTGAATGCCACGACGCTTTTTAATGCGTCTCCAGGACCGGCCCTCGCCCCAGCCCCCGCTGGGGGGGCAGGGCAGCACGCAGCTGCAGGTGGGGCCGGGGACCTGGGCCCAGCACCGCGCTCCTCCCGCACGCCGCCTGCCCGGGGCCCAGCGCTGAGCTCCTGCCACCGCAGCCGCGCTCTGCGGGTGACTGCCGCCTCCTCAGGTCTGACTTGAAGTGAGCTGGAAGGAATTACATCGGTATTTGATCATGAAAGCAAAAAGTTTATTCATGTTTGAAACTACATAGAACTACCACGAGGAAGACTTCTCAATCCAGGGTGTAATCCAGTTAGAAAGTAACACGAAACGTTTTAATACATTAGAATCACTGCCACAAATTATTTTCATGACTCAATCAGTTTCAGAATCGCATACAATACAAAAGAGAGAAAGAAAGGGCCCCCTGTTACACAGGGTGAATATACAGTACTGATACTGAAGTCTGTATGCATTACAATTAGTCGTATTTTTTGCGTGGATTAGTAACAAGATGAAGAACATTCAAAATGTTTCTCAGTATTTACAACAGTTTCACTGTTCTGCGTTAAACCTAAGACCCAATGTTTCCACTTCAGCTTCTTTAAAAGTTGCAAATGCAACCCCGGTTCTTTTAAAAGATTACAATGTACATTACAATTTATGAGGGAAACAAAGAGTTAATTACAAGATGCAAAAAGATAAGAAAGAGACAAACTACAGCGTGAGTATCGTTCAGAGGTAGTAAGTGAGCACTCTAAGCTACAGAACATGTTGAAAGTCTATTGGTTCGTATGAGTTCGCATGAGGTAATAAAGCTGTGTTTTGATTGGTGAGATGTATAAATACTCTTTTGCTACACTATGTACAACAATCCATATAATGGTGCTTTTTCCTTTGCTTTTCCTTTTTGTTTTTTGTTTGTTTGGCTGCCAAGAAGAAGTAACCAATCTCGGCAGCCGCGTGCAGCACCTACTCGTACTGTAAAACCCCAGCTCGTGGCTCTCCCAGAAAGCAGCAGCAAGTATCTTCACCTCCTAAGAACACTCTAGGTCCATTGCCGAAAGACAGAGAGCAGGCGGGGGGTCCTGGCGGTCAGCAAGGAAAGATGCTCCTGGTATCCAACCTAACTGGTAAAGCAATAGATCACAACAAAAATGTGACGAATAAGGATTCTTAAACACAACCGCTGTTAACCGAAATAACCAAACAGATCTTTTTATTCCAACTCTATTAGAGAGATGAAAAGATTAAACACAATCAAAGTCTGTAACTCACGTTGACTTTCCGCGAAAATATGCGAGTTAGATTCAGGTGAGGTGTTCCTTTGTGCCCGCTCCTGCTATTGAGGTTAAGCTTGTACTGTACTTTTACCCTTAAGGCCAAGCAATTGGCAACTGTTAGACCAACACTGTTAAAATCGCTGATAATAAATTATGATAAAATAGTTACAGGGCTATAAACAATGCTAAATCTTGGCCCAATTGGATAAAGTGCTTTTTAACATCGTGTGTTTTAAGTATAAATACAAATGATTATGATACCTTTAAAAAACAGATTTACCAAGTTTTCTAGTAAGACAAGGTTTTACAGTAAAGCTGTAGGTGGTTGGCTACAAAAAAATTCTTTCCTTTTTCTCCTGTGACTCTGAATGCGCTAATCAAGGCATCGCAGCTCAGGGAAAAAGTGTTGCTAGGAGATTAGTTAGAGGTATCAGAGTGCACACTTCCCGGCCCTTCTGTAGGGGAAGTCACAGAAGATGGAGTAGTTGCGTCCTGCCAGCCTCCATTAGCCTGAAAAGGGAAAAACAATTCAATTGATGCAATTACGCATATTAATTATATCATGCACCGAAAGTAACAGAGTGGCAAGGCCAGAGCTGGAGATGCTCTGGGAAAGAGCTTGTCCAAAACCCCCTCTGGCTGCAGAACCTGAGAGGAGAAAACCACACGCGCTGCGTGTGAGCTGCTCCGGTGACAAAGCGAGTTCGGGGCTCCTGCAGAGGGGTCCTGCAGCCAGGTGCTGGCTGCAACAGCGATGCCAGCATTTCTGCATCTCCATTCTCGCCCTAACGAAGCGCACCCCCTCAGCCGACGCTTCGGGTTATTTTTCCTGAGCAAATGGTTCTGGGGCAGCCGTTCTTAACGCACTCTCTCCTCTCAGCTCCGAAGCTGGGAGCTGCCTTTCTCTACCCCAGAATCTGGGTCCCTCTGAGCCCGCAGAGTGGCGCGGGCAGGGGCAGGAAGGGGCCCTCGATCCCTCTGCCAATCTCCCGAGGCGCAGCCCCACATCGGCTGCCGCTCCGCGCTCCCGCTCGCCGCCGGCCCTCCCCGCATTAGACCTGCATCAGCAATAGCAGTGCTCAGAAACAAATTTGCCTTATGTCTCGGCCCATAGAGGCAATTGCTGAAATCAACGTCTGATCGGATTTCTGCTGTGGCAGACAGCTTGTCGCTACATATTTTGGTGTCAGTCAGGAGGAGGGCGGCACGGGGCTCGTGAGTGGGGGGAGGCTGAGTGGAAGTGACGGGGCAGCGGCCCCCCCGGCACCCCGCAGCCTTCGCGGGGCCGCTCCGCCTGGCTGGGCCCAGGGCTGCCCCGTGCGAACGACGGCCCCGCACCGCGAGGACGAGGGCACAGCCCGGTAATTGTCTCCTGAGCAGATGAAAAACAGCAAACGGAGAAGCCCTTATCGTGACAAATTCTAAGGCTTGAGTTTGTGCTCCCTTAAGTAAAATTAATGGCAATACCGACCTGCAATCACATTAAGGCTGAAGCCTCACCACATGGTTTAAGATGCTCAGCTGCTCAGACACGGGCTGGCAATGCACAAAGCGTGCAGAGGTACCTCTGCTTTTTTTTATTTTTTAAAGATATGAAAATCTACTTAGAGAAAGAAAAACTCTCGTGCAGATATGAGTCTAAAGATATTCCATCTGAAGTAAACATCATTCCTCTTTTATCCAAATTTATAAACAACAAATGTACAATATTTTTACTCAGCTTGGCAGCTGGAGGAGAGGTTGTCAGCAAGCATTCTTTTTTTCAAATAAATTAATCCTTACTCTGGTGGTTTGAGATTATGCACTGTATTATACAACAGCGCCTTATCAGGCCTCATCAGTGAAGATGGAATTCATGTCTGTAAAATGCTGCAGGCAATCACAGTTTCATATTTTATCATGTTGATAAGGATATCGCAAATTCTCTGAAGCATTTCAAAACACTTAAATGAAAAAGGAGAAATGCAACTAAAAGGCTTTTTATATGGTTTGTTGTGGGTTATTATGAGTTATTTATAAACCCAAAAAGAAAGATTTGACATTTCAAATGTAAAAGATTTGAGTATTTAATGGTACTTTTTTCCCTTTACAATTGAACATCTTCAATCACATTTTAAATCATTAATATTTACTCTCGTGGCAAGTGGAAACCCTAAAAGAGGAAAAGCTCGCATCCCCGCGGCTGAGCCTTTCCCAGCGGCGCTCTGCATGCCGCCCTGCGCCGCGGCACCGCGGGCAGCGACACGGCAGCTGGCAATGGGCAGCGGGCAATGGGCAGCGGGCAATGGGCAGCGGGCAATGGGCAGCGGGCGTGGAGCTGCCCCAGGGCAGCAGAGGTGCTGCCTGGACATTGCTCTCTGCGGCCATTTTAAACTTTGTGAATAAGAAGGAAAACCAATGAAAGCCGCCTGGTAAGCAAATACGAAACATTTAATAAAACGAAGCGTTCATTTTTAAAGCGGTAAATGAGAAGAGGAAGTTGAATACGAGGGACAAATACAATTTGCAGTGGAGCCTTCACTGCAGAGGCTGCTGCCCTGGGAGGTGTTTTATCCCAGGTTTCCACGCAGCAGAACAGCTCCCGGCCTTTAGCCATCCTGGCGCCTGCATGCAGCGCTGCAGGGCTCTGAGCACCAACCGATCCCAGCGGCTGCAGCGAGGGCTGGGCCAGCTAGCACCTAGCACAGTCCAGCCTCCCACCCCTCAATTCACAAGCGTCTGTTTGCCAGGCTTACTACTCTCTTTCAAGTAACAAGGCCACAAGTACTTCTCAAACGCAGGAAAAATGTGCACCCTTGAAATGGCTAAAAGTGTATCAAAAGAGCAGTCCCGATGTCTGATTGCAGGCAATAACAAATACAAGCACACTTATCTGACCATCTCTGCAGAGAACAAGAGCCTTCTCTCCAAGGCTATTACTTTTTAACTCATAAGGCTGAAAAATATAAAAATTCGAATTGCTTCTAGTGATGGCTTTAGGAATTTTCTCTCTTCCTACATGATCAAGACTCACAGCCATATCAAGGGCTATTTTGCAGTTCATCTCCAAAGATGCAATGTTAAAAAATGCTATCGCAAGAGTAACTAATACATGTATTAACGACTGCATTTACCTGACACCGCGCTTATGGCTCTCCAAACTATTGTTCCCCTGGGTACTCACATTTAAATTATGTGGACTGTACAGTGAATTTCCTCCCAAGCCATCACTGTATCCTCCCGTCTGATTGATAACATGACGCAGGGTATCCACCTTAAAGTAAGAGGAAACAAAATTCATCATTCCAAATCTATTAAAACATCATCACTTACAATAGGCAACATTTTGAATTATGTGAGCCAAAAGGGTTTAGCATCTTCTATGAAAGACAAATTTATCAATCAAGAATGACTGGCAGAATTTCAACAAATCCTTGCATGTTAAAAGCCATACATCTTTGCTTCTCACACTAGCCAAACAATA
>NC_034424.1:9668247-9683247 GCF_002078875.1 Numida meleagris | reverse complement strand
CCGTGCAGAGGTCACGGCTGGAGCAGTTCAGAAAAGATCCTGCAATGGTTTCTCAGTGCCTTTGTTTAACTTCAGCGCTACAACAAAGCTAAACAACAGCCTCAGTTCGTAACACAGGCAACAGCCAAAGCTGCCCAGACAAAAAAGCATCTGTAACGAGACAGAGGTAGAGGGGAGGGGACTGATAACAACACAAGCGGCAATTAGCCATGCCCTGCAATGAGGGACCAAAACCCCACGCTGCAAGGCACACAGTGACACCGGGCTGCTCCCACATCCCAGCAGCACCGCAGAGCTCCGCGGCCCCTCTGCAAGCCCAGGACTGCATCGCAGCACCCAGCAAGGCCCCTGCCACAGGACCTGTGCTTTAGGCAGCTGCAGCTTTTAACACAATTAATGAAAAGCATCCAGCTTTTAACGGTAATTCAAGACGCGTACCTTATACATTCTCTTCCCTATATAGTACTGTCTACTGTACTGTATCCTGTATATTGTACTTAATATTTATCTTGTCAGTCAGAGAAGCAATAATGCATTAATGAAACCTAGCAAATAATTATTGCAGACAATCAGATTATGCTTTATTAACAGTTTCATAATTGAGGAATCTCTGTACATCAACTATTGTCCGTGGATGTGCACGAGATCCCTCTGTTTATGCACACCCGCGGACCAATCAAACAACAGCCATCACTAATAAAGGTTTATTTAATTCTCACAGTAAAATTTTAATATCACCAGCAGCCTGGGGAAGCCTCATCGAGTGGATTTGCTTGACATCAGATCGTTTCCATTCTGCTAGTCCCAATACTTCTTAATCTTTAATATCAAGGCAATTAAAATTAATGGCCACTCATCCAGAGCCACTGTGGGCAGTGTTTCCTTGACATCAATTGTTTGATGGGATTACCTAGAGGTTAAACTAACAAGCAAGGTTTAATTGGAAGCAATGAGAGGAGCAGCAATCGTACGTTATGTTTAACCCGTATACCACATCCAAATGAATATCCAGAAACGTTCAACTATTCCTGAGACCAAAGCGCACGCTCCATACCAGCCGAGCACAGCGGCCCGGGCTGTGCAACTGCAGCCCCCGGTAGGGACGTCACAGCCCAGCGCCCTTTGCTTCCCGGCCGCAGGGCTCAGCGCTCCCACGCCACACATCAGCCGCCGCAGGGCGCGCAGGGCCAGCACGGGTGGCAGGACGCGGCCGGGGCACAGCTCAGGCAGGATGAGCCGCGTCCCCACAGAGTCCTGCTGGCTCCACGCAGCCCGCCCTGCCCCAGTGCTGCCCCGGCACCCAGCGCTGCCATGGCCACCAGGCTGCCCGGGGCACCCGGTGGGGCTGCCGTGCCCTGCTCCTGGTGCCACCGTGGCCTGGCTCCTCACACCACCGCGGGCTCACCCTAAAAATGGAAGTCGTCTCCACGGTGAGCTGCTTCACAACACACTTTCCATTGAAACAAACTATCTATCTCTTCACATTAAAAACCAACATCTTTCTGTTCCTGATCATTGAAGGTCAATTAATTAATTGGGCTTAATTGTATATTACATTTCAAACAATACTGTTGTACTTATTTATCACATTAATTGCAATGTTTAATAAAAAGACAATAAATTATTACTTAAATCATCCTGATGCCTAGTGTGGGATTTGGGATGGGACGTGCCTGCTTTTTGTCTCTGCACCGGCTGCGTTCTTGGGATAAATCAGGCCTCGTTCTGCAGAGAACCAGCTGACACAAGAACACTGCTGTTGAAATAAGTGAACTAAATATTTATGGATCACAGAAATTTTTCCATCGTGTTTCCAAGGGTTTGTAGCACTGTTTATATTCTGTACCTAATCAAATGACACAAAACAGACAAAAAAACCTGAAAATAAGCATGGTATGATTATGGTACGTGTTCTAAAGCTAACAATTTTACATCTAGAAACTATTTATTTAAGCTCAAATCTTTTTTTCCTTGCTTCCCAAATGAAGTCAAGGATAAGAGCCTATAAATCCGCAGCTCTCCACGTCAGTGTGCTTACCAAAACAAACAGAGCAGAAGAAGCGGGGCTGGGAGAGATGCTGAAAATCAGCGCTTGCATTCTTTTTAAAAAGATTTTTAAATACACTCTCTTGTCAAGCGTATTCTTCTTCTGTTTGAAGCAGTGAAAAATTTTATTGCTGTAATCCACTGACATGCTTTCAGCAACAACTATGCCCTTTCTATAGCTCATATGATAGACTGATAGTTGCTCATGACACCCTGAAAGAGACTCATCTGCAAAAGTATAAAACATCAGCCTCGCAGCCATGGCGCAGAGAGAACAGATGACACAGTTTATCTCCCGCAAACACGTGCTGATCGGGTGGTTCTAAATTACAGCCAACAATGTTCTGTTAAGGACATTTTTCCCCTAGAATTACCTTTTCCATACTCTTAAAATGAAATTATGTGAGGTGTTCATCTTAATAAATAGTTTGTCTTTATGCTTTTCTTGAAACACTTTCTATACACTGTAATTTAAACACCAGTACCAAAACTAAAACCATCTACCTCCCACCTCCAAATAAATGATTCCGGGAGACAAGTTTCTTTGCAGCTCAGTGAAGCGCCACGGCAGCAAAGTTTCCAGTCAGCTGCTTAAGGGGGGAAGGCTGATCCAAAATTCTCACTAATTAAGTGTTTGAGGGAGAACATGAATCTGCCCCCAGCATTCCTAAGACACTGACAGTACAAGTCAGTACTGGATCATTGTGAGGAGAGGCTGCATGGGAAGCCCAGCTCAGACAGAAAAAGGACCAAGCTTCTTCATCAAACAAGAACAGAAACGGCCAGGAGTTTGGAAAGCCAACAGTTAGCTTTTTTTCCCCCTTCTCATTTCCCAGCTCTTTGCACCTCCAGGGCCTCTGCAGCCAGGGAGGCAGCTTGGGCACAGCGCCAGGCAAGGCAATGTTGGAGGGAATCCTGGTCAGGACTGGAAATATATCTGCTTAGAGATTTTTCATAAAAACCGTGTGCAAGGTGTAGCTCAGTCACTCGCTTGGATGCCATTGCTCATCCCAGGTGATGCTACTCCTGCCAGTATTTTAAATGACTGCTCAATTTACCCGATTTCTGGATTGCATCCTCTGACTTCTGCTGCCAAGCACTAGAGCAGCGTGCACTGTGCTATTTTACAGTGCATGCTCAGAGCTTTTCTGCTAGATGGCCTCAAAAATACATACATTTTTCAGTACAAAGAAAGACGACTTCAGCCCAGTTTGACCTAGTAAATATCAGCTAATCCTGCAGTCTTGCCATATGGCCTTTGGAAACGCCTCAGAAAAATCAAAGAGCAGGATAGCCACAGTATGCACATTTTCTAGTGGTGAAAGCACATCTACCAGGAATACAAGTAACCAGCTGATCAGAGGCACACCCCCCTCTCACTGCATGCTCCTCTCCTGTTAGGTGATACATTGCCCAACGTTCTGGCCTTCCCATTGTCTGGGGCTTCTTCCAGCCATTTATACTCACCTTCCCAGACTGAAACTTCAGCCATTGCCCCAGATCTGCATCTCTGCCAGATGTTGTCAATGCTTTGTGGCTAACGCTGTCCTTACTCTTAGGTTGGGAAATGTCACCCTTCAAAGCTCAGGATGTGCAGAGTGGTACAGAGGAGGCAATGCAGCTACTCCCATCACTCACCCAGGCTTCCTAATGGATTCAGGGAACAACTAATTCATGCTCGTATCAAATATTAAAGAGGCAAACCTATATTCACATTACAGGCTGACTGCTGCTGCTACTCCTTTGGACCATCTGCCTGCCTTTTATTTCATTCTACAACATATACATTAAATCTTACCAAACAGCCAATTAAGAAAGCAATCAGATCTATTAGCACTAGAAGCGATCAGTTATGGCTTCTCAAACGCTCCATCTCATTTCCTTCAGCCTTCTCAGCCTTATCTAGGTCTACCTTTTTATCCGCCCACTCTCCAGGATCACCAACTCCTCTTCTGCCAGGCACAGCTCTTTGGCTCCTGGCTGGACACAAAACATCTCTTCAGCAGGTCTGCTGTGCTCTCCAGCACAGTGTGCGTGTTTTCCCTGATTACATTGTGCCAGCAGAGCCGATTTCTGTCTTCTCCAACTTCATGTTGATGATGTTGGCTCTCCTAACTACACAGCAAGCCGCCTTGGCTCTTGTGGGGGGATTTTTCAAACACCACTTACTGGAGGAATTGCAGTAAGCCATACTGTGCCAAAATGACTGAAACCAGCAATGAGACCTGGCTGTGGACCAAGCTGCACAGGTCCTCCAGCACTCTGCAGCTGCTTGGCTGGCTCCAGGCATTTGGGAGAGCTGCAGTGATACCTGTGGGCTGGCAGAGCTGCCCAGAGCTGTCTGCAGGGCTGCAGTTACTTGTGTGATGCTAGCAGTGACAAAGGAGAAACTTCAGAGCAAGCAAGCTCCGTGCCAAGTCTCCCCAAAGGAGGCTCTCTGGGCCACAAACACCATTTTCTGCCCGTGCAGCAGGCTCAGTGCAGCAACGTTTGCTTCCTTCTCACTACGAGCATTCTCCAAGAGGAAAAACAAAATTCCTGCATATCACCACAGACAGTTGTAAGTGGACTGGGAGAAACCACTCCCACCTCCATCCCTCACCTTCACTGGGCACACATGCTTCCCATCCAGCAGGAGCGCAGGACATGCTGCATGCAGAGGAGCAAGTATGGCACAAGCATACTCTGCTGGCCTCTTTCACAGCAGAGGACAGTTGTGCTAGAGTTTGTACATCTGATGGCACATTCAAAGTTAATTAAATAAGATCAGATTTTGGGAAGCTGAGTGGCCTTTCTCACAGAAGATTTCATTTGAAAGTCTTCAATAAAAAGCCTGAATTTTTCATGGATTCAATGGAGACTTATAAAGTAAATCTCAACTCAAGTCTTAATTATAAAGCTAAAGGTTGTGCTGCTAATAATGCCAATACTGAAGCCTGCAATCATTAATAGTTAACACACTTGCCGCAGGCGTTGTTCCTCTAAAAGACCTGAAATATTGATAAGCAGAGCTGACAGAGCTGGGAGGAGATGGCATGCAGCCCCGCAATGGGACAGCTGGAGAACAGGGACACTGCCGGTGAACGTTCTCTTCTGCCATCCAAGTGTAACCTTTCCCAAGCTGTGTGTGCCAGATTTGCTGTGGGATTATTCTGGCTTTCTGTCAAGCATACAGACCACAAGAAACACAACATGTAATTTTGCTTTTTAAACTGGTGAAGGAAACAGTGAATGAAAGTTTGATGTATTGGTGTCATCGGCCTGAATGTTACTGTGAGGACCCAGCTCCAAGCTGTACGCATATTTTGGCCTGTACAGAAAACAGCCCCAGCCAATGGAATTAAGACCTTCTGATTAGAGAGATGCTGTTTTTCTTGCATTAACTTTACAGTAACATCTGTTATACAAGATAAAAGGAGTCAATCTTCCCGATTCATTTTTGCTACAGAGAAACCACTCGTGTCACTTCAGTAATATCGAGAGGCTGCACGACTGCCTAGCTTAGAGAAACAACGTCAACTAATCAAAGAAATTCTGATCTATAGAGATAGATTATATGTTTGTCAATAAACTGGGTTTCCCTGAAATAATGGAAAGTTGTAACAAATTCATAATGGACAATAAGACTCAGCTAGGAAGAGCTCTGACTGTACAGAGAAATCAGACGCCAAGCAGGCCGTTGCCGTTTCCACCTTTTTATTTCCACCACCACACACAGCTCGCCCCAACCAGCCCAGCTGCCTGCTGCAGGACGCCTGGCCGCAGTGCTCAGCCATGCCCTGCTTCCCTGCTGAGCCCTGAAACCACTCGTTGTCAGTGAAAGAGCCAAAAGGATCAGGGCAGAGCACAGGGCAAGGACCGCCCGCGCGTCACAGGGCCCTACCGAAGCCCACCCTGAGCTGGGGCAGGGGCAGCTTGGCCAGGGAGCGGCGGGGGAACGGGGTCGCGCTCCCCCTGCTGCCTACCTGCGATACCGTGATGCTGCACTTCTTTGCCAGCTCTTCTTTGGCTTCTTCACTGGGGTAAGGGTTACTGAGGTGGGAGTAAAAATACTCGTTCAATATTTCTGTGGCTTGTTTACTGAAGTTGCGTCTTTTCCTTCTGAAATGAGAAAAGGAAACAACAGCTGTTCCAGTGCCAGCAGAGCTCCGGCAGGACGGCACGCAGCACGCAGCCACCTCCACACCCCCCAGCCCCGCCGTCACCATGCTGAGGGCTGCAGCTCTGACCCGGCCAGGGTCCGGGCGCTGCCTCCAATGTCACCCAGCCTGCACAGGGGTCTTCCTCCCAGGGACACAGACAACTCCCACACAATGCAGGCTGAGACCCTGTGGCCAGAGAGCAGGAGATGAGGCAAGGGCAGGCATGGAGACAGAGCCTCAGCCCAGAAGAGCGCACTGCCTGCTCCACAACGACACCTCCACTGCTGACAACGGCAATCACTCAGCCAGGGCTCCCATACAGGGCTGCTAGGGTGGGCACAGCAGGGCCATCCGCATGCCATGTCCTTATCCAGCACTCAGGGAGCCAACCAGCCCACACACGCTGCTGAGGGCAGCGCGGGCCCCAATGCTGAGGCACTCCCTGAGGTGCAGGCCACGGCCTGCCCAGGCCGAGGACCACAGCAGCAGCACCTGCATAGCTGTCTTCTTTCATGCTGCTTGCCGCTCTGAAAGCTCCTCACAGAGTCTCCAGTTAGACATTCAGTCAGAGCTCCCTTCCCTCCAGGCCAGTTGCAATCACCAGCAGTGCTGCGGGCCAGCAGGCAGCCGAGCGGCAATCCCCAGTGCTCTCTTCCAGGAGTATCACAGTGCTGCTAAGTACGCCGTATCCTGGAGCAGGCAGACTCTCCCTAGAGCTGCATTTATCTCATTACTGTGCTTCCGCTCATTTTGCCTTATTTACCTTCCTCCTTTTTAAAGAAATCACTTTAAAATGTGCATCTGCAAGCTTTACCTTTTGCAGTTACTGGAGCTCTCCATAGACATTTCCTCCAACTGTTTGTAATTACCCTAATTTGCCACACCTGCCAGTGACCTCCTTGTTAATAAAATTATTTTGCTCTTGTTTAGCTCCTCACAGCTTTCAGGTGTGAAGCAGGCACTGGCTGCTAACGGCAGGCTCCACACGGGCTCTCCCTGCACTGCAGGGCTCAGCTAGCTGCCAGGCTCTTGTGGCAGGTACAGTGTTAGGGAAGCATCTCACCTTCTTGGGGCATCCCAGCAAACCCGGCTGTTAGCCCCTCTTTTGCCACCACCTACCCTACTCAAATGACAGCTTGCTGGGACAGGGGCCAGCAGATCTGGCCTTCAGAAGCATCAACACCTTTCTTATCTCAGGCACAAGCAGCTGCTAATTCAGAACCAGCCTCAGGCTGTGGCACATTGTTCCCAGGAAACCTGGCTATGTTGTGGGGCTGGTTATGGCCCTATGCTGGGAGATGCTGGTACCTGCAGCTATTTAAATAATCTGCGGTGATGGAACAGCGCTCGGCACAAACACTGCCAGCAGCAGCCCCCCCATCCCAGCAAGAGCAGGGGCAGTCATCTCAGCCTTACCTGGCATCGAGGAACCTCGACCTTAAAATCATGACTGCTTCACAAGTACTTTGCTTGAGCTGCATCTGGATGGAGCTGAATTTTCGATGAATGATGCCCACCATCCTTTCAATCTCCTTAGGAGAAATGGGACGCGTTCGGCTCTGTTCTCTGAGCAGGTTCATCACATGTGTGGTAAATTCATTACATGCCTGCAAAGGAAGGAAGGAGTGGCTTAGAAATTGTTTTGTGCCACCCAACAAGCATGCAAACCCTCACGCAGCCCCATCCCCAAGCACAGCCATGGGAGCAGACTGCAGCAGCCAGCACTGGCACGATTCCTCCTTGCCCTTATCCCTTCCCATCCATGAAGTGAGCAGAGCCCAGTGCCTCAGCCAGCCAATGGGGAGTGGGATCTGGAAGGCACCAGTAAGTGGCTGGGAGCAGGAGGATGCGAGCAGGGGCAGGAGGATGCGAGCAGGGCCAGCGCACGCTCAGATGCATGAGCACAATCTGCCAGCAGCCAGCACTTCCAGGGGTGCGCTGAATGCAGGCAGGCAGCACGGGAGGATTTAACTCCCCACAGAAGGTTGGGGAATTTAAACCTGTCAGAGCAGCCCTGTGCAGCCCCCTCCTGCACATGGCGTCACAGCCCGGCTGTGCCCAGCCTGGCCTCACAGCGCAGCCAGGCGCTGGGGAGCGGAGGCTGTAGCAGCCATCCATCACCAGTCCCAGACTATGCGGGCGAAAGGACACGATGATATAAACTTCTGCAGGCTGCATCATCACTAGGCTCTGCTGATCTGAGCCTCTGCGTGACCAAGTGGCTGTCACGCTGGCATCCCAGCTTCCCCCCACGCAGGCTGCAAGCTGCCACAAACTATGCTGATTTATGTTTCCTTTATCTCTTTCAAAAACAAACCCTGGGCCTGCTGCCTGCTTGGAGCATGGCGGTGCAGCCCCAGGTTTGCAGGCACAGAGTTGGAGCGCGGTAGGGACCGGGCCAAGGGCACACAGCACTCAGCCCCACCAGCATTTCTCAGAGGCCAAGAGGGGCACACAGCGATTGCACAAGGAGCCCTCCTCGTGCACTGCAGAGCTGCAGTCACTTTCAAACAAGGCTGAAGGTCTTCACTCTGTGCATCCAGCGCACAACCAGACCATGTGCATTAGGTAGCTAACTGATTCCAGCTCAGCTTTTTCTCCTAAAGTCAAGGTTAAAAATATCATTACAATCTCTAGTGGTTGGCAAGCCTGCCTGTGATAGGAGGGCTAGAGTTCTATGATCTTTAAGGTCCCTTCCAACCTAAGCCATTCTATCATTCTATGATTTGTCTTACGATTACGTGTTCAGCTATTTTCCTGCATTTCAATAGCTAGTGTGAGGGAAAGAGTTAAAAGTGAAAAGTTTATGCATCTAAAAACTCATAATTTCCTATAACATTTGCTGAACGTCTCACAACTTATTAAGTGAAGCCATCTATGAATGCAAATGCTGATTAGCAATTTGGCAATAGCCCAACATTCGCAGAATTCACATAGCTTTTCTTTAAACCAGTAGTTCATACATGATTAATTAGAACATCTCATTTATGTAGTGTGCACTTTAGCTCATTACTCTAAGTAAAATTCGTTAAGTATTTACATTTAGATAATTAAAATCTGGGTACACCCTTAAGAAAGATGCATACACTTCAGGCAAAGTGATTTTTTTTCTTTACACTACTGAAAGCAAATTACAGGCTGATTTACCTCCCCGCCGCACCGCTGGGAGGCAGCGCCTGGCTGGGGGCAGCGCGGGTGCCCCACCACAGCAGCACAAAGCGCTGGGTGCTGCAGCCACAGTGCTCCGGGCTTCCCACCGCAGTCTGAACTCCAGGTGCAGCTACCCGACCTGTCTGACCCGCATTTGCCATTTGCGCATTTTTCTTCCTTTCTGGTTGGATGCTTCACACTACCCGAGGTGCCACAGAGCACCCACTCCCGCTGCCCGCTGTCCCCACTCACGCCAAAAACAAGGAGCCTGCCCCAACCCCTCCAGGCTGCGCGCCTCGCGCAGAGCAGGGGCTGCTCCAGGTGCCCTCCTTCTCCCCGTCCCAGCGGAGGTCTGTCCTGCACAAAGGCAGACCCGGCCTGTGTGGCACTGCAGCTCTGACACGGGGCGCCTGGTGTGTTGGCCTCGCCGTGCCAGGAGCCACCAGCCCCTGCTGCATGCTGGCCGCTCACTGTGGGAGCCCCGAGCCAATCTCTGCTTCAGCCATCCGACTGCTGACAAAAGGACCAGCTTTGGTCATCTGGTCAGCGATGCGCAGAAGCGAAGGATGCACCAGGGTGCAGCCACAGCCCTCCTGAGGTGTGGGGGGCTCGGGCTGCCCGGGAGGTGCTGCTGAATCAAAGTCTCTGGCACTGAAGAAACGCTTCGGGCACGCAGCTCATCACATGGCTGCTGTCTGTGAGTCCAGGGAATTCATTTTCAAACTACTATTCAAATGGTAACTGTTACTTAGAAGTGCTTTTGATTCTCCGCAGATATAAAAAACAGACTGTTTCAAAGCTGAAGAAGCAAAAATCTCTCCCTGAATTTACTTAAACTGCTGGACAAGCCCTCATTTGGTTACATCTCTGCAAAGGGCCTGCTTTTAATCTGTTTCCCCAGCATCTCCCATCTGTGGCGTTCCCGCAGCACAGCCGAGTGGAAGCACGGTCAGGCGCTGCCGATGCTCTGTCTTGTTTTCTCTTGTTTATTTATAACGTCCGAGCTACTTGATCCCTCTTTCAGTGCTATTTTTCAGGCCCCTGCTTGGTGCCTGAGACATTATTAATAATGTCAGGTTATAAGTGATGGCCTTGTTAACCTGCTCAGAAACCTTGTAGGAGTGCAGGATGCTTCTGCGAGCCTTAACGCTTCATCAAGGCAAGCACGAGGAAAAGAGAAGGAATAGCCCCAGACAATCCGCAGCCGCACGGTGCCACAGTGCTTGGAGGGGGTGGTGGTGTCTTCACAGCAGCCACACTTCACCCCAATTTGGGGTGAATCCAGAAGACATCTGTGAACTCAGAAAGCAGGTTCCCAGCTGCTCCAGGAGGCCTGGGACCCTTACAGTACTTTCGCCTACAGCAAAAAAATGTATTTCAGTGTAATTATAGAAGATAGCTTTCAATATGTCATCTCTATTATAGCAGCTGTAAATTATGGAAGGAGCTGCCTGTGTACGACCATCTCTCCTGGCACACAGCGAGGGGAGAGCTGCGTGATGGCATGACACACTTTCCATTTTCCTTTCTTTTTTTTTCCATGCGCATTCCCCTAGCTGGCAACAAACGTCAGCATCAAACTCCGTCTGCAGAGCGTCTTCAGGAAGGACTCGGTGTGGGCTGTGCGGGCGAGTGCTGTGGGAGCTGCCCTGCTGGGTGCGGGGTGGCCCTGCTCTGTGGCAGCAGCCCGGCTGCAGGCACACGGCGACGCTCAGCCCCAGCCCTCCACTGCTGAGACAGGCGCTGCTCTGAGACAGGCGAGCAGGAGACAGTTTGCTGCAGGGCTGGAAATTACCATATTTCTGTAGAGCAGACGCTGCTGGGTGTCAGCATCAACGGGGGAAGCGTACATGTTTCAGGGCAGCTTCACTTCTCTCTCTCTCCTAGCAGCACTTGAGCATCCTCCAAAGTTCCCCGTGGTGTGGACGGATGGCTGTGACATTTCAGTTGAAACCTTTGTAAATGGAGCTACAGGGCTAAAAATGCTACTGCTTCCCCCACATCATTAAACTTATTAGAGGCAAAGGAGACGTGCCAGGAAACAGCTGTAAGCACCGACCTGCATTTGCTTCAGCCCCAGATCTGTTTCCAGCCCGCGTCCCCGTGGCTGCAGCAGACACACTCCTGCTGGAAGGCGCTCGCTCTTCTGGCGGCTGTCCTCATGTCAGGCTGCAGGCTGTGCACTGGGCACCACTGTGTGAGAGCTCAAGGGGCCCCGCAGGACACTGGTGTCTTTGGGGTGGAGTGGGGTCACTCGAGGGAGGAAAGATTGGCACAGAGGCACCCAGCCCTGCACAGCAAAGGGGGGAAGCTGTGGGAAGGCAGCTGGGGCTGCATGGCGCATGGTTCTCTGCTCACGCAGCTCCAAGAGGTTTTACTGCCACTCCTCATCTTGTTTGTGGTTTGGGCCTGTTCAGACCGACACTGCTGTGACAGGCAGGGCCAAGGGCAGGGCTTCCCCTGCTCCATTCAGGAAACCACCGCTGATGGAGTTCACTGAGCTGGTGGGCTCAGGGTTTGCCGGCTTTATCAGGACACCGTTGGGAGCGGAAAACAAAGGCACCGCCAGAAGCTTGCGAGGGCTGAAGGTCTCACGGCACCACACTTCCCACTCCCTCCGCTCCAATGCAGTCATTCACTGAGAAACCAGAGCCTCCCCACCCCTGTGGGTGGCCAGCAGCACGCACACAGCACACAGTGCACCCAGCCCCACGACCATGCCGAGTCTCCTGAGCCACCCAGGGGCACACACAGCATGCTCCATCCGGGGCTGGCTCTGCAAGGGGGAATACTGGCTTGGGTGCTACTTCATGTAGCTACAGACAACAGAGAACACTTGGGCATGCAGACATGCGCCCTGTGGCCCTTGCAGGCAGCACAGGCAGCCGGAACAGGGAGAGCCACCGGAGCCTTGGGCACCGGCCGCTGGCAAGCGGAGGTGCAAGGGCAGCAGTGGGGACACAAACAACTGAGAGGCTGATGTCTGACCTGTTCATATTTCTCCAGCTCTGTGTGATAGATTTGTCTGATCTGGGTCAATTTGGCTCTGTAATCTGAGTGTTCAATAGAGTTATCTGAAGACCCTCCAGAGGCTGCTGCGGCTGCAGCTGCTGCCGCCGATCCCCCACCTTTCTCCGGACCTGAGACTCCTTCTGCCAGAAGCATATTGTCTAGTCTCATTAGCTGGGGATCGGGAGGGTCTTCCTCCTGGGCTCCTCGGATGCTCAAACCTTGGGCAGAAAAAAGAGAACAAGAGAAAACACCGTCAGTACTTCTTGCATCTGCCCACCCCTGCCCGCTCCCTTGCCCTGCCCGGCCCTGTCCTCATGGGAGCACCCACGGAGCACGGCGCAGACCAACCCCATGGGCTCCCAGCATCCTACAGAACCCTGACAGTTCCCTGCCAGAGTCTTCCTTCAGCTTTTAAAGGACCCTGCAGATTTTTTAAATACTTCATTGTAAGTATTTAGAGTATCCACATGAGTACAGATGCATACACCTTCTGGCTGTTTTCCAAGGAGTATCTCCATCGACACAAGGCTGGTATTATCCCAATACATTACATTGTACTGACGCAAGACCACATGCTAAACGTAAATGCATTATTTATTTGGAAGTACAAATTTTCTTCTCGTTTCCTTCCAAATGGATCTGAGCACCGCACTCCTCCTCCACCTGAGACTTGCCCAACTGGATTCTGCTCCTGCAAGTCCAAGTGTTGGCACAAAGGGCCAAGGAAAGGGCTGCTGCTTCAAGCTCAGTGGCTCAGGAGGAGCTGCGGCTCCGCTGGCACCAGGCACTTGGCTGCAGTGATCTCTGGCTCCACACAGGCGACCAGTGCTGAAAGCTCCCATAGGGAAGGGGAAATGGGGCAGAATCGAGGCAACGGCCCAGAAATGGCCACATGGAAAGCAGCGTCGAGGAGGTGGCAGCAGGCACAGGATGGCACAATGGGGCACGGGGCAGGCACAGGGAGCAAGCTGCTGTCACCGCAGGGGCACTCGATGTGTTTGGAATCACCAGTGCTCTTCCACCGCATTTTTGGGAACAATACTCTAAATCTAATTTCTGTTTTAAATAGAGAATTTCCAAAGTGATGCTCAGTCAGCATTCTCCTCTGCATCCTATAGATCAAGGCTGACAATCTGTAAGTTTAATCAGGTCATGCAGGCATGGTGCCAAGCTGTCATCAACAATGTAGAAAACAAAGTTTAAAAATAATTACAGTTGTAAAGAAATCACTAGAGCTGTGGCTTCCTGAATCAACGTTTCCATTAAAGGCGTGATGCAGCCACGTACATCCCAGCCCAATTAACCTCCTTACACCTGTACAGGATGATGCTGCCATGCTCCCTGCACAGGTCTCAGGGCCCAGCTGCCCCCCCGCTGCAGCGCCCATGCCTGGCAGCTCCAAGTGGCAGCACCACCGCAGCCCGGCTCAGGGATGGCCACACTCCTGCCCAGGCTCTGCCCGGAGTCCAAGCGCTCTGCACAGCGTGGACCCCTCCGGCCATCTGCCCAGCCCCGAGACAGCACAGCATTTACTTTGCGCTAAAATGCACCTTTTAAACCTGTCACCTTCATTTAAAACTATAATTCCATATAATTTCATGGGAATAATAAAAACATTTCATCGTCTCCTTAAATTATTTCTGTTGCCTGTTCAGAGGTTCGCAGATGATATGATGCATCACCCAGTGCACCCTGTGCACAGCTCAGACCCTGGCCCCGCTGCTCCACATGCAGGAGGCGACACCTGGGCCCAATATCCACTGCCAGGACCTGCTGCCCCTGCTCCCCTCAGACCAAGGGCTACAGGGCTCTGTCCAGAATGATGGTACCCATCCAAATTTAAATTCATATTCAAAACCAACATTCCTTCTGTAAATTGACACAGGACAGCGGACGTTCCAAGGCTGAAATGCAGAAGACGATGTCTGCAGAAGAAACCGAAGGAGTCGTTGGCCCTGAAGCACAAGAGGAAGGAATTCAGCAGATACGGACAATACGAAGGCACTGCAGCTGTCCCTGGAGCAGGTGACGGGGGTACACTGCACTCACCTGGATGTTGAGCGCTGCACTTGTGTGCAGAGCATCCAGCCTGCAGTCAGCTGCAGACAGAGATGACACAGTGCACGTGTGGGGATGCAGCGTTTGTTCTGCCCCTGAGAGAGCCACACCGCTCACTGGAATGGCAAAGCCAAAATTGACCAACTGGTTCCAACAGGCATTAAGCTGTGCATTAATTCCAGCCTTTCCCCAGGAACACAGTGCAGCTCAGCCCAGCCAGGCACAGCTCCTGCAGCCACGTGCAGCTCCTGCAGCTCACATGCCCACAGCCTCAGCTCCACGCCCTGGCACTGCCTGAGCAGTCAGAGCACCTCTGGGCTCCATGCAGCAGGGAAGGCTCTCTCTGGTTACTGGCAACATGTTTTCTCCTATCAGCACCTGCCTTTGTAAATTACTCTTTGTTTGAATACGGTGATAATATACGTATTTTTTGACATATAAGCTCACACTCAGTGGCTATTGTTTCCCTGTTTCACTCCTCAGTATATCAACCTATGAGTTTATTACTGCTTAGCTCACTGACCTTTCAATGCATGGCGGAATGGAGGTGCGGCACGGACTCCAAGAACACAACAATACATCACTTCCAGGA
>NC_034424.1:9593247-9663247 GCF_002078875.1 Numida meleagris | reverse complement strand
GCGGTACTGACTCTCTGGGCAGCTATAATTCTGCTGAGTGATACCCTGGAATCACCCTGTCAATACCCAGTGGTGTGCTGCCTCTCCAACTATCTGTGCCCCTAATATTCCTCTCTTTGATGGGATTTGCTGACCTTTAATCTGATGCTAGTTTACTCTCATCACCGAAGTGCAAGTCAGAGAGCAATAAAACGGCAACCTCACTGATTCAAAAGGGAGAGCTAAAGCGCCACTAACTGTGAATCTAACCTTTCGTAATGGCTCTCCCCTTAAAAGGGGAAACATGAAGTGCAAGGCAGCTAAAACAAACAATATTTAATGCCGACTACAAGATTTATTGCAGCCCTCTTTGCATGGGTATTAAATGGGAACTTCAGAGCTGTAAACTGAGGAAGAGGAGGGGGATGATGCAGGTGGAGCCACGGCATCGAGCGGAGCTGGGCACCTGCAGCCGACATGGGGGAGCAGCATGGGTACAGCCCCGAGCCCGAAGGCGTCGGTGTACCCTAGGCAGTGCAGGATGCAACAAGCACAACACAGCGGCACTGTCCATGAGCATCCTCCCCTCTCACAGGGAGCGCGGTCCCACATTTTTAGCAACATTTGATGTCCAGTGAGAGAGAAATCCAGTGGAAATTAGGCCTCTGCTAAAAATGTGGGTGCTCTTCCTCAAGGAGCCACTGGGGGTTGTTGCACGGACTCTCCCCTGTGGAGCACAGAGCAGCTCCAGCCATGCTCCAGCCGGGGTCCCATCCCACTGTGCCTGCACTGCCGGGCGGTGTCACCTGTCGCGGCAGCCAGCAGCACAGAGCTTGGGAACAGCCAGCATGTGCCACACAGCATCCCCACCCCATCCTTCATCTGTTCCATAAAAGTAATGACTTGTAATGGGAGCCAAATTTTCCAGGGAGCGCAGGCGTTTTGTGCCAGGCAGGCTCCTCCCACGGTGCTGTGGCACCGGGCATGCACAAAGGCAGCACCTCAAGCGCCAGTGGGCAGTGCCTCCAGCACCACGAGCACCCCAGGGCACCGAGTGCCTCTGGAGGGACCCCTGGCTGTGGGCAGCCGTGCCACCCGTTCCACCAACAGAGACCCAGCGCGTGCAGGAAACAAGCCGGCACAGGACACAGATCTCACGTGTTGTGTACACACAGATTGGAAAACACACTGAATTCACAACACAAAGTAAAGGAGAAATTATTGCATAACAAATTTCTCTCTGGCTCTCTGGGGAAAATAAAGACTGACAGCTTTGGGTTTAACAGGTGCTGTTGTAAGACAAGCTACTTATTAATACTGCTAGGAAGGAAAAGGATGATAAAAACTATAATGTGATTAATTATTTATGTTTACGAGCATGATTTTTAGGAGCTACAGTTCGTCACGCAGAGCACGTGGCCCGGCCCAGCTTGGCACTCCACGCGCCAGGACGCGCCCCAAGCAGCAGGACACGGGGCACGGCCCCGAGCCCCACGCGCGCTCCCTCCATCAACAGCAGCCAGGGAAGTGCGGGCCCACACGAGCACTGCAGCCCCGGGCCCTGCCGGGCGGCCACAACAGAAGCATGGCCACGGCCACAGCCATCTGCACGCAGCCATCGGTGCACAAGCAGCACGGGGAGCGCGCATTTGCAGAAACTCACAGAGACTTTGTCAAACCTCACAGGCGCTGATCGGGGGAGAGCTTTTATAAGGGACACTAAGAGATGTATCAGACGAGAGCAAGGCTGAATACAAAACAGTGTTAGTACAAAAAAGAACAAAGAAAAGGCCTGCTCCGCGTAAGAACTGGTAATACATTAAAAATTTAAAACCTGGCACGACAAATCTGGATACTCCCCGCAGAAGACAACTGATATTAATGAACAGGCCTGTGCATTCATTGTCTGGGATCCCAGAGGAAAAAAATAATGCTGGTTACACTGAATTTTTTAAAGAGAAATTCTTCTCTGCACAAACAGCTCCTCCACCAAAGCACCAGATTGCTCCCGGCAGGTTTAGCCTTAGAGAGCATCAGAAGGCGTTCGCCGGGCGAGCACCCCGTTCACCTCACGCACCTCAGCTCTGGGTGCAGTTCTTCAGCACGGGACTTCACCAAAGCCCTGCTTCCCCCGCTCGTGTTTATTTATTCAAGGAAAAGTGCAAGCTCAGGCGCTGCCCAGCCACCACTCTCAGCGACAAATAGAGCAGCTTCCTCAAGACAAAGGGCTTTGGTTTCTGTAACATTCAACCTGACAGCGCCGGCAGAACGGCGGAGAACAGACAGCACGGGGCTGCTGCCCAGGCAGGGCCCGGCCAGGGCTGCACCTCACGGGCTGCACTGCACAGGTGGCACCACGCAGGCCGCACCACGCAGGCTGCACCACGCAGGCCTCTCAAAGGACAACAGGGAGCCTCCTGCCCCGCCTCCAGCTGGGTGAGAGATGGTTGCTGACCGTGGACATAAAGCTTTCCTTCTCAATGAGAGGGATGGGTGGCCTGTGGCAGGGCACCAGGAGCCATGGTGGTTCGGTGCACCCTTGGAATGACCGGCTCAGCAGGAGGGATTCCTGGACACATTTTTGTTGCTAGGACGCAACAACCAAAAAAGTTAGGAAACGCCAAATGATGCACTCACTTCTCCGGTAGCAGACACAGTTCCAGCATTCATCTGGGCTGTAACAAAGAGCGAGGGCAGCCCTCGGGGGCATTCTCACTCGGCTGGCAATGCTGACGTGAAGGTCTTCACGCACAAGTTGTGCCATGAAGCTCACGCAGCCACGAAGCCGCTGCCTGCATAAAATGTTGTGAAGAGTGGGGACAGAAACCGCCTGGAGCCGGCAGGAAGAGCGCTGCGTGCTGGAGGGCTTGGGGAGGGCTCGGCGGGCAGCCCAGCACCCAGGATGCTCCCACAGCCTCCCGTGCCTCCGCTCCGCACTGCCATTCCCTTCTCTGGGTACCGTGTCGCAGCCGCACACTTGAGCGCACACGACAAGCAAAGGCTCATTGTTATTGCTGTCGCTGTCGCACTTCTTAGGTGGCTGGGCGTCTGGGTGGAAACCTACCTGCCTGCAGCAACGCGCTGCGGAAGATGCTGGGAAAGTGGCAGTTTATACCAGGGTCATCCATGCAACATGCAATTATGCTGGGGTGAACTGCGTTATAGGGAATGCCTCGAGTTTTAAACTGTCATTAGAATATCGTGGCCTGATTTTAACAATACAGCAGCGCTTCTAATGATCTTTAAGGTAATTCGCTATTCAGACCCCAAGCAAAAGATGCAAATGTACCACTGAAAGCTCCTTATTAAATACCCACGGGCTACAGTTCTGTACAATAAGTGGTCCAGGTCTTTTTAGAACATCCTAATTAGATGAACAGAGATGCAGAAAAATGCAAAACCAGGTCATGCAGCAAAAATGTTGGGGGAAAAAAAAAAAGCTGGCAAACACCCCCCTCAGCCCCTCATTAAGAACCCCTCCCCCACACCACATCCCTTATTAAATCCCAGCAGCGTGGAGCCAAAGGCTTCAGCCCACCGCTGCCCCCCGAACAGGGGTGACCGCTATTGTTAAAGTTAAGTTTTCAGTTTATTGCCAGGGATATGTCTAAGTGATGATATAAATAATACTATGAATAATACATTAAGCAAAAACCCAATCTGAAATTAAATTTGCCTTGGGTTATCTCCCTTTTACTATATACATACAGAATTATTAAGCACTAGGCAGGGAAAAAAATGCTCATATCAAGGTAACACCTTTTCTCCCTTTGAAAGTAGCAGGAATTTCTACCCCTGAAAAACTGTTGTGTTACACCAGAAACATCAGGGCAGAACTTTCCTTGCCTTCACTAAGGTGATATGCTTGGACACAGGTTTCAGGGCTGACTGAAAAGATTCTCTTTTGTACAATGCAGGCAAAGACGTTTGCTTTGGCCTGGAGTGTCTGCATGCGAAGAAATGCGCAGCATCATTTGCAGGTGCGCTGGGTTCGTCAGAACCTCTGCCTGGCCTCGCTGGGATCATTTACTCTCAGTGCTGGGAGCTGGTCTTACATTCATTTGATCCAGTTTAGCTCAGATGAGTACCACCCTTTTGCTCACTGGCTGTTCAGCATTTAGCACTGACCTTGCTTTGATTTCCAAAACATTCCCACTACAGCTGTGTAAGCAGAGCAGGGATGAGCCAGGCTCATGGCGGGCAAAATCCAGACTGGATCTGACACCAGACAAGGGAGAGCAGTGCACTGCCACCAGAGTGCACCCTGCTGCTGGAGCACTCAAACGCTGGCACGCTAATGCACACTATGGCAATTCACAGGTTGGTTTTGCCATGCGAACAGAAGATCAAAGTCAATAAAATGAAACTGAAAAATTCCTGAATTCCCTAAGAGATAAAATTACTGATTACAGATTTGGGGAGGCTGCTGAAAGGGCAACCTGCTCTGCTCTTCCGAGAGTCCACAAAGCACTGTCCTACAGCTCAGCCTGCCTGAATGAGGCCATCTGCATTCACTGCATTTCCACAGGTGTTTCCCGACACTGGGCTCCAGGTCTGGGTGCGTGTCTCTCTGGCACCTCCTTCTGCTGCCCTGCCCAGGGAAGGAGGCACGCAGAGCATGCGCAGCAGCACCAAAGAGCAGTGAGCATTGCCTTGGATTTCATCTTGAGTTCCTGAGCCTCGCCTGGGAGTGATGCTAGGAAATAAATGGTTAATGCGCTAATTATCATAATTAAGAGTTTCCAATTTAATTATAGCTGAGAATATTAATGCTGTAACATTTGTTGGAGTGTGGAAAACAAACCTTTAATGCACAGACTTTGTTCGCAAACATCTAATGGAGCCCTCCTCCACTTCGCTTGGTGCTTCAGTGCTGACACAACAGCGATAGGTTCAGATTGAAGAACTTGTCAGCAATCAGGCAGGAGGAGGCTAATTAGCTGGCAGGTTAATGAGTGTGATGGCTCTTGACAGCATTTTGTTACAGCCTCTACTGTATTTAAACAATAAATGATTATTACTTAAACACAGTGGAGACAGTCTTATTAGGCGAGCTAGACCATATATTTATTTTCCTAAAAATGAGACTAATTCCTTAGTGTAAAGAAAAAAATGTAAAACTTTGGATGATTACAATCTCACCTCTGAATCTCTGAGTTATTTTGTTAGAGAAGGACAGCAAAGGTTTCAAAAGTCCTTGTGCTCTCCACGAGAAGCCACTACACAACAGCACCGAATGTCTGAATCCTGAGTGGCTACGAAACACAAATGGCAGTGATGCAATTTAAAGATCTACCTTGTTAGCCAGCCATAACAAAAGACAGACATGGCAAAATCACCTTCACTTCAGCCTGCACTCTGAGCCTTAGCCCCATGTGCTACAGGCGCCAGGGATGCTCCATCGGCACCGCCTTGGGCTCAGACTGGGCTCTCTATTTCCTCTCCTTTGGTAACTGGGATTTGAAAACAGGTGGTGACATAAAGGAATAGCGCTGTGGAGAGACGAACCCATTTCTCTGGCCAGTTAAGGGGGAACGGGGACCTCTCATAGCACTCTTGCAATCCTTAAACAGAATGACAATGTGGAAAGTGTCTACATCCAAAAAAAATCCCAAAGCGTGTAAATGCAGTGCCTTTCCCACAGAAAAGCAGGCAGGAACCAACCACTGGCTGCAGGCTGAGCTGTATTTACAGGACAGGCAATTGCAACTGTGTGTCCAGAAAAACCTTATATGAAGAGAACTAAATTGAATCCATAGCTGTGTAATAATAAGGGAGGGTTATTTCAATTTAATATTTAGTGTTCCCTAGGAATTTGTACATAAGCATGGAAGAAACAAAAGGCCTCACCTGCTGAGACTAATACCATTTTCGAAATTATTTTTGCATACATGAAAATGATTTGTGTCCCTCCGTGCTGCTGCTGAACATGTGAATAAAAATAGAAAAGGCAGTGAACTCCTGAAATCCTGTCTAATCCTTCACACCGTACCCTCCGTAATTCGGATTCAGAACCCCTCGAGGCAGGCAGTGCTGCTGCTCACCGTGCGGGCACAGCCGGGGCCGCGGCTCCTCCAGCAGCACCCATGGGCTGAGCCCCGCTGCGGCAGCTGGGCTGGGCGCACACACGGAGCCGAGCGTGGTCGCACGGCACCACCTGAATTCCGAGCCCCATTCCCACTCCTGCCATTACAAACGGAGCACAGAGACGGCTCGCTTGCATCACCGGCTTGTGAGCATTCATCACGCGGGAGACACGCATGGCCTGCGCATCAGCACAAAGCACGCAGCCACGTCAAGCCCAAATGAGAGCTGCGCTCCGCAGAGCTCGCCGAGGCAGCAGACACTTCCTTCCAGACCCGAGGATCTGAAGATCACAGTGCCCTACTACATACGGATGGGTTTGTAAATGTACAGGATCCAGCTGCCACACAAACTTTCCCTACAAAGCTCTTGAACACCTCACCTCAATGGGACTTACCTACATTTTATTCTTTTACATTAAAATATTAATAGTGTTTGATAGAGCAATCATAACCCCACACCATTCCGGGAGAGGCTGGCATCTGGCAAAAATCACCAGGCTCTCTAGCTGTTTAAATGAGAATATTCTTCAGCCTGAAAAATTATTTATAGAGGGTTTTTTTACTACCCTTGTATACTGCAATGTTATTTCCTTTCCCACACACTAGCAAAGTCCATTTTCACAACTGCTATAAAGCGGCATGTTCACAGCTAGTAAAACAACTCAATAAATAGCCTCACGAAGCTATAGCTGTCTCATATCCTTTCCTCAATAAAAACAGAGGTGAACTGCTTATTTTCAGCAGCACACTATAAGAAGACAGAAGCATTATGACTGCTCATACATTCTGACTATCATTTGCCACAAGCTATATCTGTCAGCATTAAATAAAGCTGCATTATAAATGTAAACAAAACACCCACATCTACAAAATGAGCTGTCCGCCATTGCTAGAGGCATGAATTGAACCCGCTTATTGACTCAGCTTGCTCTTTTTATTTATTCTTCTACAAAGACATGCATTTACTTTACCCTACAAGCATAGTGGGTTTAGGGGTGGTAACTTGTCTCCCGCACGAGCTGAAAAGGCAGGTTGGTGACAAATGCAGATCTTAATGGGAACACCATTAGGTGGGCAAACATTGAACTATTATTGAAAAACTGATTTATTTTAAAAGGTTATCCTAGACCAAAACACTACATCATAAATAATTTGCAGGATCAGTCAAGTGGATTTATACTTAGGATTTTTTTTAAAAAGGTAATTCATTGCAATCAAATAATAATGCCAGTTTGAGAGGAATTACACTCAAATATCAGCTGCTCAGAATTTACGGTCTGAGGAGGTTAAAAGGTGCTCAGCTCCACAGCAACACACATCAGGCCTGTTCACCGACAGAAGTTGTTCATCTTCCTCGACCAGAAGGAAGTGCTGTCCCTGCCGGCCCAGCCGTGCCGCCGCTCGCGGTGCCAGCATCCTGCAGCAGGGCTGCCCGCCCGCGAGATGCGGGGCCGGCGGGGGTGCGGGGCCTGGGGGAGCCCAAAGGGCAGCGGGTGCGGGGCCGGGGGGAGAGCAGCCCCTGCTGCGGGGAACGGGACAAGGGCGGGCGTGAGCCGGATGCGGAGCTGCTGGGCACTCGGAGCCACCAGGAGATAACTCCAGTTGTACAAAGATACCGCGCGTCCCCCAATTAATAGCTGTAATAAATTATTTATGTAGACGTTCACATTTTTGCAAAGAATGGAAAATAATTATAAATAATGCATTGGAGAAGGGAGAAAGGATTCTTTTTCAAAACAGGCTATATAAGAAGGGGAAGTTTTGCAAGAATTGCAAACAAATCCTGAGGTCCCATTTCTCGAGCTGAACTGCGAAGTCCGTCAAGCTCCGGGCTAAATCAAGGAGCCGTGGATCATCCTTCCCTGGTACAGGCTGCCCTGAAGGAGTTCCCACGATATTCCCCCCACCTGGCTCTTCTCCCTCGCAGCGTACAGCAAACTGTGCTTTGAGATGGATGGCTTTTCTTCAGCGCGGGGCCACAAGCAGCACAGCTCTGACCTCCCTCCCACAGGGCACGTTTAGGATCGGGGTCTCCAGCAGCCCCGTGGTCGCCACGTGGTGCTGCACTTCCCTTTCTCTCGCGAACTCCGGCAAAGAAATTCAAAGGTGACTTCAGGAAGGGAGAGTGAAAGCACGAGTTAAGCAATTCGATGACGTTGGCACAAGTCCTCCTGTTACACGGGGGCATCCCTCATGAACGGACAGGAACAAGTGTTCCACTGTTTCACATCATCCATTCTTCCAGAGGTAGATATTAATTATTCCTGCTTCTCCATTTTAAGATAAGCTTGTTAACAAGAAATTATAGGGCTGCTTGGAGCGGCTATCCAATGGGTTGCCTGAGTCGGAGTTTATGATGTTTACAGAGAAAAAGAAAATCAGTGTAAGGAGTAGCAGAGAGTAATTAATGAATTGTGGTGTGGAATCTCCACTTCCTACCTCCATTTAAATCAAATAAAGCTTGGCAGTGCCAGAGTAAATCAAGGGGCAGCCACCAGGGAGAGAGGATCAGCAGAGGCATTACAGCCCGATCCAAACCCGTGCTTCACCCAAGCTCCTACGATTATTACTTGTGCAAAGCAAATATTCAGCCTCCAACCCTAAATCATTTCAATTCCTATTTCCAAGTATAATTTAATCTTTTTCAGCGACACTTGATGCTTACTTCATCACAGCATAATGACAGATTAAAAAGTTGTTGAATTAAATATTAAAGAGGACTTCAGGCAGTTCTGCATTTTTAAGGAATAACACAGATTGGAGATGAAATGAGAAGCCCAAATGCATATTTTATTCCAAAAGGAAAGAATACATATATTTTTCCTCCAGGCCACCTACTTTGTAATAAAACATAGGGCAGGTTTTTATTTAGTGGATAAAAGCATGATATAGTATTATAGGATTCATATCACTGTAAACTGGCACCATGCAATGGTGTCAGAGCTAATGACACCACATGATCAAACACAGCCCTTTGTTAAATATATACGTGTACCTGTGCCGCGTATCTCTACTGTATATAACTCCATCCACTCATTTACAATATTTTCATTAGACTACTTAAGCACAATTTATTGACTCTCGGATGTGAAAGTTTATCTTGTGATGACACCTCCTGCATGACACCAAAGTGCAGAATGCAAAACATAATTTAAGCTATTATTGAAATATAAATCATCCCAAGGAAAATTATGTCAGGATATGAATAAAAAAGTCACTTTAAATTTCAACTGCAGTTTGAAGCATCTGAAAGCCTTGAAGATATATGGAGACGACAACACGTTTTGAACTTTAAAAGAAACCTCCATACACTGGTGAAAAGAGCCCCAAACTATTCTATCGTAATGTAATGTTCGGAGATCTATCTTTTCATTTAAAAGGATCAGAGATCTCCTCTCCAGCATTCCACACGGATGTTAATATTTCTCTTCGTGGCTGCATGCAACACCTCCAGTAGCGGTATCTCCGTCAGCGCGTGGCTCCCAAATGCGGCTTTCGTTCCATGTTGCGCGCGCACGGAGATGGCAGGAGGACCTGGGAAGCCCCGAACTGCTGCAAAGCCAATTCGGAGAACTCAGCGGTGCCGCGCGCATGCGGTGCAGGTGGCATTCCCTGCACGCGGCGAGAGCCGCGCTGCCAGCACCCGGCACCCGCAGTGCCCGCGCAGCCCCGTGTGCCAGGCGCAGCCGTGCTCTCAGCCAGCCTCGGTGTTCGCCGTGCGCGGCATGAGGCAGAGCAGCCCGGTACCTCCACGTGCGGCCGTGGTGCGGGCTGCGGTGGGGCCTGGTGTGCCGCCCCGCCGGCAGGACCTCCGCTCCTGGCAGCAGGGTGGGCGGAATTCCCCAGGTGGAAGGAGCCGTTTTCAGCCATTTGTGCCGGCACCGAGAGCAGCGATGCTGCCGCGCCGTGAGAGCCTTGGGCACTGGGAGCACGCGAAGCACCAGAAGGCAAACACGGGCTCCCGCTGCTCCCTGCAGAGCGGCCGGCCGCACAGCGCGCTGTCCGAGCCCACCACGGCCACGGCCTTCCCGCGGGCAGGGCCTCGCCAGCCGGGCTGCCATGTGCCGCCCGATTCGCGGGGTATTATTAATTATTATTGCTGCCATTAATACCGAGGGGATCGCGGCCGTCTTTTTGTCAGCGCACCACTCTGCCTTTAAGTCATTACGCCGCAGCACAATAACGGCGGGCGAGCCGACAAGAGAAATGCCATTGTTCCTCCCCGGGCTGAGCGCGTCCTGCTCCCATGTAAATGAACTTAATGCTCTTCATTCAGGCGCACTCGGAGGGTTCTCATTTACTGCCTCTCTCTCTGTGACAGCATTTTCTCACCAGCCCTGACTGCATAATTAATGCAAATGCAGCCTTAGTGTCATGAGCCGGGCTCCTTTGGTTTACTTTGGTACGACACTTACAGAGGAATATTAACTAGAGAAAGCAGCATCACAACAGGGGTGGAAAATCAGCCTGTCAGGGACTCATTCCAAATGCCACGGAAAGGAGAGCGCCTTCAAGATTGTTTCATCAAGGTGATTGAGAACAAAAACTACTGAGGAAAATGCGAGCTTACATTTATGAGCTTCTCCACATACATTATTTATATCACCAGAACCTATAGGAATGTTATTCCCGAGCCCACACGTACGAAGACGGCGACGGGGCTGTGGATGGCACTCGGTGCACACGCGCTGCCCGCAGCTCGCTGCAGGACGGGGCCGCTTCGCTGCTGGGTTTGTCCCCGCGCACCCCACGTGCTCCCAGCCCGGAGGTCGATGGGCTGCGCCCCAGCCGGCCCAGTGAGGGATAATCCCGCAGCCTAATCCTGCCTGTTCCAATCAAAGTGGGCTTTGTTGGTCTTTTTTTCACTCCCCGCAAACTGACAGCAGTTCTGCACTAAACACACGAGAATTAAAGCAGGGAGCAGGATTCAGCTGTTATCTGACTTTGTACCCAGCGTTGCAAGGAGAGCGTGCCGTTCTTCCAACACACTGGAAATGTTTATTCAGATTGATTCTGCTTCTGTTTTACTCCCAGATAGCGCACTGTCTCGTATTTCTGATCCGTAACAGAGGTAAATTTTCAAGCACTATTTGTTTATTTTGCTTTGCTGTTTGCTCTTTACTTACACTGGAAGACACCTTGTTTTTCTAAATTTGGGGATTTTTGCGTAATTTTTCTTTATTGCCTCACGCTTCCTGGCACGCCAGCGCTGGTGAGAGCCGGTCAGAACTCTGCCCCTTCCCAGCTGTGAATCTGACGGCTCACAGAAACATGCGTCAGATTCCTTTCTCCTCCTCCCCCCGTCAGTGCTAATTTAAAAAGCGTGAGAATTTTAGCAGTAATAAACACGGGCTCTGCTTATCTCTCTCCTGTGCTGGAGGCTCTGGGTCATCTTTGCAGCCTTCCCACCGTATCTGTACAGACCCCAAACCAAGCCTCGTTTGACTCGAATCTGAATTTTCTGGTGATCCTCCAAACCTAAACTTCAACAAAACCAGCATCCAGCATCGTACAGCCTATATTAAGCCCTAAAATCCGGTGACACCATCTCCTGAGTCAGGCAGCGCTGGTTCTCTCTGGGTTTATTCCCCAGCGAACAGACGAATCAAGCACTGCCGGGGACACGCGGCTGACCCGCGCTGACTCCGTAAGGGCGACGGTGTTCTGCCACCTGCGTGCCTCCGGGCTGCACGCAGCGCAGCCACAGTCTCTTTGTCTGGGCTCGGTGCCCCAGTGTGCGGCCGCCCCGAGGCCCCGCGCAGCTCTGCAGCAGAGGGAGCTCTGGGCTGCAGGCGGGCGGCCCTGCGGCTGCAGCTCCTGCCTGGGGCTGCCAGCACGCCCGCCTCCAGCCGCAGCACAACCGGCTATGGACAGCGCTCCGGGGCACGGCTTTCCTCCTCCCTTTTCCTACTTCGTGCAGTCCCTCGAAGCCAGAAGCGTTCTGTGCGCGCCAGACCAACCTTTACCTGCTTTCCTCCCGTTAATGCAATTAGCAGAGGCAGATGCCACTCGCAGCGCGAGGAGCCCGGCTGCCCCATGGGGCACAGGCGGCCCGACAGCCCCTGCCACCAGCGGCCGAGCTCGGCCTTAATTGAATACACCACCACTGAAAATAATACCCTTATCCCCTCTAATGTACCACAAACCGAACGGATCAAAATGAACATGCCAGTCAAACGGTTTATTTTAGACAGGAAACAGCCCCGCAGACCATTATTACAAATTAAAGGTATTACATTGAAGTCATTTTTAATCCCTTATAAATGAATAACCCTTCTACCAACATTAAATCATTCTCTTCTGCAGAAGTCACATTTCCTCTTCGAGGCGCAGGACGCGTTCTGCGCAGCACGGAGCTGTCCTTCCATCCAGCCCCGGCTCACACACGGCACCGGGACTCCCACAGAACGCACGCGTGCAGCTTCGCAGGGCAGCGCTGCCTTACCTCATCCATAAGCAATAACGCCACTTTATTTTCAGCAATCGGCACGAAGAAGATTATTTAGGCTCAGCCTCGTAATCCTCCTCGCACCAGCTACAAAAGATCGCAAATCGCAGCGCGCGGTGGAGGAATGCCGCACGTCGGAGCGCGAGGACGGAGCCCAGCCCTGCGGCACTGCTGGCGCGGGAGCTGCCGGCCCTCGTTTGTATTTGTGCAGGCACACAAAGTGGAATGCGAGTCGGGGAAAGGAGCAAGTTCAGACAACTTCCAGCGTAACCGCACGGCGTCCATTCCGGCACAGCTCTAACAGGGCATCAATATTGTCATTTTAAACTTGGGATCAGTACACAAATGTGCTATAAATGGGAAAATCCCTTGTGATACTAGTGTGAAACATGCAGCTCATTGATTTTGTTCTTGATGGTCTGCTATTAAACTAGCGAACATGCTGACCTTGTGTGCAAAGGCAGAATAGCGTGCATGCAACATAAAGTTGAAAAACAGCTTTAAAATGACTGTTTAAAACTGTAGACTACAAACCTTAAAATATAGACAAGCCTTCCATAGTTTATTTTAAATTGGCAACCACAATTTAACAAGCTATTCTAACAAAGGATTAGCATAGCATGTGCTTTTCTTTAGCCATCAATTATGACACAGGGTAATGCAGGGCACAACTTAAGTGTCAAATTACAATATGCCGTACAAAACCACTCTGCAGCGCTGCCTCCTGTTTGCTCAGCAATTACTGCAGCGCACTCGCCTGCCACGGGGCGCCTTGCCCAGGATCCTTCCGGAGAGCTGTCCCGCGTGCACGCTGCCTGGACGTTACCGGGCTCTGGCTGCTTCTTCACGCGTTCGTACCGTTTAAATGAAGAAAAAATGCACCCCTATTCATTTTTATTTCTTTTTATGCTGTACTTTCAAATAAAAATTCGAGTGCGTATCTTCGTTGCGGATTCCATTACATAAACATTTTTTAAGAATAAATTTATTTAATATTATTTCCATAGGATGAAAACAGCAGTTTCCATTTAACTCAATGACAGTCTCAGATACTCGATCTGCTCTTAGGCATAAAATTAACAGTTTGATTAATTTCAAATACGGGATGATTGCATGCAGATACTGATGCAGGCACAATATACAATGCTAAGAAGATGTGTGGATAATTTAGCGTGATTTAAAATCTTATCTTCGCATAAATCATACTTACAAATTCCCGCCTTACGAATTGAAAAAAATGTAAGAATTATATGTATTTTAAATAAGAAAGTTTTTATTATCGTTGTCGTGTGAATATAGATTGTATTCCACGCGAACAGGGAGGGGGAGCCCCGCTGTAGCTATTTTTTCTGTTCTGCTGTCCTTTCTCTGCATTTGCCTAAAGGCTCTCAGTAAATTACACTCCAAGTAAATGACTGTAATTTACCCGCTGAATTCCCTTGTTCAGGAAAAGCACACACCACACATTCCAGCGTTTCCACAGCTCAAATTTACCATTCTTGATGTCAAGAACAATCCACGGGCAGTAATTTGAAACTGTTTGAGCCTTCAAATAAGGGAAATTAGAAATGTTTTGAGAGCTAAGATTTTCGGTGAGGAGATAAAACCTGATAAAATCTGTAACCGTTCAATTCTTCCTTCTTTAGATTTATAAACAGAGCATTAGATGCAGTGCCAGGCCACTTCCCGAGCCCGGTGCGGGCGGTGCGGCACGAGGAGCAGGACTGGCCACGGCAGGGAAGCGCTCCCAGCCCGGCAGAAGCAGCAGCCCCAGGGACGAGGGCCAAGGGGCCCGCAGCTCCGCACCGCCCTGACCCGCACCGGCCCGGCCGGGTGTCGGCACACGGCTCCATCCCGAGCGCCGCCGCGGCCGCACATCTGGGCAGGCCTCAAAACTAAAATATTCTATAAAACAGGATTTTAATTACCATCCGGAGCGATTAAAGCCGAGAAATCCATACGCGCTGGTGATGAATTATCCGCGCGGCAGCGGGAAGGTTCCGGGCGGTGACAGACGTGCCGTGCAAGCACACCGCCCCTCGCACCGCGCCAGCACGCGGCCGCCGCCCGCACGCCCGACACCGAACCGCCGATTTCGCTCCATCTGAAGGCAGGTTTTCATATGGCAAAACCGTTATAAATCCTCATTATCCTAAATAAAATTACAGCACTTTAAACATTTCCAGGGAGAACATTCTCTCTTCTAAACAACTACCTTAGCGAGTAATAGGAAGCAATATGGTTGCACTTGTGTCACAGTTGGAAGTCTTTTTAAACTGTCGCCCTGCTAGCAAACCAATTCTACATATTAAAATGAATGGATTGCTTATTTCAAGGGGAAAAATCATTTATAAAATCAAGACCATTATTAAGATACTGTGACTTATTTCCACTCTGAAGTGCACCAGAAACAGATAAATGCAACAACCTATGCACGCTGAAATGTCTTTTTTTTTTTGATGCCACAATTTTCTTTTTCAGATGAGTCATCCATGCATACAAGTAAATTAAAAATTGATCTAGGTCGCACGTACCAGGAGCTGAATTTTTTTCACGATTCCGTATCACAAACAAGCGCGGATCTGCCAAACATCTGGCTGCAGGCCGTTACTCCGACGTGCCAGGGATTCCCCGCTGCGCCCACCCCACACAGCAGCAAGCGCAGACACGGCACGAGGCCGAGCAGATGGGAGCCCAGCCCAGCACCACCAGCACCAGCAGCACCAGCACCACCAGCACCAGCAGCACCAGCACCACCAGCACCAGCACCAGCAGCACCAGCAGCAGCAGCAGCGTGCCTCCGCAGCGCAGCGGGCAGCCCCACCAGCTGTCTTCTCAGCCCGAAATAATGCCCTGGCCCGGCCACAGCGCCTCTTTATTCGGGACCCTTTAACAGATCAGTTGTTTGGATTAAATCTAATCAGAGGTTCAGTTAACACACCACAGCAGGTTTGGGAGCGTGCACCTTGTAGTCGCTGAGTAAATTACAGGAACCCTATAATTTGATGAGAACATGTGGGCATTTTTCCATAAGCTCATAAATTACTGATTGCTTTTGGTAGGTTCCATTGATACTAATGTGTGCTTCCCTCCACGTCTCTGCCCCAGATTGCTGCTGGCACAAACGTCGCCACTTGGAAGCCCAGTAAATTACTGAAACATGTTTAATCATGAGGTTTAAAAACTTTGTGTGTTAATGACGGGGAAGGTTGCCGCTCCTGAGCTGCACAACAGCCGCGCTGTGGGTTGCCCAGGGCAAAGGGCTCCTAGCACAGATCTGCCTGCGAGCACAATGGCATTGCTTGGGATTAGCACACGAGATGTTCTGGGACGAGGCTTTTCTGCCTGCAAACTGTCCCCTGCCAGCACTTCCCTCCTCCTCCTGCATGGTGCCACTGCCCAGAGCAGCGCACACTGCAGACACCGACCCTCACGCAAACTTCATTTGGTGGAGAAGGCAGCTAATAATAAAGCAATTAGCTCCTCGACTAAGAAGCCGCCAGCTTTGTTGTTGTCTTTTCTTTTATTATTGAAAATTTCTCCATCTATTTCAAGCCCTTCGTAGGATCTGTTTTCGTAATTGCAAACCTGGATGAATCGTTCCTAGAAGTTGAACCACGGCTGATGCCAGCAGAACCTATGAACACATAAAAGCTTCAGTTCCTAATGTCACTATCAAGCCAAAAACAATTACACCCATTTGAATTATGGCAACCAATAAACTTAGATAATCACCATATGCAACATAACATTTTGGCACTTGAACTAAAAACTCTTGTAGACAACTAAAGATTGCTGCTAATGTTGAGCGTTCTTGTCCTACCCAAGGCTGCCAATAGAAATGCCAAAGCTGCTGAATACTGCTCATCCCCGTAATGTTGTCAGTGAATGGCACATTCACACAGCCCCCAATCCTCTCTTCCCAGGCATGGTCTTCTCCAGCTGCAGCTTAATTTCCTGTGACTTGCCTAATTACTGTAATTAAGGATTAATTGCCATTAATTATTCACACATAAGCTCATCGCAAATCATGGGGTAAATGTCTTATGAAAGCTGCCATACAAGCCATGTATAAACACACTGGGATGCTCCAGGCAGGAGAATCTATCACTCAGCCCTGAAGCAAATCTCTGTGCTTCTCTTACAAAAACAGCTATAACTCTCAGAAACTCGACAGTCTTTCCAGGTAAGCATTAGGTTACAAAGCATGTTTTCCTGTGGAAGCCACAACGGTTTTATTAGTACTATAAATGCTGTTTTATCTTTCCAACTGCTATTTTTATGTTTCCATTTTTATTCTACGGTGCTCAGTTTAGGACAAGCATTTGCTCGGAGGAGGAATGTTTGCAGTTGCTGCTCCCCCGCCTGCTCCACGCTGGCTGCAGGGCTGGCGGCCTGGCGCCGTGTGACGGGAGCAGCGTGCCAGCAGCAATCCCAGCTCCGGAGCGGCCGCAGGACTGTGCAGGAGCCCCGTGCTCCCACACTCTGGGGCAGTGAAGCAGCGCGCGCTGAGGGCCCAAAAACCGATGGATGGGACAGAGAACTAAACTGGGACCACTAATGAAATGAGCCCAGCATGTAGCTCGTTGGCTCAATGGTTCCTCTTCTTTGTTTCATCTGCCCTTGCCGTCCACTTCCAAAGCCCGCGGTGGGAAGAGGCAGGCTTCTTTGTTAGCGCGGCGAGGCAGCGCAGGGCGCAGGTGGGTGGGCATGCAGCGGGACACCACCCCCTCCCAAACCCAGCCCCTTCGGTGCCAGGTTCAAGCAGCAAGAAGTGGACTTAGCAGAAGGAACTGCAGCGGCGCGGTGCTGCGGAGCGCTGCGCAAAGAGCTGAGGAGGTGCTACATCACCGCTGCGCATTACCACCGAAACAGTGCCCCAGGAAATTTAAGTATAAGCAGGCAGAATGTTGTTCTAATTGTTATGTTAGTACCTTCTGCAGCAAATTAATGCATGAAACATTTTCATTTCGGTACATAAGTTTGTGTGTGTCTGAGTTAAACATTTATGTTAATGGACCTTCTGGCAGATCTGTAATGTTTCACATACTCTTGTAGAACAGCTTTTTCTAAATACATCATTTAGCAGTTCTTTCCCCATTTTCTACCTGGTCTGGGGGCATGCAGGAAGGGAAACTATTTCACAGTTTTAAAAACCTCCCGCTTGAGTAACTACAAAACTGAACTGCATTCAGGCAAGGTAGCAATTAAGCCTGCGCTGCCAGTAGCAATGTAAACTGCATTAAAAAAAGAAAAAAAATTAAATAAAAGGCAGACTAATGGCCAGCATATGCTCTGTTCATAACACCATACTGCTGCTGGAGCTGCACCCGTGCCCGGCCCACACCCCACGGGGCCGTGGTGCTGGCAGTGCCTGGAGCCCCCCAGGGCTGGCAGCCACCCCATCCGCACAGTGCAGCCCTGGGCACCATCACCGCACCAGCCGCCCTGGAAGCCCGGCCTCCATCTCCATCCTACAGATCCACCAGAACCCAGCGCGGGCTCCGGGCACCCCTGTCCATCGGGCACTGGGAGCAGCACGTGGCTCCGCAGAGCCAGGACAGGTGGGGCGGCCACAGAGCTCCCGGAGCCGTGCACAGGCCCTGTGCTACGCCTGGCACCTGGGCTGCCACGCCTCAGTCCCACGGCCGCTCCCCGCTGCTGTCCCATTGCTGCGTGCCCGCTGCCGGCCGCCCTGCTGCTCGGGCAGCTGCCCAGCTCCACCACGTTGCTCACGTTTATGGACTCCCGGCTCCCCTGATCTGGGCAACTAGGGCTTATGTGTTAACTGGAGTAAATACAAAGATGGAGTCAAAGGCATAAATTCCCAAGAGTGGACGAACCCAAGGGCCATGGCAGAGCAGCACTGGGGACGGCCACGGTCGCACAGAGGAAAGTGGGAAGCCAGGCACAGAGCCTCCTCCCCGCTGCTCCCGCTATCTCTGAGAGCAGCACCTGTGAGAAATGTAACTCCTCTGACAGGAGCGCTATTATTCTTGAAATATGTGACTAAATATTACACGGTAAAAGCATTCTCTTTCTTGAATTAATTACATTTCACTTTTTCCCCCACTTTCCAGGTGAAGGCTCCCACTGCCCACTGGAAGAGGCCCTCCCCTCCCCAGCAGATAGGAATTTGGCAAGCCTCATTTATCCCGGAATTTATAATTCAACAGACACTCTGGCTAACACTTCCCGATAACGCTGCAGCAGACGCACAAGTCTTAATTCCTGGGCACAGGAGGCAGAACACAACACGAGTGCTACCACTATGGTTTTTTTTTTAATTGTGCTTTTAAATATTACGCTCTGCATGGCTCCCGAATCAGTATAAACTTTCCCGGAAACTTTTATAATAAACAGTCCTGCTACATAATTTGATGTTTTTAAATGAAAGCATCCAAGCTAATCTATACAAATTAACAGATGTCCTCCCGAAACAGTTAGAAACAAAGAAATGCAGATGCGAACATCATCAGCATCCAAATGAGCTTATTGTAGGACCCTTTAAGGCACATCTGAGCATAGCTCCAGCCTGTAGTCTACCTTTCAACTTGCAAATGACAATGTCACCAAACACTGTCCTTCCATCAATCAAGCTGGGTCATGAATATACACGAGGCGCGGAGGAGCCGGCTACCTCCTGCAGCTCGACGTGCCCTAATTACCGGGGCCTTTCTTCCTGCTGGCGGCGGGCGGGCACCCAGTCAGCTGCCGGGCAGCCTGGGGCTGTGGCGGGGGCCGCGCGCGGACGCTCCCGGACAGCCCACACAGGCCGGGCGCGAGCACCAAATGTCAGCTTCCTTATTCATCACCACCAAACTTCCTTCCTCGCTCCAAATACCAATCTGCTGCCATTTCCAGGCCCTCCCCCGCACCCCTCCAAGCTGTCATTTCGCAGCGCTCGCTGCCAGCCGAGCGAATTAGCATCCTAACCGACGTGCCGCTCTTGCCCGCATCCCCCAGACGCGATAACCGCCTGCCGGCCCCTCGCCGCCCAGCAATGGGCGAAGCCACGTTCAACGCAGCCGCGGGCCCGGCCCGCTGAGTGGCCAGCCCGGAGCGGAGCGCGGCTCCGCGGCCCGCAGCCGCCCGGCCCCGGGAACGTCACCACGGCGCTGGGAAGGGGCGGAAGCACTGGGGAAGGGAACCCAGGGGGTCACCCCGAGGCCCGAGGCCCGAGGCTGAGGCAGCGGCGCGGGGCGGAGCTGTCCAAGTGCTGAGTGCCAATGGCCGGCGGCGCAGCGCAGCCGCGGGGCCAGCACGCAGGGGCACGCCGGGCTCCTCCTCTCGGTGAGCTGACGTTTGTTGAAGCGAAGAGTCTCGTGACGGCCCGCAGAGCAGTTGTGAAATGGGCCCAAACTTTAATTAAGAGGCGATACAGCGGAGGGCTTGGTTTGCTGTGCTCGGTGATGAGCAGCCCCCAGCACCGCGTGCAGCCCGCTCAGCGCCCCGTCATCCCCAAAGGGTGCGAAAAGGCTCCTGAAGCTGAAAGGCAATTCATGTACCTGAAAGGCTTCAGGGCCTGAAATTCCCCGTAGGATCTCATGACTCTAGATACACGAAGCAAGGATAAAATCGTCAAATCCCTCTCTTAGAATTGAAATCACTTTCTAGACCTCCAGCCTCCAACACAGATGGGTGGGATGCTCCCAGCCTCCGGCACTGCCCGCGGCCCAGGATTGCCGCCCCGGCCCCAGCCTGCGCCTTGCCGCAGGGAGCAGCCCCGCAGCCAGAGCCGAGCACGTGCCACGTGGGGCAAGGGGAGCTGGACACCTGAGTCCTGGAAAGGACCTCTGGAAGGAAACCGCAGTATAGACAATTTGTCATACAGAAATGAAAGCAAAAATAAAATCTGCGTCCCGGATTCCTTTTTCCTTTCAAAGCTTGGTATCTGACTTTGCGAACTGTATTATATATGTTTACATTTCTATAAAAGCAAGTGCTCCTTGGAGGAGCAGCTTAGGTAATTCACATTTGCATCATGTGTAGCTATGATAAATAATAAATATGTAGCTGATAAATGGTCCTGTGCAACTGGAAGACCTATTTTTTATTGAATGGCTGACTAAATACTCATGTAAAAGTCATAACTTGATGCTTCTTTTACCCTGGGGCTGCAGTAATTTATTGTAGTAATTTATACACGCTGCCGTGGCGAGGGGACAGCTTTAGCCGAGCCCAGGGACCGCCCCGTCCCCCTGGCTCCATGCTGCGGGTGCGCAGGGATCTCCCCAGGACCCGCAAAGAGGGGGTGCAGATGGGCCCGGGCCTGCGGTGCAGTGTGGCCATGGGATGAGCGGGTGGGATTTCGGCCCCGCGCCCATCGGGGTCTCTGTGCCTGCCCACCCCTCAGCACGAACTCACCCGCAGACCGGAACCCGCCGCTGGGGGACGGGAAATAAGGCTCCCAAGGCACAGAGCTGATGTGCAGCCTGTGAGACAGACACAATAAATGCTGTTGTGTACAGCCCTGAAAATTTTATTTAAAAAATGTGCGGAGGACAAAACGATCCCTCCCAAAACACAAGTGGGCCCCACCAGTGCCGGCATTCAACAGGATTAGTTGGAGAAGAAATTTAAGAAATATATTCCAGGCAATATTCTGCCTTTGATAATTTAGAGGCAGCCATGATAACCACTATTTGTACATGACAGTCATATGAAATAATAAACCTTGCTAGCTATAAACATTACCAAATTCTGACACTATTGATTTATTATGTCTAACAGTGACATCAAACCGAACAACTGACAGAAACAATGTTACAGCTTTAAGAGCAGTTTGTCAACGATTAATTCTGCCAAACGGGGTTTAGCTTTATGCTGGGACTGCTTGTCTAGCAGTTGTCAATCCAAGCAAAAATTACTGCTGCCACACGTCTGCTCACGCCAGCCCGAGGCGCCGCTCCGCTAGCCCTCATTACCCCTATCACTGCAAATACAGATGCAAGGCCAGTCCCTATTTAATATGCATGTTAATTATGCAAATTATTAATTGGGCTGGTGCTTGAGGACTTGTGTTTATGCCCAGATTAGAGTCAATAACTGTATTGCACAGCATTTTAAGCCTGACCTGTGGCAGGAGCAGAGCTGTGCAAGCGCTGCCGGGCAGAGCCTGCTGCTGGGCAGCCCCGTGCTGCGAGGCCATTTTCTCAGTTAGGAATGTGGGTCTGTGCTGGTTATATTGCACTGTCAATAAAAAGTGTATGACACCATATTATACGTTGTAAATTTGTCTGATTTTTTTTAAACCAAATACATTTAAATGTGTGAAGATAGAAGGTAAAGCTATAAGGTTTTTCCAATTAAAATTTACAGCAGACAATGTTGTAAATTTTATACAGTTGTAATGCTTGCTGCAGTTCTGCTGAAATGGGAACTATTGATCAGCCTGATTTCCCAGGATACACGAGGGGGAAACAAGGTATTGCACAAGCAGAAACAAAACTTTCATTTGTAAAGCTTTCTATTATACTTTACTGCCCTCATTTGGTTCCAGATGCATCTCTCTTAGCAGAAGAAATAAGGTCAGAGACTCATCCCCAAAGAATAACGAAGCAGAAAAGGCCAGCAGGGTGCCCCATGCTGTGCTGCGCGGTGACCAGCCTCGTCTGCCTCGCCCAGCAGTGCTGCACAGTGCGGCACGGGCACGCGGCACAGCACCCAGCATGGGGCACCCAGCACAGGGCACCGACCTTGGGGCACCGGCCTGGGGCACCCAGCTTGGTGGGGGGGGGCTCGCCACAGTCCTAGCACCTGCTCCAGGGGTACCCTAGAACACAACAGAAGGGCTGTGGGCCCCAAGTTCACTTCACAAATAGCAAGCCCACTTCTACAGTTAGGGTAACATTCCCAAGTGCATCCAGCCTGATTTACCTGGGCAGCGCTTAGAAAAAAGAGCATTAGAAAAAGAAGGGGAAGGCAGCGTGAAGCGGCTGGCAGCACACCTGTGGCCAGCAGCACGCTCAGGGCCTTGCTCGGCCGCTGGCTGGTGGCTGGAAGCCCCCTCATGCTACGGAAACACACACAAAGGCCACAGTCTCTGCTCCTTACGGCGTGAAGCCCAACAGGAGCTCTGGGCCAGGGCCGGGGCACGCGGGCAGCACCATGCCATGCACAGGCAGCGTGCGGCACGGCCACCACCCAGCGCCGCCCGGCACAGCCACCAGCCGGCATCAGTGCCCACTGCCCGCAGCTTGCAGCGAGGGTCAGGCTGGACATGCTCTCTCCTGTACAAAGAAAGGAAGAGTTTTTAATGGAAAGCCTGGCACCAACGGAGCTGCCGCCCGGCCAACAGCTCCCTTAGCCTACGCTGAGAGCATTTACGTATGAATTATGGCCACCTTCAGACTGAGATATGATGTTCTCTTTCATGTGCACATTTTCCGCAGTTCTTCCCTCACTGCAGCAGTGACTGTGCCAGGCCCCGGTGCCCAGGTCTCCAGGAAGGGCTCCGGGCAGCGGCACCGCGCGGGCGCAGCACAGCCCTGCCCCGAGCACCTGCCCGGCCGGGGAACCGAGCTGCCACCAACAAAGCCAGCCAGAGCTGAAAGGGGGAGAAACAGACAATGGATGATCCCAATAATGGGAGAAGATAACAAAGCCCCTGGATCCTAGCATCTGGCACTAAATGCACTTTTCTGTAAACTGAATGGCGGCTTCCAAACTGCGCCAAGCATCACTTCTTTGCCAAGGCAGTAAACAGCTTTTATCAGCAATAATGATGGCATAATCCCAGCTAAAAAGGAAAGTAACATATGGCAGCAGCCCTACAAACACCATCCCAACAAAGTAGGGGGCATTTTTATTACAGCGTCCACTTGCAGAAAACCTGCCAGACTCCTTCTCTCTTTTCTCCTCTCTTTTTTTTACAGGTTATCATCTTCGCTGTTTGAGCTGAATGTGGCATTTGGGAGTTTTAAACTAATGAGTTCATTTTTCTAAGGAAAAAAAAAAGGAAGAAAAGATACCCCAAACTGACAGATGACAACCAGCACAAGCAGGCTTGTGAAATGAACGTGTATGCTTAACTCAGTGCTCTGGAAAAATAAACGCTGCAAAGGTGCCACATTACTTCAAGTGTTATTACACAGTTTAGTCCTAGGTGCAACGCTGTGTTTGGAAAACAAATACGTGGGAAGTAATAATTCAGACCTTCAACAATTTTTTTTCTTTAATGATGCAATATGTTACATAGGAGCATTGCTAATAGGTCAGGTGTAAATCGGTGCAAATTTTGTTTACAAGCTGATTTCAAAACCAAAACTAATCTAACATTATTAACCTTTTTTAATGGCTGGCACTCTCATTTATATTTGTGGATCTAATATTCGCAAAACTGATTTTAAGCCCAACTGTGTATTTATCAATAGCAGCGTGACACAACGCGGCGTGCAGCGCGCTGCGTGGACTGCAGCACAGTTTGCTGCCACGCTGCCTTGCTTTGAACCGATCAAACAGCGCTTCCCTTTTGCTATCTGTTAGGATTTGCTAAAATATCATCTCCAAATAAAGAGATTCCAATCTCACTTTGGCCGTGCAACCTGATCACGCCATTATTTGAAAACATTACAATTCACTAATTAACATGCTAATTATTTTGCCCTATACGTTTGCCATTTTGTTGTACAATTAAACACAGCACAAACCTTTGTTTACTCCATGCAAATGCGCGTGTTGATTGGAGGATTGATGTGAAGAAGTGGAGGAATGCACTAACATTTTTTTGACATCTTTACCTATAAATATTTTCTCAGACTGAAAAATGTATCTAATAGCTCCACTCACTGATGTGCACTGCAGTTTACCACAGTGTCTATATTTCTGTTGTCAGTTTTACAGTATCTCCCTTCATTAAACCTATCAAGTTTTCCTTTTGATCATGCAACCAAGGCCAGAAGACAGATATCTTCCTGGAACAGAGCAGTCTGCCAAGTCTTTCACAAGACCAGCTTTAACCTCCCTATTGATTTTCTCAGCACTGCAGCCATTCATTGTTTGTGACATTTGGCTGTCGGCTCTTTAACACCCTTCAACCAAATCAATTTCATATTTTTGTCAATGCCCTGCTAGAGGATGAGCAAAATGGGAAGAGACTTAGCATGATTTAGAATGTTGATTTTCTACAGCAGTTTTATCTGTAGTTTTTACAAGCCTTATAAAGTTAATTCAACGTGTTTATTTAAGCATACGTAATAAATTGGGAGAGGAGCACTGCGAGAGCTAAGTTTCAAATTCCCCGAATCTAATTCAAGAAGGAAACTGAATTATTATATCAATGTCAGTAAGAACAGAGCAATCCCACTCCTCCCCAAACCCTAAGACCAATAGGGCAGGCCCCTGCCCGATCCCTGCCGGCCGTGCCACGATCATGTCAGAGCCCAGTGCCATCACCAGGCACCCCCGGGTGCCACCGCCGCCACCCCCACATGACGAGGGGCAGCCAGGCCCTGCGTGGACATGCTCTGAGCAGAGGCCATTAGCAAGCAGTGCAGAGCCGCAGGGCTCAACGCAGAGCAGCGCTGTTGAGGGTGATGTAGAGCCACGTGTCCTTGCCCTCATACAGAAACTGCACCCGTTTGTGCACATTTTGGAGATGGTATCACAGAGGGCAGCCCTGTCGCTCCAGGCTGCTCCAAGTGCTGCCAACGGGAACGGGAGCATCCCACAGCCTTCCGAGCACTTGGTAAAACAGAAGCACATGACCCAGCCCCAATCACATGCAACCACCATCCTCCAAGGCCGTGCTGAAGCAGGTCTGACCCGAGGAGCAAAGTGTTCAGAGGGTTTGCAGGAGCACGGGCCCTGCTGCACACATCCATGGGACGCACCCATGGCCTGGGGCAGCCCCCCCTGCACAGCACTCAGTACGCAGCATGCTCATCTGACGGGCCAGAGGCAGGCATTAAAATGTGGATTAACAGCTTGGCAGCTTGAACAGCTTGTTTGGAGTCCTGGGCACCGTGGTGTAAATATGTATTTAGGGCATTTCTGGGCGGCATGTTAAAGATGTGGTGGATCGCACTCGTGTCTCCAGCACGCCTGGATTTATGCCGTGCTCATTACAGGGCCTATAGGTGCCGTGCGCTCAGTAAACACAGGGAGGGAAGCAGTTACTGACTGCCATGGTCTTGTTCCATCTTTTGTGTTTGTCTGTGCATCTCCTCACGCACTGGGCTTAATCTCCTGCCGTCAGGAGGGAAAAAGCACAGTCGTGTTCAAGGATAGGACAAAAAGCTTTTGCCTAGCAGGACCAGGGACCTTCCCACCGTCCAGCCCATGGCACACAGGTTCCTTCTCAGCTCCTGGGTCCTCCTGCAGCACTCCTGCAGCACTCCCCTCTATTTTTATCCACGGATGAATTGGAGACTCCTGCTTGAGTCCTGCTGGTTTCAAGGGCGAGGAGGACAGCGACAGCGCAGCTGACACTTCCCTACACCAGGGACATGGTGGGAGGGAATCCTACGCCTGAGGGCTGCCTGGAAGGCCGAGGGGCCTTGCCATCCTGCCCGGGTCCCCCAGCCTGGCCCATGCCTGGCACAGCCCTGCAGCAGGGGGCCCGCTTCCTGCACTGCAAGGCCCAGGCCACCGTGCCTGGGGAGGGCCTGATGGAGAATGAATTGGAACAACCAATGGTAAAAATAGTTTCTAAGTCAATCAGCCTTGCCCCTGGAGGAAGGAGGACAGGGTGCGTTTAAAACATTGTGCCTAAAATAAAAAATACTCTCCATACTGGCAACCTATTTTGCTAGGTTTCTCGTGCGCTGTCTCCAAGACCATGTACACACTGTGCCCCCTCCTCCCAAGGGACAGCTGTAGGACACATACAGCCAGGCTTAAAAATAAAGCTGCCAGGCTGCGAGGTATCCTTCAAATGCAGACTGCACCCAAACCAGTCCTCCCGTAATCCTCAGCTGATAGAGAGCGGATGGGATGGGGTGGGGTGGGGTAGGACAGGATGGGACAGGATGGGACAGGCAGGCGAAGCCCTGCACGTGCTGCCTGGCGCTGAGGGCTGGAGCACTGCGGCCGCAGGACCCACGCACCAGCTGCTGCCCCAAACACCCCAGCACGGGTCTCCCTCAGCTGAAGCAAGAAGCCCCCGACGTCAGCCCTTCACCCCCCGTCAGCCTGCACAGAAGGTGCCTGCTGCTGGCCTCCCGCCTTGCTGAGAGGCACAGAAGCCCAGGAACCGTCCCAGCACCCCTCGGCTCCCCCGGCACAGGAGGCATCGGGGCGGTGACGCAAGCACCAGCTCAGCAGCAGGGTTCCAGCTGCCCCAGCCGGGACTGCCGTTCTGTGGCATGGGCCCACGCTGTTGTTTCGGTCGGAGTTGCCTTTCAGTATCACCACGAAACAAGCAGCCAGACTTTGCTTTTTTTTAACAAGCACTGGGATGGAAAAGTTCCCAAAATACCAGAAATACAATCCAAGGCATTTTTCATGCCCAATGAAGCAGCAAAAGAGCAGCTTGAAAAAATGTATTTTAATATATTTTCTATCTCTTTTAGTTTTCTAGTACCGTGTGGGAGGACACGTGAATTTTTTGCTTGCAACAAACTCAGAATATTCTGTTATTTCCCTGTTCTTATACTGTGGGATTTTTTCCACTCTGCCCCAATATCCTCCAATTTTCAGCTGCAGCGTGTTTGCTTTGATGATGCCTTAACCTAGAAATAGTCTGCAGTTGTTTACCCACTGGTAGAGCTTCAAATATTATATTCTCACATTTTTAAATCAGTGCAGACACCTGAGACAAAAACTGTCCCAAAAGCTGCCTACAGGAGCTACATGCTGGTCACTCTTTCTTGTCAAGGTTGATTTATTGCCTCCTTGCTGTTCAATTTCACATTTTGTCCTCATCATATCCGTGGCTCATGATCATTCTAGGCTGACCCTTGTAGGGCAGGCAGGGAATATTGATAAAACAATTATCTGTTAGCCGTTCATTTGATTTTCCATTTCAATTACGGATTGCACGAGGCAAAAGGAAAAAGATTGCATCATTGATTTTTCTACCTTACAACAGTAAAGAGTTGCTTTGATGGTTATAAAATGAATGCAACTCGACCATGCTTTTAAAGGTCATATTTTTTGTTTTACTATATTTCTTAAAAGCCTTAATATATGCAACTGTACAAGGGTAGGAAGAGCGGATCGTCGGCTCAGGCACAAAGCACACACACGTCAGAGAAACACCGGTGGAAAAAAACACTCACTCGGATGTATTTACAATAAATCCGATCTGCCCAAACAAACTCCTCAGCATCATCTCACAGCTGAGACGTGGCTCTGCAGTCAAGCGCCTGCCTGCAAATGCCTCTCCTTGCATGCAGCTAAGGAGAATTTAACAAGCTGTTCCTGGAAAAGTGGCCTCCTGCCTGATGGAAAGCTCCACGCTCCGTCTCTCGGCTCCGTGGTATTATTGCACATTAAGAGTTTGTTCAATTCACGTAGTATGCAGAGAGCTGCTACGGAAAGAGACGTATTATCCCTACTAAACAGAACTATGTTAAAACTTCACCTATCTGAGAGGATGATAATGTGCTCTTGCCAGCCAGTGATCCAGGACGGTCACAGTCGCGCGGAACGGTGCTGAACCTCCTGCACTTCATTACGGTTCAGCGCATGGTACAGCTCCGGGGGATTTTCACATGGCCGACCCTCGCACAAGTTCAGCCTTTGATCAAGGTTTAGCGCGCCTGGAGTGGCCGCGGTGCAGGAAAGGGTTTCCATTTTCTGTGTCATGGGGTGCCAGCGCTGATCTCCTTAAAGCCCTAGAGTTTTCTTCCAAGACTGGATTACGCGCAGCAATTAAGGTAATGAACTGGCTGAGGTAACAAAGCATAATGATCTCTTTTGTCCTTTGAATGCTTATGAACTCCGCTCGTTCACAATAGTCTGGAATGCAAAGCTTTCTCCAACACTGCGGCTTAAAACTGTGTAAAAATGATTACTTCCATTATGCCTTCATGGTTTGACATTTTTAATTTAAACACCTGTAATATTTAAGCATACTTCTCAGAACCAAAATACCCACTCTCAAAGAATGCTAGCTTGTAATTCTTGTAATATTTTGACATCTTATGAGCATTATTTTAATGCCTGAAAAGATAATGTGATGAATCCATTACAAATATATCAAAATATCTGTATAAGGGACTGTTTCTCACTTTTTGTTTCAAAACAACGGATTTCTTTAAATAAGGCACAACGGCTGAGAGAGCAGCAATATTTTCATGAGGCAGTACACCGCGTCAATAATGGAAACCGCCGAGCCACGCTGCCTCTGCGTATGTGCAGACAAATGCAACAGAACTTTCACTTCAAATGAAGTCCTTTTATGCTGTATTAAATACCGCCTTGCACTTTACAATCCTTTCTGAGCACAGGGTATTTTTATCCAGCTATTTCACTTTTTTAAAGCGTTTACTTAAGGTTTTATTTATTTATCTTAAAACATCTGGCTACTTCTTTTACCTTTTTTTCAAATTTTTTGCATGATATAAACCTTCTGCACTGCAGAATCCGCTGCACTCTGATCTTTCATCTTAACACATTTCCAGCCCCAAATTTCACTTCAATCTCACCTCATCTCTCCATACTACATTAACCCCTGGCAATTGCCTTCCAAATGACCCCATTAAGCTGTAATTGCCTCAGCAGGCCTGCACTTTCGCTTGTAATTCTGTACCTCTCATCTCCCAGACGTTCTCTCAGCATCATTTCGTGTTCTGGCTCCCTTCACTGAGCTCAGCTTATGACCTCGCTGCACCATGGCCGAAATGACTACTAAAAGCATAACAGAGACGGAATTCCATTACTTATTTTTAAAAGTTCTCTGGTGCCCTAATGTAATATTCTTTGGGGAGTGTTGTCAAGGATACCAAGCACCAGCCATTAAAACCTTTTGTTTCCCAAGGCATTCCGTCTTTTATTAATAAATAAAGATAAAGAGAAGCTCATCCACCCTCCAGAAAGTCAGTGTGTGTCTGCAATGGTCTGGTACAACTCAAAGCCTTATTCTGCCCCTTTTATTTAGAGAACAGCTGGGTTACACCTAGGAGCAAGGAATCGCAGGCTGGGAGCTGCGGCTCGCTCTTCCCGGCAGAAGTGCTGCCGTGCACAGATAAATTAAAGCTGTTCTGCAGATAATTTTCAGGAGCAACTCGGCACAGTAATGCCTGCCTTTAGCATATGCTCCCCTCTCACCTATAATGAAAATTAAAACTGAGGTCTGGGTAGCCCCAAGCATAGACACCGAACAGAGGAAAACACTAGAACTATCATATCCCACTGTCACCGCTAACAGTCCATCAAGGATAACGGGAATCCCCAATGGGGGCGAACAAAACAGCATGGCAAAAGCTGGCTAATCCTTTAACCGGGTTTGTGGCTCAAATGCGTTAAGGAGGAACCTCCTGCTCACGGCTGTTGTGAGACGGCCAGGAGACATATATTTTAGATTGAAAATTAATTGGTGCTGGATCCAAGCAAGCCTTTGTAGCAAGCAGTAACCTTTTCATTTTATGGTCATGACACTGAAATATTAAGAGCCCTCTTCTCCCATAAACTATATAAACAGAGGCACTCTGAAAAATGGAGGTAGTTTTTTTCTGTGGCAGAGAAGGAGTTTTACTCTTAATTCACAACAAAGCCTGGCGCTGAGGCCGGGGGTGGCAGCGGGCCTGGCTGCTGGGGGGGCCGCGGCACCGGGCCCACGTCAGGGCCTTCCCACAGCAGCAGCCCGGATGGCCGCCGATGGGAGCCTGGCCCGGCCGTGCCCCTTCCAGCTCTGCAGCACCGGCAGCAGCACCGGGCCCGGGCCGGGAGAAGCGGACCGACCCTGCTGTGAGTGGGAGGCCTGCCCTGCCGCGCTGCTGCACCGCCCGCTCACAGAACCTGGCCATCCACCGCTGGGTGCGGGGCTGCACAGTGTGTGCGACCTGCTGCCTCTGTCCTTACACACATGCTCCTCACCGCCATTCCGAACAGCGCGGGACCAGGTCAACTCTCCACCTGACTCGGCAGACCCAGATGTTTGGGGCTGAATTCGTTTTAACCACATTTGCTGTTATAATGAGTCAGCGTGGATTTCTAGCCAAGAAACAGATTTTATTCCTGAGTCCCAACCAAAGGTGTATTCCTGAGATTTTTTCATTTCTCCCCACTGGTGAGATGGAGACCTGTGCCCTAGGATGTCCGTGTACCCGCGGGGCTGGGGGGTGGCACTGCCTGTGGGAGCACGTCACGTCTCTGTGGGAACACGTCTCGCTAGCACTGACAGCCGTCCCCGGGGCACGGCCTGTGCCTGCGGTGCCCCACGCACGGTGGTGTCCTCTGCACCTCTGGGCACTGAGGCAGCTCCGGACAGTTCCTGCAGGGGCTGTCCCTCAGCCTCAGCCACGTCCCCTCTGACTGTCTTCGGGGGAGAACTGACATAGATACAGGATAGAGTCAGTCTAATCACTTATCTGCTCCAAAGGTATCAAAGGAAATCAAAAATATAAGGTAACTTCCACATAAAGGGACGATTTCTGTGGGCAGATGTCCAAGCCTGTCCTCTCCCTGGCTGCATGTAGGCTGCACGCTGCAGCCAGTACCACAGCTCTGTCTGTATTTATTCTACACACCAGCCAGGATATTTCCATTTCATGCATCACTCACGTTTTGTACTGATTCCACGAAGTCAGTGCTTACATTTAACATAAAACCAAGAGGAACTCTAATTGGTTTGTTGTTGCTATTGTTTTGAGATTTCAGTTTAGGCTCATTGGGCACCATTTCTGTCTGTTTATCAGTGAAGCTTATGTTATTAAAGTGAAAAGCAGAGTCGGGAACCTGAGTAAAAAGTCAATGTAAGTACTTACTTTATTTTTGTTTGCTTTAAAACGAACTTTGATTTTATCATAGTCTGCTCGTCTGTAAAGCAAAGATAATGCCATTCCTGTCAGCAGCCTGGGGAGAGATTATCAGCACCAACAAAGGCCACAGACACCAGACCCGATTCTGTCCCAGTCCACCATAAGCACACAGCAGCACCGGGCTTTGCAGTGCTGAGGCACAGCGCTGAGCGTCACCTGCCTGCCAGCACCACGCTGGCCCGTGCTCCCCAGCACCCAGGAGCAGTGCAGTGCAGTGCCAGCATACTCATCCTTGTGCAATATTTTGGCTTTTCTCCTTCGGTAATGATAAACAGAATCTGCACAAAATTTGTTGGGCTTTTCCATGCAGAGGTTACATGAATATTGCCAAAAATGAACCTCGGAAACGCTACAAATATCCAAACAACTGAAATCACTGAAGACAAAATACATCCATCTCCAAAACCTTGCAATATTTCTTGTTTGTCTAGTTATTGAAGTAAACACCAGTTAGAGAGGCACTTTATCGCCATTTCCAGAGCTACTGGACATGTCTAATGAAAACAGCAAGTCATGAAGCATAGCATGGCATCAATGCCATAGCAGAGGGAACTATGAAAAATGAGCTGTGCTCCTCGTATTCCAGAATCCTTTTTGTCTCCTCCCTGCGAGCCAACCTAAATAACTCCCTGCCCCATTTGCTTCTCACCCTCTCGGCGAGGGCCGTGTCCCTGAGCTCTGCACGGGCGTGCCGGGGACGCAGCACCTGCACGGGAAGGCTGGGTGAGTCACAGTCACGTTCCAGAGAAGAATTTTCTGAATTCCAGGAACGATGGCGTGGAATTAAGAAGCAAAGGAGAACTGAACATGAAACACTACTGAATAAGACCCAAGAATAGTTTTGCAGGTTTGACTGTTTTGGTTGCAATGTCAGTAGAGCTGATACTGCACAAAATGGCAGCCAGAGAGACCACATGTAAAATGAACAGCCCATCCGCACAGTCTCAAGAGCAGCACCGATACGATGCACACGGAGGTGCTGCCCGCCAAGCAAGCCGTTAGAGAAAAGCACAGCAGTTTCCCAAGCTTCCTAAGAATATCTCTAGTTTGGGAACATTCTCTCTGCCTTTCCAAAGCTTTCCACCTGTGACACCATTCCTGGAGCTGCAGTCACACGCGTCCCATCTTCCCTGTTCCCAGTTGGTCAGGGCTGTGTCACTGCTGGTCCAACTGCTTTGGGAGAGACGCCGGCGGCAGCGGCTCAGTGGGGCACGCAGTGCTGCACACACGGCTGGCAGGTGCCTGCTGTCCCAGAGCCCACGTTGCAGCACTCCCTGGGCTGCTGCAGGACCAGCACGGGGCAGGAGGGTGCCGTCAGGATACTGCCCGGCTCCACAAGCAGATGGAGAAGGCTGCTAGCCACTCACAGCCTGACAGGACAGATTTGCTGTTGGTTAGGGTTAACCTCCTCAGAAGGGATGATTACGGCATCGTTAGGAGCCCTCTCACCATCTGTGCTGGGCACCGGAATTGTTTTCTCCTTCATCTTCGGATGCATGTGATGAATGGACAAGGAGAAAAGCCAGGTGCTGCCCCCAGGAAGAGCTCTCCCCCTGGTACCTCACTCACCACTGGCCTTTGGTGGCAGTGAGAGCCAGCTCCGGCAAGGAAGGTTTGCAGTGGGGCTGAGGAGCACCTGGAGGAGCCACGTCCGCCAGCAGCTCCCAGAAGGGCGGCAGCTTCCCAGCACCACGGGCTGCGTCCCCACGGCTGTGCCCTCAGGAGCAGGCAGAGCCCGGCTGGCTGCAGCACGATCTAGCTCTGGCTTTTACTGCTAGTGTGCACAGTGGCAGAGCCATTTTTAATTGAAAAAATAAATACAGTATTTTGCATTGCCTTCCTTTTGAACCTTGCGCCAAGAGTGAAATCTTCTGTTTCTACCAGAGCAGCTAGCTTGTGTCCTAGAGGACACATCTGACGAGCTCTATCCTTTACTCATTTTGGTTCCTCAACATTTTCACTTTTAACTTCTAATTAACTCCTAATCCCTAAGCTCCCAAGGAAATTCTCAGTTATTCTCTTTTCTGCTCCTCAGTTCTCAGCGCTGACAGACACGAGCGCTGTTCATTTCATTGCGGTGACACACACAGAATCATGCGGTAATATTAACATGTTACACAGACACACTCGATCCAAGTTACATCAATCCCTGTGCAACAAACCTGAATGAACTATAGATAGGTCCTATAATTCAAAGCAAGAACTGAGCAAGAAAGAGGAAATTATGTGGATAATAAGACACCTACAACCTATTCAGCAATCTTTCCACGGTGACCGGTCCAGCAAAACACCGTTCTGTACTAAAGGCAAACAATGGAAACTAAAAGCATCTACAGCCCCCATTATCAAATGTTTCACACAGAAAAAAAAAAAACCTCCTTTTGTAGGTAAAATGATACAAAGCAGAAGCTGACGATAAATTTTTCCTTTCAGTTTTAATCAGGCTTCCTGTTGTAAAAGCTCAGCAGACAGTGACGCGAGACACTGCCTCCCAACTTCGGTTCACCTTTGCCGTTCCACCAGGGACACCATGTCAAGATTGTTCAGCTTTTTTGATGAGTGCTGCGTGGGTAACTAATGTGTAAATGCAGATACGTATAGAAAGCAGTTTTGACAGTGATGTATTGCAACTGGTTCCAGATGTCGGCAAGGGATGCTCGGCCAGGCACCTGGGGCTCGCCTGCCACAGAGCTGCACCAGCACCAAACCAGTCTTCAAGCAGATCACAAGGCTTTAACTCTCCAATTATAATCTTATTAAACAACCATCACTCGAGCTTCTGCTTCTCCTCTTCCAAGATGCCTACAAAATATCTCTGTGTTGTTGCTCACATTTTAATTTTAATTAAGGGGAGATAAGCTGCAATGTGAAGCTTTGCATTAAACTTTGCAGCTTGGCTGTCAATGGGAACCTCAAAGAAAGATGCTGAATTGGTCAAAATTAACCTTGTATTAATTTTTAATAATTTTTATATCACTATACTACATTTTGCTCACTGCACGTGCCAAACGTTTAATTAGATGCCCCCTAACTGCTGAAGTAAATGCTGAAATGGTGCAGCAAACACTGTTTCCCAGGGAAAATTACGGACAGGCAGTGAATTTGCCTTCGATAGCAGAGCAAATGGCTCCGGAGATTGTTTAAAGAACGCCTTGCTTAGTGATTGTGAAATCCACTGGGAATACACTGTTTAGAAACAGTATCTACCCACAACTTGTATGCACTGTGGCAAGACACGGGCAGCCTGCGGGCGGGAGGGCAGGACGCAGCACACCTCCACAGCCGGCCCTCCTGCTCCGCCAGCGGGGAATTTTAAATAAAAATAAAAATGTGTATTGAAAAATTAAGTAATTAATTAGTGCAATAACAGTCACACTGGATGCACAATTAATGTTGACAAGCTGCTGGAAGATGTGGCCAGAGGAGTAACTAGGCAGAGTGCGCGTTACGTTCCAAAGAGCAGCGTTTAACCTAGAAAACTGATAAAGTTGCTCTTCTTACAGCAGAAGTGTTTGTAGCTCAGCTCCAACATCAGCGTTTGGTCCAAAGGGAATTTTTTCAAACAACCTGTCTGTCTCCCTCCTCCTTCAACACCAAACTCGGAGCTCCAATCAAAACCGCTCTCAGGGGATCGCCCTGCAGCTCCGCTCCCTCCATGTGGTTTTGATATCAGGCGCTCGCTCATTGATCAAGATAGCTGCAGAAAGCAAGCTTGCAGCTTATCCCAGAACAAAGAGGGAGACCTATGCTGCTGATTTTCCCTATCACATCAAAGGGTTCAGGGCGCGTCTAATAAAAGCGGGAGCAGAGATGAGGGGCGGTGCTGCCCCGGCGCCGTGTGCCCACCCGCAGCCGCCAGCTCAGCGCCGGGACCCGGGATCCGCAGCACCCTACCAGGAGGAACGCGTCCCGCTGCGGCCTGGTCAGGCAGGCTGGGTCTAATGCCACTCGGCATATTGACTGGGGGGAAAGACAGGCTGAGCAGTGCCTGTTACTTCTCCAGTTGGATCGTCAAATTTATTTCCAACCTGCATTTAAATGATCAACCTGTAAAATTTTATCACCAGCACAAAATACACTAATGAACAGTGCCAGATAGCACAGGAGCCGTAAACTCTCCCTTTCGGCTGCTGGGGCTCCTGTTACAACACACCCTTACTGGCTATTTGTGCACCTGCTTCCCACGGCCACGAGAACCACTGCTGGGGCCGGGCTTCCTCCCAACTCCTGCAACAGGAAGATGGAGCTGGCCAAGCTAGGAGAGCAAGCTGCAGGGCGTCCTGACTGACCTAGGAGCTTTTCAATGGCAGGCTCTGCATTTTGACATGGCAGACCAGAACCAAAGGACCTTTTACTTCCTTAAAGCAGAAACTGATAAAAAAAAAGGCCTTTTCCTGCAGTCCACACGTCAGTCTGGGAGTGAGATGGTACAGGTACTTCACAAACGATGCGTTCATATATGAAGCAGGAGTGCTGACAGCAGTGCATACACGGATGTGCACACATGTGTACACGTGTGTGTGTGTGCTTATGGGCACATGCACAACTCTTGCTAGGTGCTGGCCCTTTGCTTCTTTTGCCCTGCTGGCAGCTGTTGGAGGAGGTTCAGCACTGCCCTCACCAGATTCCCCAAACCTGTACAACAGCCCACAGGCAGAATGCAGGGACACGGGGCAGCGCCCTGCAGCACACGCTGGCATCCCCCAGCCCTGCCCCTCCCTGGGGGCCTGACGTGAGGACCTAGCAGCACTTCTGGGCACTGCCTCAGTACTTCTTCATGCCCTGCGGTAATTTCTACTCCAATTTTCTAATTTGTTTTCTGTTTCCTGGCTAACAAACTGGATGGAAGTCATGTCTGGAAAATCCCAAAACGACTCGGGCAGCTAATAGCAAGGCAGAATATTGGGCAAGTAATTAAGATGGTTGGATAATTGCAAGGAATGTTAATTCTCCAGGCTCTGTTGCTCAGCGCAGTGCATGGTTTGCAGCCACAATCCCACAGTGGGCATTGCACCCCCTGCGGGAGCAGTGCCACCCATACAGCAAACCACTGGATCCTTCCAGAAATCCCATCTGCTCCACGTGTGCTGCTGCTGGTGTGCACCCTCTGCTGCCTTCAGAAGGAGAAGATGAGGATGAGGAGCCACGGGTGGGCACTGAGCACAGACCTATTCCTGCAGAGAATGCTCCACATTCAAAACCCAGCCAAGTTATCGGGGTCTGCGGGGTCCCCCTCATAGTCCCTGTGCTGGGCCCATTCTGCACAAGCTAGACAACCCAAGCCCTCTGCACTAAAATACGCCCCCAACACACAACTGCTCTGCGTGTTTGTGCACCACGGTGGGTTTGCTAAGTCAATAACTTAGGAAGCAGATAGGAAACTTAGGTAGGAAACAGAAGTACCAGGCATGTGTGCTACCAGACAATGGGAGCATTGAAGCCCACCTGCTGCTGTGCTCAGTCTTGCGCAGCCTCCCTGTGGGACACGGAGCCTCTACCCACAAGGCACATTTTGGTTATACTGATACAAAAGTTGCTAAAGAATACAAGTATCTCATGGTTGCCATTTGCAACTGAACTACAAATCATCAATATGTTTAGAGAACCTTCCCCATGCATCTGACTCTAAGTAAAACAGCAAATGAGCTAAAAGCTGGGCTTCAAACAGACAGAATGTCAATGCAAGTAGGAAACATATTTGGAGAGGGAGCTGGGAAGCCCTTTCTCACGCAGGGAGTCTTCAGTGTGGAATGGCCTAGCAGGCAAATTCAGCCAGGCAGAAACGTTAAGATCGTTCAAGAAACAATTAGATAGCATCATGCGGGGAACAGAGTACTTAGCAGAGAATGCACCCCGATGCTCCGATGGGCTTTTACTCAATTTAACAATGTATCTCACAGCCTCACGGGCTTCAGTATCCACTCTTCTAGGGCTGGGCAGTGAGTTGTGAAGAACTTTCCAGCGACAAGTATTTTAGAAAATTATTCCCCAGCCTGGGAGAAACCGGGTCATGGTGAAGGGCTCCTGTAGGGGTGGGAGGTGGCAGCAGGACGCGGGCACGTTGCATTTCGTGAGCACCTTCTGCCACGCTCGGGCCTGCCGTGCGGTGCGAGGGACCCAGCTGCTGGCGTGAGCAGAGCAGCACGGCACGCGTGAGCAGCACGGTGCCCGCGGCAGCAGGCCCGCTCTCACCAGCCGCGGGTAGGAGGCACAGCGCCGTGGGGACACTGCGGCTCTCTGCAGCCACTGCCACACCAACGGCACGAGCAGCGCTGCCCTGCAGTGCCTGCTGCAGAACAAAGTCAGGTTCCAGCACCAGGTGCTGGCTGCTCTTTCTCTAGAAACAACACTCGGGCACAAACTGCTAAAGGTGACAAAAACGCCTGAGTGCTATCGACACGAGACCCCACACTGTGACTTGAACTAACAAATATTTCACAATCCTTATGTGAAAATTCACAAAAGAAAGGAATTACTGGAGGTACACAGTCCTCCACCACAAAACCAGGAACATGGTTAGGAGCATGGGAGCTTATTACAAATATTCTCCCTGAAAAATCATCACCATCATCAAAAATTGTATTTTAGGACATAGACATTAAGAATACGCTGCCCTAAAATGTGCTCTTTATCTCAGAGACAGCATGAGTGTGCACCATGTGATGGAGCAGTTGCTATGGAAATGCTCTTTATTGAATAGCGGACTAAACAAGTGCATAAAACCCATTTACAGAACAGCATGTACAAGTCCATGAAACTCACATAGCACGCCAGCACAGGGTTTCAGGGCCATGCAAAAGCAGAGACACCGGACCGCGGCGGTACCTGACACACAGCTGGCCGTCCCCAGGCACACACCGCAGCAGGACACGGGGCCTGGACGCGTCCCACCGCAGGGCTTTCCTTTGCCGGGTGCAAGGTGAGCAGCCAGCGCCCCGCACGCGGTGCTCGGCGGGGTGCAGGCACGTCCCCACGTAGCAGCACGGCCATGCCCATCACCTGCGTGTGGCAGAGATATCCTGTGGCGCTCGGGGCAGCCGAGCAACAGCACTGCTCCCTGGGTGGCTGGGCAGGAGCTGGGCGACGCGGAGCAGTCGGTGCAACGCCGTGGGCCGCCAGGAGCCGGGGGACAGCTGAGGTTCAGCTGCTCTGGAACGGAAGCAAGCGTGTGGGCAGCACCGAGCGGCCACAGCCACCGGGCAGGGCAGGGCGTGAAGCGGGGAGCGTGGCGGCACGGGGACACCAAGGCCTGCAGGACGGGCACACCGGGACGCAGCTCTGCAGCGGGTGCACCGCCCGCAGCACAAAGCACGGAGGCCACTTCTCTCAAGTACTACACAGGGAGGGCACAGAACTAAGTTTGCATTCCGCCATCATTTCCAAAACTTGTTTGCTAACATCACATTTTTTATTTTACTTATTTAGGGAAAATTACACAATTCTTCATAGCACAGTTTAAAAATAACTCCACTATTAATGCAGGCCCTTTATTTAATCACTGGCTAATTTACTCCTGACAGAAAGTAAATTCCACTATTTTCTGTGAGGCTTTATGAAATTGCCATCATTTTTAATTAATTCTTAATTAAAATATATTACACCACAGCTTCTACCCATCTCTCTTGATATTCTAACATAATCAATTCAAGACCATTTACATATCATTAATTAAAAGCCTTCCTCTCTCATCCTTAAAATCATAATGAGGCTCTATTTCTCATTAGCAGCCTTTAAGGGATAAAATAACAATACAGACAAGAATGAACGGTAATTTCAAAAACCTCTCTTCTGCTCTCAGGGCTTCTCAGACTGGACAGCGACACTTTGGAAGTTCTCCGCTTGAGGAGTTCCCGAACATTTTGTACAGACAAATAAATAAGCCACCAGCACCCAGGCTGTGTCCCAGCCCTCCACCAGCCCCGGGCACAGGGAACTAACGCCAGGCCCTCCCGTCCCCAGGCCCAGGCTGGGAGCAGGACACGGGCAGCCCGGGGTGGGCGCGGGGCAGCGTGCGGGACTCAGCCCTGGAGCCGACTGCGGCGCGGTGTGGGCTGAGCTGCAGCGGGCGCAAGGCTTCGGCCACGCAGCCAGAATGCACCCGCAGCACGGAGCGTCCTCAGCTCCTTTGCTTCTGTCCAAAGCCGTAATGACTCCCCAGACCATTCTCAGTTGCTGCACACAAAAATATTTCAAATCCCAAGACTTAAATATGCATGGGGGACAGCGATAGATAGAAATTCAAATTTATACGTGTTGTTGTTTTCTAGTACCTGCCAGTGTTGGGATGAAATATATCACACCCGTATTAGCAAGGAAGGGCTGAAATAGGAAAGATAGTGTTAAGTTCCAATAATTAAACTCTAGAGCCAAGACATGTTTCACGTATTCATAAATGAGCTGTGATATATGCTGCCCTGTAAAGAATTATCACTTATTGATAATGAAAGGTAAAAATTAACCACCTATTTCAGCGGTTCTTCTCCTCTTCCAGAAGTTTAAAACTGCATACATTTCAGAAAAGATTTACTGCAACTCATGGCTTTTAACCTACTATTTTCAATAGTTTGTCCGTGAGTGAGGAAATTAATGCAACTTCCACGAAGATTATTTTTACGATTAGTGTAAAATAAAATTTCATGGCACATCTTTTGCCTTGAGCAGCTGGGACAATGACTGCCTTTTCTCGCTCTCAAAAAGAGACTGAATTAAACCTTAATTTGTTATTGCCTTTTTAAATACGGTTTATTATTCACAGCAATTTCCAGGCAAACCCTGAGCAGAGAAGGGAAGCAGAGCTACTATCAGAGAGTGACAAAAAACAACACAAGTAATAGACAAAAAATCAGATCTATGTCTCAGGAATGTTATGCAGAGTTATTGTCACCAACATTAACGATATCTAGGTGCTGCATATCAGGCAAATCAGATTTATATCACTGTCTTCTGCCAATTGCAGGTGCTCCACCACAAGTTGTCAAGACAGCCTGTCTGAGTCTTCACACGTCAGACAGAATCACAGCACTTGGTGTTTTGGTCTGTTGACAGCAATTTATTTTGATGTGTTGTCACAATACGGAATTCTTCGAGGCTCTGCACCATGGTGCCAGCGAGTCCTACTGTACTTTCCTGCTGCCAGATGCTACAGGTTCATACAGGGAAAAAACACTGACAACTAAAAAAAAAAGAAAAGGGAGATTTTGTAAGTGTTCAGAAGATGCCGGGGCTGAGGCATGTACTGTGAGTGCAGCCGAGCAGTGTGAGCCCCGGCCTGGCCCAAGCGCCGCGCAGTGTGAGGAGCTCATATCCTGCCCACGTCCTGCCCCCGGCCTGCTGGCACTGCCCGGGGCTTCCAATGCAACGTTTGCTGAGGCACTTTGGCCTTCCCCAGAGCCCCCCCTGCCTCTCCCCGTGGGGCACACAGGGCTCAGCCCTGCCCCGCGAGGCGCCCAGACGCACACTGCGCCAAGCAATGGGGCACGGCCCCCTCTGCACCGTGAGCTAACGCCTCTGGCTTTGCGTGGCCTTCCTCAGCGGTGCTGTCTGAAAACAGTCCAAAAATTCAAGCTCCCTCACTTCTTTCAGCGAACACGTGGAATGTCACTCCCAAGGTATTTTATTGACCACATCCATTTTGAATCTCTTGATTTTGAGGGCTCGGGTTTCTCGCTCTGCCCGGCGCTGGCTGCCCCGCCGTGCCCCCCCCGCAGCACGCCACGCACCAGGAGCATTTCCTGAGGAAAAAATGCTGACTGCAAAAAAAGAATGGGGAAAAAAGGAGAGGTAAGTAAAAGCGGGGAATTCTTCTCAAGGACTACTTGATTAGAAACAACCACATTCATATTCAAACCTTTTAGAAGCGAACTTGCCTCTCTCAACAAGGTGTCTCTGTGGATATTTGCCCTGCTTTGTTATGGGACTCCCGACACTTCTAATAGAGCTTCTAAATAAAAAAACCAGCACATTTGTACTGCCAGGCAATAACCTTCACATTTTACTCTTCATTCATAATGAAAATTAAGGGCACGTGACCTGCATGCTAGGTGGCTTTCTGAACCACATGCAGGCAACTGTAGAAAATCCACGGCAGCAACCACTGCAATCATAAAGAGAGCGCCTGGCTGCGTGCAGGGGGCTCCGCGAAAGCAGCAGGCACCGCCGGCACCGCACAGCCCTCCTGAGCACAGGGCTGGCTGGCAGGAGCTGCATTCGTATGCCGTGGTAATGCCATGTGAAAATCTGTTTGTGGTTATTTTTCATTCAGAAATGTGATACAATAAAGATATCGCTATTATTCAGTGTTTATACCGGAGGAAAAAATAACTAATGCAATTTGATCCCATACAAAAGCACAGTGCTCGCAGAAAGGAAGGCTGTAATTTGACAATCAACCCTTACGGAACAAACTTGATGTGCTGAAATGTTTATTCCAGGAGAAATACTTCCAGAGAATATTTCAGTGAAATGGGGTAAGGAGTAGAACACCGATATGAAAAACATTCCCACTCATGATATAATGGTAAGTGCCGCCTCGCGTGCACCAGGGAACGGGCTGCACGGAGCAGAGCCCGCTCGGGAGCAGCCAGGACCGCTGGCGATGTGCGGCTGCGGCCATGAGCAGGCGATGCCAGTGGCCCAGCTCAGCCCACATCTCTCCTGGCTCACTGGCCTCTATCGGAGCTGGAAATGAGGGCTGCAGTCCGTGCCGCCCGCTCCCACGCAGCCCCGGTGCCGGGCTGGCCGTCCCGCAGAGCCCCGTGCCGGCCGTCCCCGGGTGCACTCTGCCCAGTGGGCTCACAGCCCGAGCAGAGAGCGGCACGGGGCCGGGCTGTGCTCCTCACACTGCTTCCTGACAGTGCTGTGTGAGAGACCGGCGATACGAATAAGGGAGCTGGGCTGCTGTACTCCATGTGGGCAACTTGCCATTTGATCCTCATATCCAAGTGATCACTATAACCAAATGGAGTCAATGACGCAGACACCAATTAACACATGCCACTCCGATTTGCTTTTCTGTGCCATACTTTATTAAACACTTTCAGAAGTAATTGAACAACATTGTTACACAATTAAGCACTATACAGTACTGCACTTTAAAACAAAAGCTATGACAGTTCTGTACTCTATTAGTGCTGTTAGATACTGTGTAATGTGGTAAGTAATTAAAAGCTAGAACTACAGTACTGTAACAATCCTAATCAGACTCCAATTCCAGTAGCAATAGAAGTATATTAATTTTTTAATACGGTGCAAGTACCTCGGGGTTATTGTACAAAATTCGCACATTTCCTGCTGCAAGAACAACCAAAGACACCCTCGGTTTCTGTCGAGCTACAGCTGGTGCACGCAGCTCCACCACGCCCGTGCCAGCATCTGTGACAGCAGGCACCCAGCCGGGCCCGGCCGGAGCCGCACGGGATGGGAGCCCCGTGCCAGGGGACCCCAGCGCTTCCTCACCGCTTGCCACAAGCTCTCAGTGCGAAGGCTGCACGGCAAGGCAGCCTTACTGACACGGCATGACAGACTCCTGCACAAAACAGACAAATCCGCTCTTGCAGCCTGTGTCACCCAGTGACTGAGGTCAGCTGCCAGCAGGGCTCCAGCCCTGGGCTGCAGAGTACGCAGACAAACACTGCTCCAGCAGGCTCCCAGCCCTGCCCCTGCCCCGGCCCCTTTCCTTGCTTCACGTGAAGGTACATTCTGCATAAAGCAGGGATTCCAGAAGGACAGAGAAATCAGGGAGGTGTACAAACAGGGCACTGTTTTGTAGAACTGTTTACAGAACAGTCTTGCTGCTGCTGGGCTTCTCTGGCACGTGGAGGTGGCGGCTGCGGCTGGAGGTGCTCAGTGCCAGCACCGCTGCCCCACGTCAGAGGCTGCACTCGCATGAACCCCTCCAGCTTCAGGCTTTCAGAGTAACAAAATGTCACTGTTACACTCATCAATTCCGCAGTTCTAAGCACAGTAAGCAGCTGCAGCATTAATATGTCTTTCTATTCTCTCTGGAGATGATATTCTGTCGCCGTACTATATAACTGAAATGATGTGTGCGTACTGAAGCACTGTGGAAATCTAACTATCGACCGTACACCACCACCCAGCCCAACTCCCTCCTCACTGCTCTTCCTGCTCGGCAAGCGCAGGCTGTAAAGCAGGAGGGGACAGCTTTAGCCTGTGTCAGTATGAACCCAACCCACAGCACTGCTGTGCAGAGCAGGAGCTCAACTGGCACTGCACGCCGGGGGACAGGAGGCTCCCACGTATACTCAAGGAATCAGGTAAATGAAAAGTCACTTCTGTACATTGTTTCAGGAAAGATTCTCCTTCGGTAGCATACTCAGGCTCAGAGAAGAGAGCTTTGCCCCTCATCGGTAATGGCATTCAGGCGCCGGCCCTGAATGTTTTGATCCTCACTTCTTCCCAGAGGATAGCGATGTCCACTCAGCAGCCACACGGTTATGCCAATTACAACAGTTGTTCACAGTTCATATCCATTATTTTCAAGGCAAAAAGCCAGGATTTTCAACTGAGAGATGCTCCTCACCATCAAACCAAGCAAAACAATCTGCAACCAAACTCCAAGGCTTGTGCAGCTCACCTCAAATGTAAACAAGCTGGACTGGAAAACATAAGCTTAAATTTGCCTCTCTTTCAGGGAGAATACCATTCAGCGAAGGAAAGAATGCACGAGCTTGCAGAGACTCAAATCTCTTTGCTTCCTCTCTGATAACTCAAATCTTTCTGCTATGTCTCCCCATTGTACCACCCTGCTCCAGTCATCACCATAAATAGCACTCTCACACGCTGAAGGAACAGTATATTCTTTTATTTAGAACATAAGGAAAGAAGGAGCAGGAGACAGGAAGATGTAATTACAATATTTCAGATTAGTGGGATGAGCAGAACCAAAGCAGAGACAACAAAAGAAAGAAGGTTCTCCGTCAGACAGCCAGAAAACAAGTAAGGAACTAGCGCAAAAAAAAAAAAAGACAAAATGAAATAAAGCTTCTCCCTGCTATTCTCAAGTACCAGGCTCAAGGAGAAAAGAGCAAAAAAACATAAAGACAGTGGTTAACAGAAGACCCATCATCCTCATCTCTGGCTTCCTAGCTATTCCTGCTGCAAGGACTAACTCATATTTAAATGGATAAAGCAACAACTAATGCAACACTGCATATCAATGTACAACAGCCTCAGCAATAACCACCCACATTTGCATACAAAAATCAGTCAAGATTCACACCCCTTGGTGTCCTGGGAAACTCAGTGCCGTGTTTATCACAGCATCACCAAGGTTGGAAAACACCTCCAAGATCCAACCAACCACCAACCACCAACCACCAATATTCCCCACTAAACCATGCTCCTCAGTACTGCCTCGACACTACACATTCTGATAGGCTCCCGTTAACTTCATTACGTAAGTCTGAAGATTTAAATCACCAAAACTTCAGAACTGCATTACTATTGCATCACAGTGAAATTTCACCTATTTTGCATACCTACAGAATAGCATGAGGACACAGAAATGTAAGTGGGAGATAAAGAGAGGCTTAAATGAAAGTACTGCAATGGTAACACTAAGCTACACATGGCTTTCGGTTGGAGAGCACACTACACTTCTAATGTCCCAGTCCCTCCTCTTGGAGGAAGAAGTCCTTTCTGATACCAGCACATAAGAACACAGTGAATTTACCCAGTGCTCTTATAAAGCAATGAACGCTCCAAGTGGAGCTGATAATAACATCCCTCTGAAACAGGGAGCCCCACAGCTCCACCTCCACAGCCGTGCGCTGTTCCCTGAATCCTTTCCCTTTTGGTAATCTCATGTTAAATATTCATTTGAGACTCCTTAAGAGTATTCAGAAATTTGTGGACCAAACTTCATGCTACCTGCAACTTTCTTATCAGCTACAAACTTGAGATGGAAGAGCTCTGCTAATCTTTCATCTGTGGTACAGAGATAGTGTATTTGATATGAAAATCAGAGCCTCCTTTGTGTTGGGACTGGGTATGACATGAATGACTGAGAATCATTCGAGCTTTTAACCACGTTTGCAACTAAAGAATTTGACTTAGTTCTCAATGGGCTCTGACAGCCACACCCTCACAACAAATATTCTGGATGTGAAAAGAGATAACATCACAGACAGAAAACACACAGTCTCCACCAGCAGAAAGAACGTGACCTAAAATACATACCTTGACCTCAGCCTCCGTGACTGAAGGGATAAAAACCTCCGTGACTAAAAATATAGCATTTATTGACAGCATTTGGGTACGGATACTCAGTGACACAAATGACCTTTTCCTCCTTCAGCAATCTTTGTGAAGCAAAATTTGCAGTGAAAGTCTCTTGCTTAAGGAATATATGTGCTTATGTCAAATACGTCAGGCCAGGGACTGATACTTGCTTAGGCTTAGAAGTCATTGGGGCTAGGCACAGAAAATAAAATGGCAAAGGGAATACAGTGGTTATTTATTAACTTTATCCCCAGAAGCCTTGTTATATTCCCAAATCACAATCCTATTGGCATGAGAGGCTGTTGAGATGGAAATCTCTTAACAGCTGCCGCTCTAGCTTTGGAGCTCGCACTCCCCTCCGGAGCTGAGTGATGAGGTGGCTTTAATGCTCACTGGAGGTACAGAATTTAATGCACACTATAAAAAAATCATGTACTGCCCTAAAAAAAAAAAAAAAAAAAAAAGCTCAAAATACTCCAACACCCCTTTTTCATTCAACTGTTCCAAAATCAAAATTTGCACCTAAGCTCCCTGCGTTCCTTGACAAGTGCTGCCAAGCACAGGAGCACCCTGCCCGAGGCCTGCGCTGGGAGCAGCCAAGGGGCTGCCAGCCTCACTGACCCCAGCTCCTGGAGATCGTGGGGGGCTGCTCCCAGGCTGACGCGAGGCTTTGCCACTCCCTGCTCCCGCTGCCCTGCGGGGCCGGGCACATTTCAGCCACCACGTGCTCAGCTCAGGGAAGCCCGAACGCAGCGCGACAGCAGAACGCTGCTCACAGAGGATGCAAACAAAAACCCACGACACTATCCAAAATAACAAGAAGCCACATACACTCATAAAGGAAGGAGACAAACTGATTTTAAAAACAAAGCCACAAAATCTGCGTTGCCATGCATGCTGTTTGATGTTGACTATTGTTACAGAAATGAAAGGAATTTTGGATTTATGTCATTAAAGAGGAAGGATGAAAAATCTTCAAGATGCCTACAAGCACAGACATCTTTCCGATTCAGAAAACAAAAACCTAAAAATAATTCTGACCGATTCTGGAAACCAGCCTACCAGCTTTTGGAGTTTGGGTTTTTTTACGGTTGTTGACTCTGGCTTGCAAAGGAGAAGCTCACCGGGAGGAATGCTGGAAACGAGTCTTACCATTACTTGCAAACATACTCACAGTCTTTTAAAACTCCACCCAGCAGAGCTGCCATCGTTGTAGTTCATAATCCCAGATTTGAACAGCTTTCCTGACTGCAAGCTGTCTGGGTAATTGCTAAGCTGTCTGAGAATTACTATTGAACTCTGTCCTTTTTTATCTCAGTGACTGACTACTATTTGTTATTAGTCCAAGTAATAATAATATATTAATGTACACGCTTAATATACAGAAGTATATGTTTATATTGAAACTGCACTGCACTCTGCACCCTTAAGTGTAGAAAAGTACTGTGAGCAGCGCCGGCAGTCACATCGAAAACCAGCTATCAGCTTCCCAAAGGCCATACAACACCATACGCTCAGTATTTAGCAATTCCTACAGATAAAATTCTCAGCACCAACAGACAACGCTGCAACATTCAACTTTCCTAGCCCTGAGCTAGTCGCCATGCTGCACCACATGTTCTCTGGACTCCACAGAAGCTCCACACTCACTTTTTTCTTAAGGAGACCCTCCTACCCCAAAGTCTTGGTAATTGACATTTTCTCCATGAAATGCGCTCCCTGCATCCTTTCTTGTTTTTCAAGCAGAGTGCTAATTTTTTGCTTCCATATACAAAGAATAATGTGTATTTATCTCTAAAGTGAAATACCCCAAAAAAGCCCAATCTGGGGGAGGAGGAATGCTTCCTTCAGGTGCAGTACAGCTATACGGAAGGTTTGCATGTCCAAGTATCCTCAGGAATCTGGTATCTCAGTCGCATGTACCTTCCAGTAAGAAAAATATTTACAGGAGTTTCTATGATATCCATCATTACAACCCTTTGTCACTTGACAGTAATTCCTGACTTCTGATCCAATATGTGTGCATTACAACATGTTTAGAAGTCGAAACAACCTATTTACTTTTAAAATGAAACTGCGAAAGTCAACTTAAGAAAAGAATGCTTTCTTGTTGACCCCTCTATAAAAGGAGAGAAAAGCGGTGAGCAGCAGGGCTGGGCACCCTTCTCCAGGGGCGCGCGGCCGGCAGCGCCCAGCCCTGCCCATCTGCTGGGAGCCTGGCGCGGCGCTGACTGGTGGAGCAGAGCTACAGGAGGGCAGCGGTTGATGCGCTTAATTTCTTATTGGCAAAGCACTAATAAATAATCAAAAATATTTTTCTTTCCTTCTATATTTTATGACATTTTATGAAGGGGACAAATGTATTTTCCTTTCACGGAAATCACAATCTTCTCTTTTCTCATGTTGTAGCATTTTTCCTTGTCACCAAGAGTCATAGTTTTGTCACCCACAAAGAACCAGTTTTCAGAATCATCTGGTAATTTGAATCACTGCATCTTTCACACACACAAAAAAGTATTTTTAGACCTTACGTTTGTGAAGAAAATTCTCATATGAAAATAGCAGAAACTTATTTTTGGAAGTTTCATATGTGAAATTCTAGGCTCTGTAAGACACAAAGCTTTTACTGACTGCTGTTGTGATGGTTATTTCGAGGTAGCTCTGAAAAGACCTTATTCTGAGGCGCTGATCCTTTGTCGTTGTCTCCATGCAGAACTGCCGTGTTGTCCTCAAAGCGCTGCCACCAGCAGCCAACCGCTCTCGGGACGAGGAGGGAGCGGAAGCGCTCAGTGCGTCCCGCACACCTCGGAGTACCTTGGCCGAGCTCTCACTTCCTCTATCTCAGAACGTTCTGGATGCAATTGAAACAGTGAAAAAGAAAACGGTGCAAAACGCGCAGGTTGGGGCTGCCCTTAGAGCTGCCCGTGCCCACAGAGAGCGGAGGAGCAGCTGCGGCTGCTGTGCCACCAGCGCTGCCGCGGCCGCAACGGTGCCCTGCAGATGTGCAGCGCAGGAGTCACGTGGCTACAGAGCTGAGCTGCGGAGTTCCTCGAGACCAGCGAAAAGCACGAATGCTGCGATTCCATGCGACGGTGGCCAGCAAGGAGCAGACAGGCAGAGGCCTGCCCACAGCCCCGCTCCCCAGCACCCTGCGCCCGCACGCCGCGGCCACGCCACCGCACAGAGCAGCCCTGGGATTTCAACAGCACGCACCGCATCCAGCGATTTTCAAGATTCCTTTCACTGTAGAAGCAATGCGACACACGCTCTCGTATGTAAATAATGCTTCAAAACAATCACATAATAATTATTCAGTCCAAACAGAACAACAAACACTAATTAAACTGAATAGAAAACAGTGCAGCGGAGAAAAGCAGGCAAAGGGCCTGTGCCATTAGTAGTGACTGCAACCTAAAATAAATCCTGCGCGTAGGAAGGTGCCGTGTAAGGACCTCCACCTAACTTGTTGTTCTGTTATTTGCACTGTTTTAATAGGATTTTTCTATTAATCTGTGACAAACCATGAAATTTTATATTTTCACCATGACCAAGCCATGAAATTTGCCAACTTTGTCCATGATTTACACTGGGTCATAGTTATAAGGTCTGCTATGCTTTTTAACTAAATAACTACTGAAGCCTCCCCTCTGGACAGAATGAAGAATTTGCCTGTAATTAAAGCAGGAATTGTTAACTGCTGGCAGTAAAAGTTTACAGCACTGCTTGACAGCCGCGCAGATAAGCCAGTAAAACCCTGGGATGCCATGTCTACCTGTGCTTCCCACACATCCGAACAATAGGGTTATATCCTTCAGCATCACGAAATCAATCTCAGATTAGGTAATGAAATATGCACCAGCCTTTTCCCAGAACCTTTGACAAATCACACACAATCCTAAATCTTCATAAATCACGATTAAAGACAAGTATATCATCACCAATGCATATATCTTCCCATGCCTGACCCAGAGACTAATGAGAAAAGGCCCAGACTATCTCATCTGATTAATTAATTCAAAATGTCTGCTGTTATTCAAATGTGAGGCTGGTATTATTTGAATAACACTTGACAGCACTGCCTGAAGATATCATTTCTGATTTGTGAAGCTGCTGCTGCATAACTGATGATAGTTTATGAAAATGTTCCATCGAAGCTGCTTTTCTTGGCACAACTGTGAAAGATTTTCTGGAGAGAGGGTTTTTTTGTCAGGGGTTGATGTTGCTAACATTGTCAAATATTTCCCAAACCTGTAACATCTTGGAAGCCCTTTTTTCCTGAGCTCTTGCTCGAGTTTTAGTTCACAATTAAACATCTCAATACGTGTACATGCGGCACAGCGGAAGGGCAGGGCTGGGCCATGTCCGTGCCGTTTGCTTGCACCCGCACAGGAGCTGCGCAGCGCAGTCCCTGCCCACGGCCACGACGCCCCAGCCCCGGGCAGCGCCCTGGGGACCCAGCGGGCACCACGAGCAGGAGCCACGTGCTTTCAGCAATTCAAGGCGCTCCCGTCTCTTCTTTTTCTCCCAGACTGCAATTTCACTGAAAATCAGGAAGCAGCCCACGAAGGCATGGTGCCTACTTTGTCTGAATAGCTACAAAGGCACGAACAAACGTCAGCCATTTCCCAGGTCTAGCTGGAGGAACCGGGGCAGCGACCCCAGCATGCCAACACAAGGAAGGCCCCGCTGCGTCCGGCTGCATGGGCTCAGCAGCACGGGGCACCGGAGGAGAGCAGAGCCTCTCCCACGCGCTGAGAAATGCCTGAGAACAGCCCGGCTGCCTGCCTGAAACCCCCGTCCTCCACCTCAGATCACAGCTCTGACGAGTCCTATCTTAATGAAAATGACTTTGTTACCTGGAGAATACGGTTCAAACAAAACTTACAGCAAAGACTTCAGCATTTATTTACTAAAGTATTGATATCTGAAATGTGCTAAGACGCCGTCCCAGCATATGAAGGAAAGAAACTGGGTTAATGTAAGCCGCAAAACCACAAGTGCACAGGAATGGCGCACAGGCTGCAATGTGCCAGAGCCAGAGCCAGGCTCGGGAGGAGCTGAGCACTTCCCAGTCCATCAGCAGCTCACAGCTCAGCACCAGGAAGGGCTGCTCAGTGCTGCTCAGCCCTTCGCTACACAGCACCGACACCGAGAGCCGCAGAGCAGCGTTCTGCAGGTCGTGGGACCTCCACAGGCTCTGGATGAGCAGTGAAATAGATTACAACTCTGTACCAACAGGGACCTTGATTTTAAAATCTTCTTTTTCCAAGAGATGATCGAGATTACTATCTTATTCTAAATACGTTATGCTGCCAAATACCTACAATTCATTGCAATCAATTTTTTTATTAGTTGAATATGAAATGTGATGCCACGCTGAGAACACTTTTAAACTGTGCTATTCCGAAGCTGTGTAGCCATAAGCACTAAAACAGAGGATGTAAAACGTACGGTCTAAAACGAATATAAATCAATCATTATGACAGAAGTAGCACTTATTTGAGAGTCAGAAGTGAACAAAATATTCTGTGTCAGCAAAACGTCTCCTGTCAAAACCTGCTCTTTAAAATTTCACTACAATGTGCTGAGACAAATGTCCTTTGCAGCTCCGTGTAAGGAAGCATGTTCTAAGTCTTCATAATTCAAACCTCCCATGTTTTCAGACAAAAAAGCAAGCTGGGAACGGCTGTGCATTCCTGCGACGCAGTGAGCGCGGTGCCTCCATCCGCAGCACTGCAACGGGTGAGCGCTGTGCCTCCAGCCCTGGCAGTGCTGGCGTGCAGGGAGGACGCACCCACGGCTGCATCTGTGTGCGCATTCCTCAGAGTCGATGTTGAGCTCGGGAAGAGACGGTCAAAACGAAGCGATAGGTTTCCATACAATCGCTGAGGACTCAGGTACGAACCCACCTGAAGTGTCTCAATCCGCGCTGCAGATGATTCATCTGCAACCGGTGGGTGCGAGGGACACGCCAGCGGTGGTTTGTGCCTCGTGGGCTCCACACATACACAGCTGCGGCCTCGCTGGGCCGGTGCCAGCAGCACGGCTCCTGCCGCACAGCCCGGGCTGCCTGGCCCTGCCGCCCCATGCGCTGCTCAGGGCAGAGCCCGGACGCACAGCACGTGCTGCTCATCGATCCCAGCTCCAGCCTCAACCCAGTCACCCCCCTTCAGCTCCCTCACCAGAACCTTCGGTTCCCTCTCGCTGTGCTTTTTTTCAGTAAACCGTTTACCTTTGATTACATTACAAATGTCTGAGCCCAGTTAAATCTTACAGCTAAGCTATCTGGGCTAGCATCTTCTCTTTTTTTCTCCCCTTTATCCTTCCCAAACGCAAGTTCCCTAAGAGATCTGCATTATGTCACTTTTCAGCATATAAAATAAAGGGTGTGCAACTAAATCAGATCGCAATTCTTCCTTACTTGGGATGACAGCAAAAGCTGAACACTTCTAAAGTGGTTACTCGGTTTGCCAGGCTGCCACTATCTTGAGATACATAAAACACCAAATTTAAGACTTCAGAAGGTAAATGACTCAGATTTATGTCGCTGTACTCGTGACAAAGCAACCTTTTCCATTTTGAAAATACTGGGGAAAATATACCCTGGTCTTCCGAGCATGCCTCACATTTCTAGGAAAGTGCAAATACACAAAGGTTTTATGTTTACCCTATCAAAGGAAAAGGCATTTTTTCAATTATGATTTAAACTGTGTAATCTGCCACACAGCCTAAAAACGCAGCATGAAAGGGCTGGGATCCATTGTAATTTCTGGTAAAAATACAAACCCAAAAAACAGGAGAGGACAAGAGCAAAGCAACGGCTGCTGGAAGCAACCTCTGCCAGCTCCGGATCCTATTTTTGCAACTGGATGTATTTAAAAAAACTGTTTTGAAGATAAAAATGCATAAAACTTGAAATTAACGTTTACTTCCCACAAAACAATTTTTTTCAGAGAGTTTTTCTGAAAGATGATGAACTCCTCACGCTGCGCCTTCAGTCATCACGTGCTTTCATCCCGTAGCAAAACGAGAACCAGCTACTAGGCTGACAATGCCGAGAACCATGACAAAATGGATTATTAATGAGAAACTGATCTCCAGAACTCTATTAATTTATGTCTTCCTGTCGGATCCCAAAGATGTATCAGCCTTCTCACTCAAAGAAAAAAAATGCCAACACTGTATGTTGTGTTAAAGTTCTGCTTAGATAAAGAATTCATTATCCAGAGCGCTGTTGTGTTATTTCAGTCTTCTCGTGGAATAAAGATTCTTTATCAAATAGGGTAGAAAGCCACTGACAAGCGTGAGGACCTCGCAAAATATATTTACATCAACAATTCAGTGAGGAACCTTGGAGTTTTAACCTTTTTTGCCGTTTCTTGGCAATACTCTTTCCTTGCCACATTCTGACCTGTCAGCACTTTGAAAATGAAGACCATGAAATTCCATCTGTAAAAACCTGAGAAATACTAACTCGACGGAGAGCTTTTAAAATTCTCAATCACGCTAATTATTCCATTGCAAATTAAAATGATCTAACACGTAAACGGCAGAAATCAGATTTCTTTGTTAAGCACAAACAGCAAAGTGTCCTTTTAAGCCTGCATGAAAAAATCTATCTAATCTGTGCTTACAATAATATTTACGAAATAAAAAACAGAGAGGAAAAATTGCTGTAATGTACTCTGGGTGACCTCTGCTTTCCACGGAGAATGAAAACAGCCTTTCGCTTTTCAATCCCCATCAAAGTGGAGTTAAAGGAGGGACAGCATTCCCTTGCTCGCTGCCATTAATCATTGCTTTCTTCGAGCAAGTGCGTATTAATTTCTGTCATCCCAAACATCATCGAGTATTGTTACAGCACCGTTCACTCCTCATTCACCACCAGTTGTTACCAGTTTCCCTACGCTGAGCAGAGACAGGGTGAATCGTGTGGATTTCAGTGTTAGAGGCCTTTATCCCTGGGGTGCTGACACCAATTAAGCCATTTCAAGAAGAAATGAGAACAGGCGCAGCCCTTCTCTGTAACAAGAGCTTGCACCTAGCATTGGCAGGTTGCCATTCGCCGCTGCCTCGCACCACACAAACACCCTGCCACCTCCTTCGGAATTACACATTTCTCTGCCGTACCCTGGCACATTGCTTCAGATCCTCAGTGCAAAATTCAGGGCAGGGGATTTTGCCATCACTTGCAAATCAGCATCCCAAGATATAAAAAGGCTCTGGGACAAGACTCAAACACTAACAAACAGTTCTCCCAGCACAATATTTTTAATCAATTAACGGCACCGTTAGGAGGAGGCAGCTGAAACAGTACGATGAGAATGAGGCGCTGTTCCTCAGCTTAATTCAAGCATCGACACGCATGCAGGACAAATGATGACAATTCCACCACTGCAATCTCACAGATACCCTAAATATGAAAATGAACGGAATCTTCCAGAATTACAGCATCACTCGAGCCGCCGAGCAATGCATCCCCACGCTGCTGGCGTACAGACAGCACCCTTCAAAAAAAGTTACCTCGAGTCCTTAAGATCAACATGCTTAATGAGTTTAATTAATACCATTTGTACATTGCTAAAGTGTGTGTAAAGATTTATCAAACTCTCTGGCACTATTGTTGATTTTTTCTGACCGCTTTAGATCCAATCCTTCTCCTTGTTTTAGACATTTACATCTGCTTTTAAGTTTTTATGGTTGCCTGTTGGCAGGCAGCAAAGTGGAGCTGTCGATGCTGCTGCAGAATAATGCAAGGTTTGTTATGAATTAAATATTAGAAACCTTAACGCAGCGGCCAATAAGAATTATTTGCCTTATTAAAGCAGCAGAAGACGCTGATTAAATTTTCATTGCATTGCAGTCTTTTTCCCATTTCTGCTTTCAATTCATCATTCTAATGTATGAAAGGCTTGCCGAATAATGGCATGGGGACTTAATTTCTGGAATGCAAATATGGCAAAGAAAATACCATAAATACCCTCCCAGAAAACATTAAACAGTCAGTTCTAATTAAGTGAATACTAACTAAGTAAATATTCTCTTAAAGGAAAAAAAAAAATAACTCAAGATTTTCCAATTCCAGGAAGGAAAGCACTAGAAATACAGGCACACAGAAATTATATGGAGCTTTGATGATCTGAATTTCACAAGAGGAATCTAAGTGTGTTTAAATGATCGAGTTTTCAGACACCCACAGAAATTTTCGTATTAGTAAATATCCGAAAACACAATGCTGCTTTGATTAACTGAGATTTGTACTGAGATAGGTACTGTGAGCAAATCTACAGCAATACATATGGGAGCGAATGACCTGGAGTAAGCGCTTTAAGTCAGGTGATCCACATACATGAGTTCTGCAAAGCAAAACCTTTTAATGCCGCCCAGTTTACTGGTGTGGCACCCTTTGAAAATAAAATTCCTTTAGAAGTAAAAATAAAATTCCTTCTGATGACAAAAAAAAAAAAAAAAAAGTGGAAGGTATCTGGAAATCACGTGCAGCCGGAACACCAGCCAGGAACTTCAAATCTGCACTACGTGCGACTGCAGGTGTGATTAGGAGAAACAGCCAAACAAAATCTTGTAACCACGTGTCCTGTGCTGAAGGTTGCTCGTGTTCCTGCCTTCATGTGCATCAGAAAGAAAATGAACTTCAAGTATCCATTTCCCCTAGAGAAAATCTCTTCCCTGAAACTCTGCAACTAATGAAATGGGGATCTATAAATAGCAGCGTCATTACCATGAGAGCACTTGCTTTGTACCAGGCTCTGCATCTGACCCTCTTCACACTAATATCTAGTAGACTTCAATGTAATTCCTCTATAGGATGATCAATATTAGGACATTTAAAATGTGATGTACATTTAAACTGCAGAGTATATTTACTCACCAAGCTTGCTAAAACGTAAGAACATACCATGCTACCTTGTTCTGCCTTTCTCTGCTCACACTTACTAGGGAGTTTCTTATTGTCTTAAATGAGATGAGCGCTGCTCCATAACTTCCCTCTGATGTTATAGACATGCATTGTGACAAGACAAAAGCCATAATATACCTGAAATGTTCCCTGCTGAAATCTCTCGATGAACCTCATTAAGATGGTTACTCCATTGCAAACATTGCCTACTGACGCGCTGCCGCAGCAAACTCCTCCTTAAACTGTTGAATACAGCAAGTGAGCATTTAATCAGTAAATGCAGTGATTTGCAAACAGGCTTCACTTCTGCTCAAAAAACAGGATTTGCCAATTGCAGTACATCATTTCAGAAAGTTAACCAATATTTAATTTCACTGTTGGTTGTAAATTAAACTGTACCACAAGACAATGCATTTCAGGATTCTGGAGGAAAAAGGAACTATTTATTAGGTGTCTGCGGAGCATTCTGTGGCTGCATAAAATGTGTTGATACTGAGATATTTATGCTGCCCTTCATTAAAGGTAAATATTCAGTTACATTTGCATCTCCCACATACAAAGAGCTCAATTGTTCTGCTAATTTCATATCTCTTAAAATAAATATGATAAAATGTTTCAGTGGGTGGATGAGTTTAAAGGCTTTTATTCTCTGTGACAAAATTATTGATGACAACATATCATAAATGGCACTTACTCCACATACACATGTCACAAGAAAATGGAAAATATTAGAACAGTTATGCATGCAGGAACATTTACTTTTAAAATGAAAATCCCCATTTTAAAAACCATGTGGTTAAATCGGGAGAATACATATAGACAAAAAAGAGGACACGAAATTTCACACATGCTTAAACTGATTTTCTCCTAGCTTACAAGTACTGCATGCGTCCTGAAATTTCACTGACTTTACTTAAGCCACAAAATACACAGTCCATTGGTGAACTGGAGAGAAACAGCACAACCAAACAGAGCTCCCAGGCATGCTGAGCCACTTCTCTGTAGCTCGAAGGTACCTGTCCGGAGGCAGCTCTTTTTCTATTTCTTATCAACCTTTAACTTATTTAATATAAAAATAGCGCAGCAATATGCATCTTCTATCGAAATCAGCAAAGAAAGTGAAATGTATGTAGAAGATGCTAGGATGGGAAATTGTGCTCATGTGACTCAAACGAACTGTACTTCTGCTGGAATACATTATTATCTCTTACAGGCAGCAGTGCCAGAGAAACGTTCTGCGCACGTTGCCAGTGTGAAGATCTTCACGTTACAATCTTTTTTTCATCATGCAGACATACCTCTGAGAGCCTAAAAAGGGATTACTGCAAATATCACGGGTTTTTGTATTTTAATACGATTAATATTACAAGACACACAAAGATTGTTGAAAGCAAGGATTTAAGAGAAAGAGCTGAGTAAGTAAAGCCTGGAAAACGTAACCGGCGTCGGAGTGAAATATTGGGCAGCAAAGGCTGCGGTGTAGGGAAAGCGAGGCTCAGCAAAGGCCTGAGGAGAGGGGCACAGGGAGCAGCCTTTTCACACACACTCACACCAAATAAGAAGAAAGTATCTGCAGGATCTGCCGGTCCCTGTGAGCAGCGAAACTCGCAGGCCCGCCTGCAAGGCAGAGCAGCAGGACGGCGGAGGCACACCAGGCGCGAGCAGCGGAACGGAGCAGGCAGCCAATGGCGGGGCCGCGGCTCGCGCTCCGAGCGCCGATCGAGCAGAGCAGCTCAGCGGCACTTGACAACAGCAGTGCTCCCACAATTGTAACCCTCAAATCCAATCAATCGTTGCTCTTTGCATTTCAAGCAGCTCCTGGCTGCCACTGCCTGAAGATAACTATTTTACCACCTCTGTCATGCCTAATTAACAAGTCAGATGTACAATTTAGAAATTTTGCAATTAACCTGCTAAAATATTGCTGGAGGATGCTAATTGTTATGCCAGTTGCCATAAAAGCTCATTTGCATAACTTATGTGTGAAAAACAATTATGAGCGGCGTTCACAGACGCGGTCCACAAACTGCTCCTAGCTACGGATGAGAGGGCCACAAAAACACTTAATTCATTGCCCACAAAATTATGTTCCCCCTTTTCTTAAACAGCATCTGTTTTGTGAAGCTATATTCATAGAAAATCCCCAAATCAACAATTAGAAGCATATGTAAATGTGCGATTACAGTTCTTTTTCTTTCATTGACAAGCTCCCATCCACATGCAGTGCGGGCGGCAATGCAGGGCCCTGGGCCTCGGCCTCACACCCAGCCCCAGCCCCAGCCCCACACCCAGGCCCATGCTCAGCCCCAGCCCCACACTCAGCCTCAGCCCCACGCCCAGCTCCAGTCCCACGTGTAGCCTCATGCCCCACGCTCAGCCCCAGCTCCAGCCCCAGGCCCAGCCCCAGAGGCACAGCCAGCCCCACTCCCAGCCCCGGCCCCATACCCGGCCGTGGGAGGCCACGGACAGACAGGCCGCGCTGCTTTCAGGTCTGCGCAGCAGCATCTCTGGGAGCCACTTTAGCAACAAAGCAGCTAAAGTCAATTGTTTCTTCAGTGAATAGGCTTCTGTTCTTCAGCATATATTTACTGAGGCATTTAGGGCAGATTTTTACCATTACATTACAGTCTGTAGAACATGGTTGTTGTACAAATATTTACATTAGTGCCGACCACAGCCTTACTGTGGTTCCTGGAGAGAATAACATCCCCAGTCCCGCCGCCCCATTTTGGAGGCCCAAGCCCAGTTCTCACCGCAGAGCAGGGACTGCCGCTCTCAGTGCCCTGAGGTGCGCAGCCAGAAGCTGACTGCATAGGACAGCGGTGCCTGATGCACGCTCTTTTCACCAGGCCCAACCATGCCACGGTTTTAGACCAGAAAAACAAATGCCTTTTTTTTTTTTTTTTTTTTTTTTTTTTGCTTCCTGGGGAAAACAGGCTGAGGACTGACTGTTATTTCAGGTTTCTCTTTAAGCAGGCAGTTTTCTCAGCCAGTGTTCACAGTTCATTAAATATTACTAAACAAAATTAAAAAAAAATAATTTAAAGCCCTACAATGCAGTGGGGCTCAGCAGTGGTGACATCACTGCATTGACGCTGCTCATTCCCTTCCAAAATATTAGGGATTTAAAAGTTACATAACAATCACGGTGATTAAACAGCAGCTGTTATGATAATCAGTCAGTAAAAGGAAATTGATTTGTTTAGCGCTAGCAACTACAATATTATTAGACTCTCAGTATATTGAAAGGAAGAAATATTTCCTTCATTGAACACAAAATGCCATAAATTTAGGTAAACCAAAATTAGTTCATGTAATACACTGACATCCAAGAATTTATGTATATAGAGACTATCATTTAATTTTCAGACATTCAATTTCTATACTTGGTCACAGTCAGAAGGTCAAGAACCAACAAGTCAATAAGTTCCCAAGCTCCGTCTCGATGTCACGCCGCTGCCCTGGCAGGTCACAAGTCCCCCGCCGCAGCACGGCACTGCCCGCAGCACGGCCCGCGGCCTCACAGCAAGGCAGGAAATACGAGGGAGCGGAAATGATGGTTCCCACTCTATTTGAATAACAAGTAAAAACCTAAAAATACCTCCACCGCACGTTATTACCAACTGTATCCCCAAGTTTTATAGTGACAGGACTGTGCTATAATTTCTGAGAAAACCTCAGCGTAAAGCTCCATAAACCCAACCACTCCTGCACTGTATCACCTTATCTAGTGCACAATCATTTCCACAACTTTTCATGTTAGTACAATTGGTTCAAATATCCCTGAAGTCAAACAAGAATCATTGCACTATCGACTGTGACTCGCTCTTAGTAGTGGCAGTTAACCACGCCACCAGATCTTGCGTAAAGGCAGTAAGCAAACATCTTGGTGGCGTGAATGACAAACGTTCGCTAAAAGCACACTTCCTTCTTTAACCAACAAATGCACTGAAGGTGTGCTTCAAACACCCTTCAATGGGTAATCGCATCCGCGAAGTTATCGCTAAAGAACAGCGATCCCCATCTACAGCGAGCAAACGTCTGCGCCGAACAAAGCCACCGCGGTCAGAACACCCCGATAGCCTTTTGCTAAGGTCTCGCCCTGAATTAAAAGAGCAAACATAGCTAATTAAGGCAAAGAAAAGCAGAGTCTGAGGAAAGCCTAATCTGCTCACCTGCAGCAGGTAAGGCCTCGCTTAGGCTCACTGCAATCTGAATAAAGAGAGTCCTGTAAATCCTTCTAATAGACCATTTCTTACATTGCATTTTAATTATACTCAATACTTCATAAAATTTTCATCCTACAACACCAACTTAACACAACCTCACAAAAATTTCCGGTAGATAACATTCCCAATTCTACAGATAGGAAAAGTGAGGCAAAAGAAGGTAGAATTTGAGAGCTCCCAAATGACCTTCGGCAAGACAACAGCCAGGCCTGGCCTGCTCCCACCCAGGTCTCCGTGCCCCCCGGAGGGGAGGAAAGGCAGCACCAGGCACCAGCGGGACCTACAGCCCAAGGCACAGGCGAGGGCTCCAGCTGCCCCCTCGATCAGAAGTAACGCCCTTGGGAGGTGCCGGTAGTAGAAAGTTAAGTTTGGCCCCCAAACGTTTTCATCATGCAGCTTTATGCTCAAGAGTTTCAAGTTCAAAATAAGCAACTGGAAACAAGCGATGCTTTCCTCTGCTTTCTGCGATAAAAGCAGGCTTTGTGGGTTTGGGCGCTGTTTGCCCTTCCCAGCAGCACGCGGCTCACCACGACAGGGCTCCTGGGCAGCGGCAGCGCCCACAGCTGGGCCGCAGCACACCCCTGCACCTGCAAGTCATGTCTTGTGTGCTTCACCATACAAACTTCCCAACAGCGATCAGGCCTCAGCTGCTGGGACTAGGAAGGCCATGTGTGCCAGAGCTTCCGCACAGCACCCTGGGGTTACTTCCTACCCCTTTTCCTTTCTTTTAACTACTGGGGCTCACCATGAGCACTGTCACGACAGCACTGCTCCCCCGATGGACTCTGTGACAACGATCTGTGGAGGAGATGGGGACGTGGGCGCAGCCACTCTGCAAGCACTCAGCAATGACCACCATAGGCTTTGTTTGGTTCGGTTCGGTTTTATTTTTTGGTAAGTTTCTGTTCAATTTCCAGAATTACTTCTCGGATATCTTTAAACAGTATTATAAAAAGCAAACTAACCACAAAACTGCAGTAAAGCAACTCCAAGGCTGAATAAGACACGCACACACGCACAAAAGGAAAATGTGAACTAAATCAGGAACTCTCACCGTTGAGCCATCCCGGAGCGTCCTAATACTGCCGAGGTCTCAGCGCAGTGATCGTACCTACCATATCTGCTCTAATAAATAGGTTCAATGAGTTGAGTTAAGGGCAGAGTTTAACTATTAACTCAAAATTTCCTCGCTGTTATGGCTGTAAGTCAATCCCTTAATGTTACTTTAACACAGTTTCTGGCAGTTGAATAAAATCTATGGTCAATATTACAACCCCTTCCTTCCTCAATGAAGGAAAATATACGCGTGATTTACATAAGAAATCCTGGGAAATCCTGTAAGGGGCTGGCGATGGGGAGTGCTCCAGGCCTGGCTGCCCAGGAGCCCACACCGACCGCTTCTCTTCAGCACAAACCCCCAGAGCGGCAGAAGCCGCAGAAATACCCCGGCACGAGCACAGCCTGCAGCACAGCAACAGCGAGCAGGCAACAAGGTTATAAAACTGAGCTGTAAGATATATCTAAAATAACACCACAAAAATCAGATGACACAAAGAATTCTAATACTTTCCTTTTGTTAAGATACAGTAACTGAGAATACAATGAAATTCTTCATGTTCAGTATCTCCCATTAGATCAATTAATATTCAGAGAAAGCCTTTAACATGAAGTTTAAATAATCATAGAAGGAAAAAAAGAACCACCAATGTTCTAGAAGCTTCTCTAGACCTTTCAATCAATTTTATTTATATGCAAAACCAAGAGAAACTCAGAAAAAACAAAGCTCCTCCTGATGCTAAAGCTCTCAATTTACTGACAGGCAAATGGCTTCATGCTGCCACTTAATCTCATTTCTTGCATAATGCCCTCTAATTAGCATATCAAAGTGAATTAATACTTCTAGGGCATTAGCAATGGGAAAATCTGCTCCAGGCTTCACAATAGCAGTTAAGCAAGAGCCAAGAAATCCTCAAAAACACCACAAACCACTTTGCATTGCAAAACTGTTCAATTTATTTATCCTCTCTCTCTAAACACTTTTACCGCACACTGTTTTACTACTGTTCACCAAACAAAATGATAATTGCCAAAGTTACCAGCATCTGTAATGCCTGTTTAGAATCTTAATTTAGATTGTATGCTTCAAGATCTCAAGATGCTTTCATTTACTTTGTCATACACAACAGGACGTACTGAAAAACTGCTGTTCGTATAAAAAATACATACAATCAGGATAATATTCTTAAATTCCATTTCCACTTGCAATAAATAATTAAAAACTAAATAACATATGAAAAAGCCACCTGCTGGACAATGGGGAATAAGAGATTAGCTTTAAATGTTGATGCATGACTTGAGCATAGCTAAAGGTTTTGACCTGTAAACACACACAAACCCACCCCCCCTTCCAAGTGATTGATCTGCAGGACGCGTGATACCCAGCGACTCAGACGGACTGCTACGAGTCGGAGCGACTGCGCAACATGCGCTGAGCCAATCGCTTACAAAGGAATTCCAAGCAAAATGTCCAAAATAGTACGAAATTCAAATAAACGCGTTATGACTCTCGCTTTGTGCTCTTACGCAAAACAAGGGCTTTTCACCCAATTCCTGAAGCAGTAAGTATGTTATAGCTGCTACCATATCAGACCATTTTGTCTTTAAAAAATATTTTCAGAATCTAATGTCAGTCGCGGGTTATTTTGTGTGCAAAATCTAAAGCGCGTTTTATCAACGCAGACTGAAGCGAGAGCCCTGGCAGCCCCTCGCCCCAGTGCCCCCGCCGCCTCCAGAGCAGCCGCGGCAGCCGAGCCGGGAAGGGAGCGCAGCGCCGGGCAGGGCGGCAACAAAGAGCAGCAGCAACGCCGGGGTCAGCGCGGCTTTCTGCAACCCTGTTTGCAACACGGAAGCGAAAATGAAGCATGAGAGTAACAAAATAAATAACGATAGATATTTATCTTGTACTTGGAGCCTATCTAAAGAATGCGCATTATTGAAAAAAATATACCATTCGAGTACCAGGCTTCATTTCCCTCCATATTTAATTCCCCGTTTACTTCCACTGCAAAGACAGCATTATGGAAGAGCTCTAACGTCCAGCTGAGACGCACAATTCATCCCTTTGGCTGATGAACTACTCTAACTTTATAAAAGCACGAACTGTAAGAGCTGACAGAAACTTTAATAATTTATATTAAATATTGATGTGAATTATTTACTCCATTCATACTTAAAGACATGAATTGCCTACCAGAGAAAAGCAAATGTGACAAAAGGTCAACACGACGGTGAAAAAAGGCAGGCTGTGTCAGGCATGTGTTATCTGAGCCACGCTGATCACCTTGATAAGCGAATAGCATTAAACATGACTGCTGAGAAAACAAACAAAGCATTCTTCTCAGGGTGTCAATTGGTGGCACACAAACAGCTCCATCCAGTCCTACCCATGATAGGAGAAAAGGAAAACTCCGCCACTCCACTCACTTTGACTTAGCAGCACACAGATTGAGGATTCATTCTTATTATTCATAAAAATATTCATCAAACCCTCACACGCGTGATGGGCAAGGAATTCCAAAGCAGTCTAAAAATTGAGAGCAGACACAAACCGGACTCTCTTTCTCTGCTTTGTAATTATTAATATAGCCTTCCTATGTATTTAAATATTGTATTACATTTGTAACAATTTAGTGCATCTAATTCTGCTTATATTTGTCTACAGTAGACTGCAAGTATCATTATATTAATGTTTCACACAAATCAATATTTAAATTGAAAAAAGACAGCGTAATATCCGTATCGTACAACTTTTTCATTGAAAGCAGTAGGAATAGAGTTTGATAAATGTGTTAAACCCTGCAGAAAGGGGCTCTTTTGCATTCACTGTGTGCTATTATTATAATTTATCTCTCGATGCAAAAATTCCTTAACTTACAACAAGCGTCCTAAAATAAACCACGCGGTAACGCATAGAATTTACTATTTTCAGATAAGCAAGCAAATGTGTCAAATTCAAAAATAAAATGAAGGACTTTAAAAATAGCTATAAAATAAAATGAATCCCTGCTCCTACTTAAATTAGTATTGACAAGAACATCCACATTTATCCTTTACGGAGGGCAAAAAAAAAAAAAAGATCTGGAAGTACAGATCCTGGTAATCAACGCGAAGATTGTTACTGAAATCCAGCAAGGAGCAGCGTTGCTGTTACGCTCTGAGGGCAGGTGCAGGGACAGGTTCTGCAAGACAAAGTGTCCCAATTTTTCCCGATGAAAATGATCACCACGGCCGCCTGCAGAGGAAGCGTCCTGTTAGAAATTCACCAAAGGGAGAACTGTGATGGTGAATACGTTTGAACCAGATGACCAAATGACAGACAAGATACTTTATCCAATTTGTTTTTTTTCTAGCAGGACATTTATGAAGAAAAGCAATGCCTTTGCCATAAGGACAGTGTAACCAGCCCGACATCCTATTGCACGTCTTCATTTGTAATACATTTGCTGACGATTAAAAAAAATACCATTCAGAAGTAGAACCGATGATTCAAGGAAAAATTTAGGACACTGAAGCATGAGAAAGGAAACAAAAGCAAAGATGCATGCACATAAACACACAGTGGTTACTTCCTCATGCAGTCAGGGTACATCAGAAATAGGCATTCGGCATCTTGAAAATAACACCAGGACTGCACATCAGTATTTGAAATAGCTAAACTGAGAAACAAGAACAGCACGGGTGGTGTTTAGGAAACGGCTAACAGACACACACACACGTACATGTGTGCTATCAGCGCCATTCCACTGCTCCGTTTCAATCCTTTAATGTTCAGATAGGATTGTTAAGATTGTATATTATTATAAATTATTGCAAGTAGGTAGCACTAAATAATAATTTACCAACGGTGAAAAGTTGAAATTTATGGAACACAAGGGAACAATGCCATGCTACGATTAAAAAAAAAAAGTGAAAAAAGGGGTTAATATCTTCACATTTTTGTAGGAGAAGAGGCAAAAAGCGAGTTCTTCCCAGCGAGTCACCTAACAGGCAGCTTACAGATGGTGCAGCATATTGACAAGGGGTGTTTCTGAAAGAGTTGGGCCGCTTTCATCAATAACGAGCTCTGCAGCACGGAAGGGCACGATACAGACCTTTAATCTTCAGAACAGCACTGTATGGCAGTTTACAGTTAAAGCAACAAAAACAAATGCTTTAGCTTTCATGAAGAACAGCAAGAAATGAACCTCATGGTTAATTTCACTATTTGTCTGGCCTCTCCATTTTTTTTCATGCTTTGAAACAAAATTCTGTACAAGAGGAGAACATTTTTAATGAACATTTTCTTCCTTTCTCCTTAGACATAAAAAATAGTTCAAGCAGCCCAACCAGCCGAGCAGGCCTTTTCTTCCCCTGCGGACACCTCCTGCAGTCGAGAAGTTCATTAAGTTTTATGATCTTCCCAAGTCAGTCCTGCTTATAAGCCTCACAAAGGCCACAAATCTGGCAAACCATCATGTATGCCATTAGGCTTTACTAGTAAATGAATGCTATTTAGGGTTTGTGGTGACAGTAAATTAGGGTTTGGTTGGCAGCTATCATTGTTTTTGTTGGGCTTATACAAATAAATAAATAAACGTTTCCATGAATGCATATCTGCAGATGCGTTCGGACATTTTTATAAACGTTGTGTTCCTATCCATAGAAAAGATTTTTGAAAACAAAAACAATCAACTATCAACACAGTCACGGACATACTCCTATGACATCCCGCTGGGAAATAACCGCAATTCCCTAACCGTTTTAAGATTGTAAGAATTAATACATTTTCATTTCTGTCTCCATGAGAATAACCAGTACCTCAGGAACAGCAATGTACTAACGCAGGATTAATCAATCCACAAATCCGAAGGATTCTTAGTCCACAAATAGGAGAGATTTAAAAAAACAAAGGCGCAGCTCAGTTTTGGATTCCTGCTGGTGGGCGCCGCAGACAGACGGACACTCAGGAATGCAACAGATGTGCTGCGCGCTCCGAGTGCGGCGCGAGGGCTTCCGAGTGACACCTCGGAGAGCAGGTACAGCGCAGCAGAACGGAGTCAGCAGGCTCCCGGCTGCCTGTCTTCGTGTGCCATCAGAGGGGCTTCAGGAGAACTCTGGGCATCATTTTTCCTTGAACTAATTAAAGAAATGAGTGGCACTTAGTTTCTTCATGAAAACCATGCTACCTTGTGGTTGCCTCTAAGAATGCACGTTTCTATTAATACCTGCAAAGCTTTTAAGTGTATTGTGCAGTACTTTCTTAAATGTTAAAATGTTAAAAAAGAAATGTCAGGCTAAATTCAGGCAGCACGGTGATTTGCCTTGTACATGGAAATACCTCCCAGAAAAAAAAAAACGACCGCCTAACCCTAAGTGCACAGCAAAAAGGCTTCAGATGTGATGCATCCATTAACTCATGCTGGGACGTGACGGCGCTGCTCGACCTAAGCTGGGGATTCCTCCACTTATTGTCTCACTGCCGCCCTCACAAAGTGCTCGCTGACTGTACTGAACACTACTAAAACATAAAAAAGGACATAATTCAACATAAATACGACTTAAATATTGCATTCCTTATTTCAGAGCAGACACGACTGCGATTACACACTGTGCACCGGCTGCAGGCTCCCTTCTCACCCCTCAGAAGGGAGCGACGAAGCCGTCACAAGGATCCTACTGCCAGCACCAAGGTAAACTTCGGTTCTGCTGAAAAAGCACTGAATCCCAGAGCACGATCCAATTCGGGTCCCTGGACCACGAGACAATGCAGACAACGAGGGGAGGGGGAGCCCCTGCTTTAACTGCCTCTCAGACTGCTTGTCCTTATAGTTCTGCACTGTTTGAGCCGATCCCTATGAAAACAGTTTACGGGAGACACGCCAGGATTTGTGCTCTCACTCTCGGTGCTGGAGCACGCTGACCACAGCCACGCCGACTCTGGAGCTCCGGGAGCCCCGGCTGCACGTCCCCAGGAACCAGCTCCTGTCTGCCACCACCTGCACCCCCGGCAGGTGCTGCTGGGGCTGGCAAGAGCCCACCTTTCCCCCGCTGGTCCCCGGCTGTTCTACCAGAGGCAACTTGCAAACTTGGCTAGGCTGCCTGGAGCACAAAGGCAGGATCTCAACTCGCGCATTATCACCGAAACACGCAAAAACGTTTCAAATCTCAGAATCTCCTCAGGTTCCCTCTCGCTTCTGCACGAGTAGCAGCCCCAGCAAACACTCGCTGCAAGCAGCCCCCCCGGACAGCCTGGGGTGCTCCGGGGCCGCCCCTGCCAGGGGCTGGCTGCGCTCCCCAAGCCCCGTGCACGCACAGGGCCGCAGGACCCGCGCCCGCTCCGGCTCAGCACAAGCAGGGGCCGCTGCCGTTTCTGCTGCACGGGCACGAAGTTCGGGGCCGGAAAACAAACAGGAGCCGCGGGCGCAGGGGCACGGCGCAGGCACGTGGGGAGGGAGGCAGAGGGGATCGCTCTCCTTATCCGAGGTAATGTCACGCAGTATAAGGCGGAATCAATCTTAATATTCGCAGCGCAGCCAATATCCAGCCCTCAGCCGTCAGCAGAGCTGAAGCGGGAACCGGCGGCACAGGAGCCCGTGCACGCCGCACACCAAAGGCACCGAGAGCCGCGCACCGGGCATCTCAGCTGAGCTCTGCTGCGTGCACGCGGTGGCTGCTTCTTTCTGTAATCCCATTTTTTCAGTGTGCAATTAGGAGGGCTGCGGTGGAGCACCAAATACAGCTAAAAAGCGAACCAGTGCACGTGTTCATTTTTAAGGCCGGATTAGGAAAAAAAAAGGTTCTTACTCTCATAATGTAAGACACAATATTTTTCAAAATTGTCTTCTTTAAAAAAGAAATTTCTCTGTAAATTCAGTAAGAAATTTGCAAAAAAAATCCCTTAAAACGCCTCCAAGAAAAACGCAGCATTCATTTCCGTCTCATTAATGTAGCACAGAAAAAAAATTTTGTTGTGCACTTGAGTATAATTTCGGTATTTAAAACACCACCGCCCGCGAGCTGCCAACGCGGTGCTGCTCTGCACGCACGGCCGCATCCGTCACTTTCGCGCTGCCCGTCCCTCTCGAGCACTTCCCGTGCGGCGCTGCCGGCGCCGTGCGCGGCGCAGCCGGGGCCGGGCCGGGCGCTGCCGGGGGTCGCCGCGCGCCGGTACCCCGGGCAGGGCAGGGCAGGGCAGGGCAGGGCCGGGCCGGGCCGGGCGCATCCCGCGGGCGGCGGAGGGCCGCGGCCGAGCTGCGGGCGGCAGCGCCGAGGCGCGGCCGAGGAGGGCTCAAGATGGCTGCGGCACGGGCCGGCCCTTACCTGTTTTCTCCTTGATCTCGCAGAGGACGCTGAAGAGCGCGGGCTTCATCCTGTGGCAGTTCAGCGCGTGCTTCCTGCAAGAGAGCACACACAGCGTTAGCGCCCGCCGCGAACATGGCGCCCGCCGCGCCGCGCCGCCAGGCCGCCCGCAGAGCCCGGCGTCGGCGTCGGCCCCGAAACCGGCCCCGAAATCGGCCCCGGCCCGCGCCGAGAGCGGCCCGAGCGGGGCCGGCGCCCGCCGTGCAGCACCGCGGCAGCGCCTCTCAGCGCCGGGCCGGGCCGGGCCCCGGGGCGCGCGGCGTAAATCAGCGCCGTCCGGGGCTGATTTATTGCGGAGCGGCCCGGCCCGGGCTGCGCTTTGTTTTGCGCGGCGGTGATTTAGGACGGCCGCGGCTCTCCCCCCGCGGCGGTGTCTGCTCGGCGCCGCCATCCATCTCCCGCCGCGCCGGGCACGGGGGAGCGGCGCGGAAAGTTGCGGCCCGGCCCGGGGCGCACGGACACACGGACACGCGGACACGCGGCGCCGGGGCCGCGCGGGACGGGGCCGGCTCGAGCACCGCCCGCTCCTGCATTTATTGCACGGCAAAAGGCATTAAATAGCGCTTCGGCCGCGCCCCGGCCGCCTGCGGGCTCCTCCGGCGCCAGAAGTTCTCTCCCGGCCGCGCTCCGCGGGCAGGAGCTGCGCGCCCCACGCACACCGACAGACAAGGCGTAACGAGACGACACCAACTTTGCTTGCGCCTCGTCCAGGCTTTGGTCGGTGATGGTCATGATCTGGTGCAGGATGTCCCCGATGTCCTGCTTCCTGCCGTCGCCGTCGGCCCCGTCGTGTCCGTGGGGAGGCGGCAGGGCCATGCCCCCCTGCACCGAGTGCCCCGCCAGGTTGACGCCCGCCAGGGTCTGCAGCATGCGGGACTGCTCGTCCATGGCCCCGCGCCGCGGGGGCACTGCGCGCCCGGGCTCGGCCCCGCCGCTCGCTCCGCGCTCGCACGGCAAAAAAAAAGGCAAAAACCAAAACAACGACGGCGGCCGAAGGAGCGGCGGCGGTGCCGGGAGCGGTCTCGGCGGCTGATTCCACGCTCTTCTCTCCGGCGCAGTAAATCACTCTTCTTTAGTTACAGTCTTCTCCCGTCAGCACCATGCCTGTGCCGGGCCGGGCTGCGCCGCTCTGCCGCTGCCTCTCCCCGGAACGATCTTCCTCCAAAGCTTTTTATTATTATTATTATTATCCTTTTTTATTATTATTTTTATTGTTGCATTCTATGTCTTTCCCCACTTGTCCAAAAATCTTCTTTGCGAAAAGGCAAAAAAAAAAAAAAAAAGTAAAAAAAAAAAATACAAAATCACAAAACTTGCTTTCAGATCCCGCAGAAGTTGGGAGGGTGGCAAAGAGCAAAAACCACAACAAACCGAGCGGCCCCCACCCCGGATCGCGACATAAAAACGCCACGAAAACACAATCACAGAGGGAAAAATTAATGGCCCTCCCCCCAAAAATAACGAACGATCCCGAGTCTGTGCGCGGGGGGACGGCGGCGATCAGAAGTTTGAACTCGTGCAAAGAAAAGAGCGGAAATCGAGGGGAAAGAACTGTAAAAAAATTAATTACACACTCTGTGCAAAGCAATGTGCAAAAATATCAGCCGGCGGGGATTTATGAGCGCGGCCGCCCGGTGACTGTGTGTGCTTTATGTTGTTTGATGGCCGCTCCGGTGAGGGATTGACAGCCTGCCAATGCCACTCACTCACCCTGCAGACGTGTCACCCTGTGAGCAGGCAGCGGCCGCGGCACAGGACGAGCCGCCGCGCCCCGCCCC